>NC_053431.1:22943266-23302637 GCF_007990345.1 Gossypium hirsutum | reverse complement strand
CCACACTATCAAAGTCCTTGTGGTACTCTTTTAGTTGAACTCTG
The DNA here is from genome assembly GCF_007990345.1 of Gossypium hirsutum. Lineage (NCBI taxonomy): Eukaryota > Viridiplantae > Streptophyta > Magnoliopsida > Malvales > Malvaceae > Gossypium > Gossypium hirsutum. The sequence continues at coordinate 23,302,593 of NC_053431.1, read as the reverse complement.
CTAATGGCATGTATAGGACTGCCCTTGTGTTATTAGTTAAGTACTTTGGTGTTGTATATATATTTGGATAGCCATGCGAAAATGGCTTAATATTTTGAGCATAGTGTTATAATCATTTTGTATGTATATGGTTATTGAGAGGTGTGGATATGCTTGGCAATGATTGGCCATTGGAATGGTTAATCATGATCATATTTTGTGCTATATATGCGAAAGGGCTAGTTGAATCATGGAAACTATGAAATAGGTAAAGTCTACCTTAAAGGCAGATGCTGGCAGCAACAGTGATGTAAATTTGAAAAATCACTAAAAATAGTAAGAATGGAATTAAATAGTGAATAAATTATGTAATCGAACCTTGATGAATCTAATTTCATATGGAAGAAACGAAATGATCATATGAGTCGTATTTTAAGAGATATTTAAGTTTTCATGGAACAGGGCCAGAGCGATTTCTGGATCCCCTGATTTGACTTTGGAAATTCTCTATAAATTAACCAGAGATAATTAGAAGTCATTCCATATATGTGTAGATTCCTTTTTTAGTCTAGTTTCCTTATAAATAGACGGCATAAGTATTGAATCCCTATACAGGGAGATATATAAGTCGTAATGCATGAAGGTCAGAGCAGTCAAACCCTAAAATAGGGGAGACTTTAACTAATAAAATGTACTAATTGGCCTGACAAAAAATTCTAGAAAAATATTTGTAGATGGAATTATGGGTCTAGTTTGAGAAAACATTTACGGAACTGGTTTTCGAGTTTTGGAACTCGAGTTATGATTGTTAAGGTGACAGTGACGCAGTTAGCCAGCTTGTCTGGAAATTTTAAATGAACTGTGTTTTACAATGAAATAAGTCATTTAACACCTCGTGTTCGACTCCGGAAAAAGTCTCGGGCACGGGGCGTTACAATTAAACATCAAAATACACAAATATCCATCATGGGTAAAATTTTAGACTTTGATTATGTCTTAAATTAGTGGTAGAAATAGATAGATCATGTTACAAGTATTTCAAAAACATAAAAATCATCAAAAACAGGGCTAGAACGGATTTACAATTGAGCTTGGAAGCTTGAAAAACCCTATCCATGGTTTCTTCTTGTAAAATTCGGCCATGGGAGGAAGATGGACAAAAATTGGCTTTTAATTTGTCTTTTTAATTCATTTTATTACCAAATTACTAAATTGCCCTTAATGAAAAACTTTAGAAACATACCTAACCATGTCCATTTTTGTCCACCAACTTAACCTATGGTCTAATTACCATTTAAGGACATCCAATTTAAAATTTCATAACAATTAGATACCTCTAGCTTATAGAACTCAAGTTTTGCACTTTTTGCAATTTAGTCCTTTTGGCCAAATTGAGTGCCCAAATGTCAAAATTTTTAAACGAAATTTTCATGAAATCATTCCATAAAATTGCAGACCATAAAAATATAAGAAAAAGAATTTTTTTGTATCAGATTTGTGGTTTTGAAACCACTGCTCATACTAGACCCAAAATAGGGCTGTTACAAGCTCTCAATTGGGAGTTATTTTGTGAGAAAAGGTCTAGCGTAGATGAGAAGTTAGTTCATGAATATTATCCAAATTTGATCTCAAACGAATTAACGGAAGTTTCTATTCGAGGAATCAAGGTACCAATAATCTCACACGCTATTAATGAATTTTTTGAATTACCTGATTTCGAAGATGACGAATATTCTTCCTTGGTGAGAAATATTGAATCTGAAAATCTACAAGAAATTCTAGAGGAACTTACAATTCCAGGTTCTAAGTGGACTATGTCAAAGAAAGGAATTCACACTTGTTGTAAAGAATATTTGACACCAATAGCGAATGTATGGTTCTGTTTCATTCGATTCTGCCTTATGCCTATTTCACATGGGACTAAAATTTCATTAGAGCGAATGATATTATTATACTCAATTTTAACTGGAAAGACCATTGATGTGGGAAAAATCATCCTGAGAGAAATGCAGAATTGTGCTGCTAGACGTTCTGGCCCAGCTTACTTTCCCTTTACGATAACAATTTTGTGCTTGAAAGCTAAAACTCTTGCAAATGTAAAGAAGACAAGTTATAGCCAGGGCACAATCATAGAGTGGGACCTCTACCGAATAGATAAAGACTTTGTTCTACCGCAATGAGTCGAAGAAAGCGAGGGTCTCGAAGAAGAAGAAGAAGAAGAAGATCCCACAGAGATCGAACGGATGCATTCAGCTGAAATCCCTGATAAGGCAGAACCAATGGAACCAATAATCAAACCTAACATTGCAACTTCAATGTTCAGGACTCAATCACCTCACCCAGATCTTCGAGATGAGCTATCAAAGTTGATGGATATAATGCAACATATGCAGTGGCAGCAACAAGCTTACTGGATATATTAAAAAATACGGGATGACACAATGAGAAGCGCTCTTACGAAAATATTCAATGACCCATTTATTTTTGTACCTGAGTTTCTAGATTTCATATTTAAACCATGGAGTCTATTATCGAAGAGGCGGCAAAAAGATTCATGCAAAAAGGCGATGAGAAAAAAATGAGTCGAATTCGGAGGGATCTGCAAATAAATAAAAGGGGGGATCTTGACTTTATTTTATTTCCATTCTTAGGTTATTTAATATTTTAGGATTATGTTTAGTAGGAATTTTTATTTTCGCATAATAAAATAAAAGGTGGAAATCATAGATGAAAATGAACAAGTGGCAAAGTATAAAGTGTGGCAATAGACATATACATGTCTAGGATTGGATCTAGAGAGAGCTTGGTACTTAAGCAGTCAAATTGACTCACCCTCTCTTTTCTAGAACCCTACCTGATGTATGCTATCTATTCGTTTTTAACAATGAGAACATTGTTCATCTCAAGTAGGGGGATCGAAAAATTGAAATTATTTCCTCTCAGAATAAAGTTTTCTTTTAATTATGATTAGGATATATTTTGTTCAAAAATTTGAAATTTTGTTAACTATGCTAAATTTTAGTATAAGTAAAGTTCGATTATTTCAATAATTGTTACGTTAGCTGAAATATGACATAAATGTATTTTTATTAAAGCATGCAAATCATACTAGAAAATTTTTAGTTCCATAAGAAACTTAGGCATGCATGAAAGTTTAAGTCTTTAGAATTGACTTAGTAGTTTCTTGAGGCAAAATCCTAGGAAGCATGGAATGTTGAAAATGATTTAGGCAACTTTTGTTTGGACTGTTTGAGCCTTTCAAGCCAACCTTGATGAAATTTTATCCTTTGAAACCCAAATTTGAGACTATATAACCTAATTTTATTTGAACCCTTGCAATATTTAGCCATCACTTTTCTCTTAATTATATTTAAATTGAATCAAACACTAGACTTGGTGCTATTTAGAATAAGTTTGGGGGAGTTGAAAAGAAGTATCAAATGCTCAAAAATTTTGTAGTACATACAACAAAATGCTCGTGAAAAAAAAAGAAAAAAAAGAAAGAAAAGAAAAGAAAAAAAAAGAGCATATGTAGTTGAAAGAAAATATATGTACAAAAGAGCATGTGAAAGAAAAATAAGTTGGTATATAGAAAGGTAAATATTTCGAAGGTCCGATTGAAGTCGAGTCTAGGGTTTTAAGCCCAAATTTTTCTATCTTTTACCTACCCCTAACCTAGCCATGTTACAACATATTTAAAAGACCTATTGATTCAAGTCCTATGCTACCTACATTAGTAGAGAGAAATTGCTATATTCAACATATAAAGGCATAAGTTAAGCTTAATGATTGCAGCTTAATCTTAAATAAGGGAATAAAATTAAAGTGGTAGGGATTTAACATGTCTTTATCAGGAAATCTGTAACACCCCGAACCCGAGACCGACACCGGAGTCGGACACGAGATGTTAACAAACTTTGAAAATTTTTCCAGACACTGCCCAGTCTGAGTACTAGTCGCTTCAAAAATCATATCTTGAGTTTCACAACTCGAAAATCAGTTTTGTGATTTTTCCCTGGAACTAGACTCATGTCCCCACCTATGTATTTTTTTCTAGAATTTTTGGTCGGGCCAATTAGTACAGTTTATTAGTCAAAGTCTCCCATGTTACAGGGGTCGACTACACTGACCTTTTCCCATTACGACTGGGATATCTCTCTGCACAGAGCTTCAATACTGATGCCGTTTGTTTCTATGGAAACTAGACTCAGAGAGGAATCCATAAATATATGGTATGACCCCTAATTATCTCTGGTCAATTTATAGTGAATTTCCAAAGGCGGAACAGGGAATCCAGAAACTGTTCTGGCCCTGTTCCACAAGAACCCGAATATCTCTTACTGTACTGTTCCTATGATTGTTTCGTTACTTCCATAAGAAAGTAGATTCATCAAGGTTAGATTAAATAATTTATTCACTATTTAATTCCAATCATACTATTTTTAGTGATTTTCCAAATCTACATCACTGCTGCTGCCAACATCTGCCTTTAAGGTAGACTTTACCTATTTAATAGTTTCCATGGTTCAACTAGCCCCTTTAGCATGAATAGCGCAAATTATGATAGTGATTAACCATTCCATACCAAATGATTATAACATTATGCTCAAACATATGTAAGCCATTTTCGCATGGCTATATACATTACCACAAATATTCTTCCGCCACTAGTCTATTTTATACGTGCCATAAGACAATCCAAAACATTGCAGTACCAAACCGTGGATAGTGATAGTGTGACTAGTTGCTGACGATCCCCGAGCCTGTAGCTTCGCAATGAGATCTATAAAACAGAGGAGACAGAGTAAACGGAGTAAGCATTACAATGCTTAGTAAGTTTTAAGCAGTGGCAATAGATAACAATCAAATTATAACATAGTTGTTCGTATTTTTATTTCACTCTTCCTTCGGGCATACCATCCCTTTTCCAAATACGCACGTCTCATCATATACAATAGGCAGATAACTTTCACGTAAAAGTGAGCTCATGTGACATAGATATATCGTATGATTTCCCATCACCTCTCACACTGATCCGATATCACATAATCATAAGAGTAGTCTCATAGATTGCTCTCACATGCATCACATAACTACCTTATGATTTAGTGCAATCAAGCTCACCTATAGACTTGGAGTACATACCTGTTTAACCTTTCGCATTGAATATATTTATAAGCAACTCTTATTACGAAGTCTTACCCGGACATAATCTCCACACGAAGTTATCGAGTCTTACCCGGACAAAATTCCCACACGCAGTCATCGGGTCTTTAGAGCCCGGATATAGTACGAGCACGAAGCTTACGGACATTAATCAGTGATAATATTCTCGCATAAAGCCTGCGGGGTTTTAACCCGGATATAGTACTGACACAAACGCCCTTCGGGACTTATCACATTTATACACTTTCACATTCATCACATCGGCCATTAGGCCTTATCTCACATACACATGCTCACATTCATCACATTGGCCACTCGGCCTTATCACACATACACCTGTTCACTTTCATCACATTGGCCATTCGGCTTTATCACACATATACATGTTCACTTTCATCACATTGGCCATTCGGCCTTATCACACATACACATGTTCACATTCATCACATTGGCCATTCGGCCTTATCTCATATATGCATGTTCACATTCATCACATTGGCCATTCGGCCCTATCACACATACACATGTTCACTTTCATCACATTGGCCATTCGGCCTTATCACACATATACGTGTTCACTTTCATCACATTGGCCATTCGGCCTTATCACACATACACATGTTCACATTCATCACATTGGCCATTCGGCCTTATCTCATATATGCATGTTCACATTCATCACATTGGCCATTCGGCCCTATTCACACATATACACTTTCACATTTATTCAATTAGACTTCACATACCACATATACTATCATGTACAGACTTGGGCTTGACCGAATCTACATCCATCACTTTCCAATGAATAATTCAATTTTACGCCATACTATCATTTCATATTCGAATTATCATAAGCTTACAATATCACGATTTAGAATTCAAGTATGGGTTTAATCAATAGCTTATGAGTAACTAAAACAAGTTTTATCCATGTTTACAACAACATCACATATTCACTACGAGCTGTTTTCCTGAGCAATGGTCACTAAATTGTTTATAAATGGAGCTACAAAACTCCAAATCACTTGCCGTTAATTTTTCCTGAATATAGACTCGTATATCTTCCATCCATGAAATTTCCAGAATTTTAGGTTGGGCCAATCAACACCAGATTTTTCTTAAGTTTTCCCCTGTTTCACTGTTTGACTAATCTGACCACTCTTCACTACGAATCAAATTTCTAATTATCAGAAATTCCTTTGTTTACACAGTTTCTTTTATAAGAAACTAGACTCATTAAGCTTTAATTTCATGTCTCATTCAGCCTCTAATTCAAATCCATGAATTTATGGTGATTTTCTGAATTCATGTTACTGCTGCTGTCCTGAGCAGGTTTATCACAATTTTACTCTTCTGACATATCCTTTCAGCACTTCATAATATCATATCCATTTGGCAACATATCATATCAATAACTTACCTATACTTCATAATAACCATTAGGCTATATGCATAAAGATTTACAATAGAGTTATGATTCTTTTAATATGTGCTTAACATATCATACTCAATCACATTACAGGCATTAATACTTAAAACTTACCTCGATTGCTAATGTACATCAATTCCGACTATTCGACCAATTTCCCTTTTTCCACGATCCGACTTTGTTTCCTTGAGTTCTTGAGCTAATGAACCAAATTTAAACTTATCACATCACTATTGTGTAAAACCACATTCGATTATATTATAATTCGGTTAGCAAGAAATACACTTATTCCTTATAACATTTAGCTTCGAGATCACCACCTCAATCATCTCAAGTACCAAACATGCATTAATACTCTCTTTAGTACAATATAAAATAATCGTACACATCTTTAATCACCTTAAACAAATTACTAAGTATTATAGAAAATCAAAGCATACTCATCGTTAGTCTTATTCGGCCATCTCAATACGTTCTAAGTGACCATATGTATATACGTCTATACTAAAGTGCTTTACATTAATAACACCATATCAACAATGTATAATGCCGACCCCTTTAAACCAATTATCCATACAAATATTATTTGTACACATTTCCTTACCTAAATTTCACATTCGGCAACCACTTAATCAACTTAACAAATTTTCTATACTTCAAAACCACAAGTAAATATCATAATTTGTATCATTACATCGATTAAACTAAATCATGCATTAGCTTTTAGCACATTCGGCCATTAAAGAGACAACCCATTTAACATTCAAACCTTTATAAGCTTAGATTTCCCAAGGCTGAATATCACATAAAAACCTTTAATACACATGCAAAGTTTACACTTTAACTAATTATGCATATACTAATAAACCGAATATTATTTAAACAACCATTTGAATAATTCTTTATCACATGTTCACAATCGGCATAACCATGTTACAAATTCAATACATAAAAATCTTCTTATCCAAGGCTATATTTGACCTATATGTATTTTCTTTACAACCATTCATCAACAATTAAGCACATGTTTAATGGCCGAATGCACATACCTCTTACTCATCCTTAACAGATTTTTTATTATCAAGCTTCCATTTCCACTTAGCTACGAACCATTTAAAACAATCAATATTTTACACATTGTCGAATGCATATATATTTTCATCCAAACTCATAATTTCACAAGCTTAGCCTCATTTAATGACTACTTGTTCATCAAGACATTAAACACATCATGCATAACATACAAAGCATCCTTAGCCAAAAAAAAATACTATCACAAAACTTCCTTGGCCGAATGTCATCTTTTTCCATTAACTAGATTTTGCCATGGGCTTGCTTCAATACTTGAGACCACTCAAATAATATTCAAACTTAATCCTTCATTTCATTTCTCATTTTAGCACATATTTGGCTAATATATAAATATATGCTATCAATTTAATTACAATTATAAATTTTCAACTCAAACTCATTCTTTACCTCGTCTTTCACCTAATTCAAATTCGGCAAGTATATAAACATATATTAGCAATTTAATTATAGCATTCCACAATTAAGCACAAGTTTCATACTTCACTTTAATAACCGAATGATATTTTACTCAAACTTGCCCCTCATAGCAAATTTAATTAGTCTATCCTCATCCATAAACACTTATCATCAAAACATCCACAATCTAATCCTTGAAGCCATGACCAAATGCTTTATGAAATAAATTCACAAAAATTAACATATGGGTCATGTTGTGAGCTTCAAAACTAACAACATTTCGCAAAAAAAATTAAAAATAAAATACATGAAATCTCACCTTAATTCCCAACACCAAATGACCGAGTGCCTTTGGTGTTCTTTCCTTTATACCCTAGCCGAATGCTCCAATCATCCATCAAAATTACAAATTTTAGCATGGGCTAAGTAAGAGTCATGATTATTTACCTAAAACAAGATCAAATTTCACAATTTGACATAATATACTAACCTTTTTAATGACTCAAGTGACCAAAAATTCTTCCCCTCCTTTGTTTCTTCTATTCGGCCATGTTGAACAACAAAGAAAGGATTTTGTTTTTCCTCCCCTTTCACAAGTCACGGCAATGGGGAGTAAGGGGGAGACAACTTTGGTTTCTCCTCCCACTCACCTCATGTTTTATCATTCTTAATTCATTCTTTTATTTTCTAAACTCATAGTGCTAATAAAAGAATTCATATTATCCTCAATGACCCATCCATGGCCGGCCACTACTCATTCATAAGGGATATTTGACATGCAAACCCTTTATTCATATGACATGCACTAATTGAGCCTTATAGATTAACTATCACATTTTAAAAGTGTCACACATAAGTCCCATCGACTAAATTCACATGCAATTTACTAAATCAAAGCTTAAAACTTTCACACATTCATATTCACATATAATAGTCATAAAATATGACGGCTAATTATTTTTATGACTTGATTTTGTGGTCCCGAAACCACTTTTCGACTAGGGTCAAATTAGGGGTGTCACAAAATCATTTATTCTATTTTTGTTATCATAAGAATAACTGAGATTAATTTGAATGATATGTATACTTAAGTGCATAAATATCAAATTTCTTGTTTTTGAGCATAAGTATACCAAATTCATAATTTTGGGAAGAATGTTCTTCTGAAGGAGTTTTTTTAAAGGTGTTTTCGAGAAATTCTTTTCAAATTTGTCCATTACTCTGGACGAGCAATGAATTAAGTTTGAGGGTGGAAACATGAAAATATACACACTTTTTCATGCCATTTTTAACTCAAATTCATATAGTTTCGATAAAATTCTTGTCGAAAAATATATAATTATTATAAAATAATTAAATTGCACTCAAATTATTAACATGTTGAGTTTTAATTAATTTTATATCAAATTTTGGTTAATTTTGATTATTTTCGACAGATTTGCACAAATGGCGAAAAACGACTCAGTAGACACTACTAGAAGCACAAAACCGAGAAGCAATTTTCAAGCATTAATGATAATTAATTTTTAACCTAAGACGGTTCAAATTATGAATTTTAATTCAAAATATAATTAATTTTAATTTTAATCTAATTTAATTTTGGTTAAATAAATTATTGTTAATTAATTATGAAAAAGGGGCCCAGTTGAGCTGAACTGAGAAAATCGATCCAATCGAGCATTGCGCAGCCCAAAACCGTCCCACATGCTGAGCCAATCAGCTTGTTTGGCTGATTATTTGGCTTGAAAAATATCCCTTGAAGACTCCTTCAAATTGCATTCAAACCCCCACTATTTATGCCTTTTTAGATTTGCCCCTACCTTAAAATAACAAGTTTGAAACCTTCAAACTTGCCACATATGTGGCCGGCCATGGGGGGACTCTATGGCTGCTGATTTTTTCTAATTTTAGTAGCCATCTCAAGATATTAATACCCCCCTTGGCTGCTTACTTCAAACACATCTCAAACCCATTCATTTCTTCACTTCTATCTCACTTTTCTCTCTTCATTCCATTCCATTGTTCTTCATTTTCTTGCCCCGTTCCCTTGCCGATTTTTGCCCCTTGGAAAAGAGTCCTTCAACCATAATTTGGAGCAGCATTCAAGTGTTCATGGAGGCTTCGGTTCAACAAGAACAAGCGGAGAAGGAGTTGCGAAGCAAACTAGTCAAGCATTAGAGAAACACTGGATTTGATTCTTGTTCCTTATCCTTTTTAATTTTATTATTGTTGTTATGAACATAATATGAATAATTGTGATGTTTATATGCTTAATTTAATTAATATGACTTAAATTTAATTCATGTTAGGTTGATTGCATTTCATCTACTTAATTTATTAAAATTGTATTTGTGTTGTTATAGGCCTCGGTAAGATGTTTGATTAAGTAAAAGCATAACTAAGTTATTCTTGCATTACAATTGTAAAATAACTAACGAATTAATTATTTAAACGGATTGAAATTGTAATTAATTGACACAATACTTAATCAGCGTATGTTTAATTATCTAAGGTAGCTGAGGGTTAAATTAACAATGGTATCTAATGATACATTAAATTGTTTCAAGGTAGAAATACATTGTTACCTCATGTAATCTTTTATGTGCTTATGAGATAGAATTAATTGTTTGAATTGGCATAGAGATATGTACAAGAGATTATTTTAATTTCATAATAATGTATGTGCTTATGAGATTATTTTAATTTCATAAGGACGCATCACTGTAAATCACAAACTCTTTACCTGGTTCTGGTTGTACTAAGACAGGAGCTTCAGTCAACAATGCCTTTAACTTGTCAAATCTCTGCTGACACTTTTCAGTCCATTCAAACTTGACATCTTTCTGTAATAATCTTGTCAACTGAGTAGCTATCATGGAAAATCCTTCTACAAATCGTCTATAATAGCTGGCGAGACCAAGAAAACTTCTGACCTCTGATACATTCTGGGAGGCTTCCGATCAACAATGGCTGAAATCTTGCTTGGATCAACTCTAATACCTTCACTTGAGACTATATGTCCAAGAAAACCAACTTCCCGTAACCAGAACTCACTTTTGCTAAACTTGAGATAAAGCTGATTATCTCTCAAAGTCTGTAAAACTATTCTTAAATGCTCTGAATGCTCAGGCTTATCATGAGAATAAATCAAGATATCATCAATGAACACAACTAAAAATTTATCCAAGTAAGATCTGAAAATTTGATTCATTAAGTCCATGAAAATGGTAGGAGCATTAGTCAAGCCAAATGGCGTCACCTGGAAGTCATAATGGCCATACCTAGTCTGGAAAGCAGTCTTCGGAACATCTGACTCTTTAACTCACAACTGATAATATCCGGATCTCAAATCTATCTTGGAGAACACAGTAGCTCCCTTCAATTGATCAAACAAATAGTCAATTCTAGGCAGTGGATACTTGTTCTTAATTGTCACCTTGTTAAGCTGTCGATAATCTATGCACAATCTCATCGAACCATCTTTCTTTTTCACAAAGAGCACTGGTGCAGCCCATGGTGAACAACTAGGTCTTGCAAAGCCTTTCTCTGTTAGTTCCTGCAACTGAACTTTCAATTCTCTCAATTCCATTGGATCCATTCTATAAAGAGCAATAGAAATGAGTGTTGTACCCGGAACCAATTCAATACCAAACTCAACTTCTCTGATAGGAGGCAAACTTGATAGTTCTTCCGGAAACACATCAGGAAACTCACATACCACAGGCACTGATTCAATTTTCAACTCTGGATCTTTAGTATTCAACAAAAAAAGCAAGATAAGCTTTATATCCTTTTCTCAAACATTTCTGAGCAGACATAACAGAAATCATGGCAGTTGAACTATCTGACTCATCTGAATTAACCCGAAGAATGTCACCATTTTCACATTTCAACTCAATGAATTTCTTTCCATAATTCACTATCATGTCTTGCGTAGTTAACCAATCCATACCAAGAATCACATCAAACTCATCAAATGGAAATAGCATGTGATCGACCGAAAAACAGTAACCTCTAATCATTAAAGCGAAACTTTTACATACTTTGTCTACTAATACATACTGACCCAATGGATTCGATACTTTAATCACAAATCCCGTAGAATCTATGGACATGTTCATACTAGGCATCAATTTCATGCAAACATAGGAATGGGTCAAACCCGGATCAATCAAAGCAATAACATTAATATCATGAAGGGAAAATGTACTCGTAATTACATCGGGGGAGGATGCCTCTTCATGAACACGTATAGCATAGTTCCTTGCAAGTGCTTTAACATCGAGTCTCGCTGCTGAATCTCTAGATGCACCTCTACCTGCCCCTATTCCCAAACTTCTCTAAGGTCTGCCTCTAATGCGGGCATTCCTAATCTTACACTCGGTATTACTTCTCTTTTAACCATCTCAGGACACTCCCGAATGAAATGATCCGATGAACTACATCGAAAACAACCAGTCTCAGTTGCTCGACCTTGACCTGGATGACGTCGACCACATTGAGGACACTCGGGTCTATCAGGCTGAATACTGCCAACACTCGCAGTTGAAGTGGTTTGAGCTTTCTGACCCATAAATCTTCTACCTCCGTTTCGGCTAGAATACCCTGTTGAAAAATTAGATTTCGTAGAGAACTCTCTAGGCCTCTTGGATGTAGACTGAAATGACTTGCTCATCTGTCTTTTCTTCGTGTCTTGCATCTCAATTTTAGCTTTATCCTTTCCATTCAACAACTCCTCTGCCTTACAAGCTCTTTCAACTAAAATAACAAACTCTTTTATTTCTAAAACACCGACTAGCAGTCGAATATCATCATTGAGCCCATCTTCAAATCTTTTCCACATAATAGCTTCAGTAGACACACATTCTCGAGCATAATTACTGTGTCTAACAAATTCACATTCATATTCAGTCACTGTCATCTTACCCTGCTTTAGTTCAAGAAATTCTTTTCTTTTCTGGTCGATGAACCTCTAACTAATGTATTTCTTACGGAACTCCTCCTGAAAGAAATCTCAAGTAACCCTCACTTTCGATACTACTGACACAAGTGTCTTCCACCAATGGTTGGCTGAGTCTCGTAAAAGTGATACAACACACTTCATGCACTCCTCAGGTGTGCAGGATAACTCATCAAAGACCCTGATATATTCTCGAGCCAAAATTCAGCTTTCTCTGCATCGTCATCTTTAGTGGCCCGAAACTCTTCGGCCCCTTGTTTTCTAATTTTATCAACTGCTAGCTTCTCTCTTCTAACTGTATCTGTGACTGGGGAAACTACATGGGTAGTCTGAGGATCATGAGGGGGTGGAGGTCTAACGGCCAAATTCGTACGAACGAACTCGGCAAACCATTCATTAATAGCTTGGAAGAAGGCTTCTTGAGCCCCTTCTCCCTGACTAATTGTAACGGGCCTTTCACTACTATCTAGTGGCACTGTCCCTTCTGTGGGAGCGGGCACATTACTTTCTACATCATTTGCACCAACTCGTTCGGGATCCATAACTATAAAAGAAAAACATTTTAAAATCGTCAGGAGTCGTCATACTATCAAAAAATAAGTATGGCATGTATAGCTACTCATACTGAATATTTCGAGAACCGAATAAAATCTTGCTATGATACCAATAAATGTAACACCCCTTACTCGAGACCGTCGCCGGAGTCAAGCACAAGGGGTTACTAGACTTATCTTACCTGTTCGGGGTATAAAAAAATTACTTTTTCAAAAAAAATATTAATTTTCTCATATTCGTCCAATAAATCCCTAAAAAGGGCCCTCGAGGCCTTAAAACATGCAATTGGAATGGTTTAGGACCAAACAGGGAACATTAAAAATTTTTCGATTACTTACACAAATCAAAACAATTTATTTCACTATTCATAATAAAACTGTCTATCTGTGTAATAGTCACTAAATTAATTATAACTCAAGTTAAGAAAATGAAAATTTAAATCTATAAATTTTCCCTAAAACTAGAATCATATATCTTCTTAATATAATTTTTCCAGAATTTTTGGTTTGGCCAATTTTTACAGTTTATTCATTAAAGGTTCCTCTGTTTCGCAGTTTAGCGGACCTGACCTCTCTTCACTAAAAATCGATTATCTCATTATACAGAATTCGGATATTGTTTATGTTTGTTTCTAATAAAACTATGACTTATAATTATTTTTGTAAAATTTCTAGTGATTTTCCAAAGTTGGAACAAGGGATCACGAAGTCACTCTGAACCAGTCTTACAGAAATTTAAATATCTTAGAATATAGACTTCTTTTGCTTGCTCTGTTTCTTTCCTATGAAAACAGACTCAATAATATTTAATTCTATATCTTATTCACCATTTAATTCCATTTCTTCAATTTTTAATGATTTTTCAAAACCACGTCACTGCTGCTGTTTCCTAACTGTTCCATGACCAACTCTTACTCTTTCATAATTTCTTTGCATCAAACCTCATTTAGGCATACATAATACCAAAACATGTTCTTATTTAGCTATATCATAAGCTAATGATTATGAAGTATTCACATGCCATTCTTTAATCATATCATAAGGACATACAAACAAAATAGCCAAGCCCCTATACATGCCATAACTTAAAGTAATTCTAGTCACAAAATACTGAGATAACTCATTGATAGTGTGAGGGGATCTCCGACATCCTTACGATTTTTCGAATTGGCTATGCAATACTATAAAAAAAGGACAAAAGAAAGGGAGTAAGCTTAGAGCTTAGTAAGTTTGCTTGTAACTAAATAACAACATTCTAAATGAATTATCAAGATAACCTAAACCTTTCGAACATGAACTTATCTTACCTTCCCTTTGGTACACTCTTTGAATTTTTCGTTGAACCACTTGGAATACTAAGGATACATGGGTACCTTTCTTTTTAAACTTACCAGTGCCATGTCTTGACATGGTATTACGTGATATCCTTGCCTTATGAACTCACCATTGCCATGCCTTGGCATGGTCTTACTTAGGATCTTTGCCTTATCGTAGTTTATCAATGTCATGTCTTGACATGGTCTTACATGATTTCCTTGCCTTGTAAAACTTACAAATGCCATGCCTTGGCAAGGTCTTACTTGGTATCCTTAAACCCTAATGTCATGACATTTGTATCCTACACATTCCTAAGGTTCAACTGGGACTTTTAAGTGTCATTTCTTCGTCAATTGTTGCTTGAATCATCAAGGAATAAATTTAAAAAATAAATATATAGATGCTGAAAAATAACATCATTAATTATAAATAATAAAACATTGCAGTTATTTACCGCAAACTTACCTTGATACAAAATACGATCAAATATTTTGATTTAGTCCTCAACCTTTTTTTCCTCAGTCTAACCTCGAATTTCATTCTTCTTGATCTATAATAGCAAATTTAACTTATTTAATATTCACATTGATCAAAACAGTCCTTAACTCTAACTTTGGAAAAATTATAATTTTGCCCCTAAACTTTTGCATATTTACACTTTTTCCCCAAGGCTCAGAAATGAAACTTTATCCGTAATTCTTATGTTTTATGACATACTGATCATTTATTTACCTACGGAAACATCAAATTACCACTCTAACATGTACTTATGATTAGGTATTTTTACCGATTATGTCGGTTTACTCGTTTTCGCTTAAAATCGCTTGGCTCAAGTCGTTTAACATAAATTCAAGCTTCATATTCTACCATAAAACATCAAAATAAACACATTTCACCTATGGGTATTTTTTCAAATATGAACCCTAGGTTAAATTATTGCTAGAATAAGCTAAATTAAGTTATCAGGACTTCAAAAACGTAAAGAACATTAAAAACAGGGCTTGGAATCACTTACTATGAAGCTTGGAAGCTTAACAAAACCCTAGCTATGAAGAACACTTGAAATTTCAGCCTAATGAAGAAGATGGGCACATTTTGCCATCTTTTTCCCTTTTTTAATCTTTTAATTACCAAATGACTAAAATACCCTTGATTAAAACTTTAGTTATTTTTATCTATGAATGTCCATTTTTGTCCATGGAAACCTAATGGTCTAATTACCATTTAAGGACCTCTACTTCAATTATATTCTTCAATTTAATCCTTTAGCATCTAAAACTCATATTTATCAACTTTTGCAATTAAGCCCTAGTAGGTAAATTAAGCATGCTATCTATAAAATTTTCCATTGATACTCTAACACATGCATCTAATCACTTGGTAAATTATAAAAATTAATCAGAATAAACTTTTCTATCTCAGATTTGTGGTTTCGCAAACACTATTCCGTTTAGGGCCTATTTTGGGATGTTACACTATATTATTTTATACAGGTTGGATGCAAACGCACGATTTGGACTAGACAGACCAGTAGGAGGAGCCCTTATGAATAGGACATACGAGGATGCGCATGAAATTATTGAAAATATGGCATTTAATTCATGTTAGTGGACAAAAGAACATTTCACATACGGCCAAAAAATCGCGACGATCAAAGCTATTCAAGAGGATGATAAGGATTAGAAATAATGGACAGATTAAACTGTATTGAATCTGCTTCTACATCATTTATGGATGGAGGAGATAAACCAGTCCTCCATTATATCCATAATCCTATTGAGGATGTGAATTACATTGGGAATAGGGATGGAAGCCTTTATTCGAATACATATAATCCTGACTAGAGGGATTAGCCGAACTTGAGATAGGGAGGAAACGATGGAGGAGGTAACAATTCAAATGAAGTTAAAAATACTAATTGGCAGCCTCCTTATTTATAGAAACCTTAGGATAGAACCAACCCAAGTGACCATACTGCATGTGGTCAATGTCTAGATAGAATTGAGGAAGAGATGCAGTCAAGGAGAACAAATGTCAAGCAGGTGCAGTTTGAGTGCACCAATTCAACAAGAACATTGACTAAGCTCGATGATCAAATGAGCCAATTGATGAGCATGATAGGTGATATCAAAAGGAAAATTAGCTCAGGCATTCCCAGTAACACAGAATATAATCCACGAAGGGAAGGTAAAGAGCATGTGAAAGCTATAACACTCAGATCAGGCAAAGTATTGAGTAGCCTAGAAATACCTACTCTGAAGGTGACTGTGGATAATACTGATGAACCTCAAGACAATTCCCTGGAATTAGAAGACAGACTTGAATAAAAAGAGGAGAATGCACCAGTGGCTGAAGTAGGAAAAGAGACATTTAAATATGCCGAAATCACAAAAGTCTCATTTCCATCAAGATTAGAAGAAAGACAGAAGTGGGACGTGGATGAATTTGTAAGTTTTCTGAATTTTTTTAAAACTTTAAATGTTAACCTATCTTTAATCGAGCTAATTGAGAATGTTCCCAATACGCCAAATTTTTAATGGAGATGATGATAAGGCATAAGAAAATCAAGGTAGGAGAACAAGTTAGTTTAAGTGCTTCCTCTAGTGTGATTATTTCAAGACAAGTACCTCGAAAGTTGAAAGACCTAAGAAGTTTCACTATTCCCATAAAAATAGGGAGCATTCATTTTAATAGAGCTTTATGTCGTTTAGGAGCTAGTATCAATTTATTGCATTTATCAATTTTTGAAAAACTCGAGTTAGAGAATCTTAAAACAACTCAAATAACCTTGCAATTAGTTGGCAGGTCTTCATTCCATCTGAAGGGAGTACTAGAAGATGTGCTAGTTAAAGTGCGAAGTTTTATTATTCCAGCTGATTTTGTAGTGCTTGATTTTGAGGAAGATCGGGAGATACCGATCTTACTAGGAAGACCTTTCCTAGCGACTTCTAGATCCACCATTGATTTAGAGAAAAATGAGCTAACTATGAAAATTAATGGTGAGACTGAAATATGCAAATGTGGCTATCAACTAAATAAGGAAGAGCGAAAAATGTTAAGGGAACATTGCAAAAAATTATTTATCTCTAACGTTCCTAAGTTAAGGGGAGTGCTTCCCTTTATGAATGCGGAAAGAATAAATAGGTTCAAAGAATGGGACAAGCGGGCAAAGGTGGAGTGGCACGACGGTCGGTAGACTAATACTAATAGAATAAAGAAATTGTCCATGGGTGAATCGACAATATTGCTGGATAAATCTGGCAGTATAACTTAAAATATGTGAATTGCTGCATGATTTTTTGTAAATTATTGTAAATTTAACTAACTCCATAATTTAGATTTTAACTTTTATTTGATGTATGTTCAAGTTTTAGGCCAAAAGATCCTTGAAAAGGAATTTTGGATCGAATTGGAGTCATTGTCGCGACATTGCACTAGAAAGTCGTGACAGAGCAGATGGTCCCTGAGAATCTCCAAACTGGCAGATGTGTCGTGACACGAAACCTCTATGTCTCTACATTAGTAGCTTGCTAGGGATGTTGCAACATGGAACTCCTGTGTCACGACATTGCTACAAATTTTTGCAGGGTTGACCTAATCCATTATGCAACCCAACGATTTAAACACTAACTTTACCCGATTTTTAACCTTTAAAACCTTATTTTATAACCCTAAAACTATGTCTACTAATAATTAAAACACCCTTTAACCCTTATTTCCTCAAAATCTCTCGAACTTATCAATATCCCTTAAATTCTATACCCTTAATTTCGCAAATTCCCTTTCACAAACTTGGTGCAACAAGGAATGGGGACATCACGGGTAAGTAAGGAATTGAAACGAACCTCAACTATACATTCAAGGTTAAGGGTTCCTAAACTCAAACTTTTTACTATTCCATTGAATTATTTATTTAGCAATTCATTAGGATTAAAAAATTATGCCTCAATGAAAAGTTAGGCGACAATGGAAACTGAGCATCAATGGCTCAAAATCCCTCTACTTTTCCAAATAGGAATGTTAAAAATAATTTTAATGAGCTTCAAGGAAAAAAAAATTATTCAAGAGAGGGGATTTGATCCATCGATGATTTTATGTAAAGAAATATGGCCTTTGGTTAGATATCATCGGTGGGAGCATTGTGTACGTAGTCATTCATGTAATAAGTAAGTAAAATTAGTTATCGTCTCCATAGGGGTTGTATAAGCTTAACCAGATGTTTGTAAATTATTACTTCACATTTTGCTGTAAAAATTCATAATTGGAACGATGATGATTAAACTAAGTAAAATTAATTAGATGCAAGAATTGATCCTTATGCAATTCTAATCTAGATGCAATATACCTAAATGTAGGAATGAATGACTTTAGGAACAAAAACAGTCAACATTAAATGGGCTAGGATAATTATATTAATCAAATCAACTTACTTTCATCATGCTAACATGTTCAGAATTACTTCCATGACAACTCGATCTCTTATGGGTTTGGAAACCAAATTAAGTATTTTTGGATCTTTTACTTAGTGAAATATGCATGTTACTAATCATATCAGACTAAAGGTTTCTTAGAATTTATGCAAGGTCATAGGGACATTTACGTTTGCATCAGTTTAATTACATAAACCTAGAAACCATGCAAGATAATAGAGGTAACTAAAGATATTATGAACCTTAACGTAGTCAGTTTTAATGACCTAAATTAAGCATTGTACTTTTCAATCATGTGTCTACTAGCCGTCGTCTAGTTAGGCTTGCTTGGCTAATTTTAGTGCATCCTACAACATATGAATGAAATGTATCATGATATTAATTAAAAATAGAATTGATCGAGGCACAAAATATGTTAACATGAATTAAATAAATCTCATTAAATTAATATAATCATCCTAGCATATAGGAATTAAAACTTCATAGTTGATGTAAAAAACATAAAGCTCAAAGAAAAAATGTTTAAAATAAATAACAAAAGGAAAGAGTAAGCTCTATTCAGTTCAGTAGCCTTTCGGATCTATTCTAACTGACTTAGTTCAATAGCCTTTCGGATCTACTTTGACTGAGGTGCTCCTCTGTTCTGATTGATGCTTCTTTTGCTAAGTGTTCAAAGGGTAGCCGAGTAAAGAGTGCTTTCGACAAAGCTTTTGGGGCTAAATATGGGAGAGGGGATGGACGACTGTACAAGGGAACAAGGGTAAAGGAATTGAGAGATAACTATAGTGAGTGAGAGAGGAATGTTGAGTGATAAGGGATGATGGAAAAGTGAGGAATAACAAGGTATTTATAGGTAAAGATAAGGGTTTGAATTTACTAAAAATAGTTTTAAATTTTCTTCCCTCTCTCATGTGGCCGGCCATGCTTCAGGAAAAGGGATGACCAAGTCTTGTCAATTTGAATTCGAATTTCAAGCTAAAAATAACTATAGAGTGGACGGTTTCAATAGGGAAGTTGTTGGGCTTAATTCTGATTATTTTTCAACTACAGGGACCTTCCATTAAATATCCCAAAATATATTTTGGGCAGCCAACATTAAGTGTCAAAATTGGGCTTTTAATTCCCCTTGTTGAACGGTTTTTTTTAGTCCAATAACTTAGCAGACATGTCCATCTTTTATCACCTTCTTTACTAGGTCAAGTAGTCAACCTCATGCCCAAAATGTCATGATCTTGCTGTCCACATAGGTAATTTGTGCATGACCATATTTTATTAATTCAAATCATGTCTCCAATAACCTACCTACATAGTGTAAAAATATATACATTAATAAATTAGCACGAATTAATATAAAATATGCATGAAAAGCATGTAATTAAGCATAATTTCACACACTTTCTAAATTCATGTCTAAAATTGCTAATTAAGTAAAATTCACTTATTTCAATAATAATTACTCGACATAAACATAATAATTAAGTAAAAAGGTAGTAAAAACATATAGAAAAACCCTATATAATTTCGAATTTACACATCCCTAAACGTAAACCATTGCTTGTCCCGAGTAATGTTCATGGACAACACAATTTTTTTAAGGTAATTTTGCAAAATGATAAAGTAGTATCAACCTTTGCACGTAATCATGCATCAACAAAATCATGCTCAAAAATAATTTTTATTGACAAGTAGCTCGAATGTAATTATTATTTCTAACTTTATACTAAGTACATCATAATGTCAACATGAGTCATAGTTTGCATGCATTTTCAAAGTTGTACATAACATTCACCAATCAATTTGCTTTCTTCATCAACTAAACATAGCAATCCCAAGGTTTAATTAGTGTCTTTATATGTTGAACTGAGTAATTCCTCTCCACTAATGTAGTCGGTATAATTATCTAATTAATAGGTCTTTTATTAGCTTGTAATGGGCCTAGGCTAAAGGTAGGGATAAAGAGAAGTGATTTTTAGGTTTAAAAAATCTTAACTCTAACTTTGTCTGAGATCCTTTGGCGTCACAACTTTCATACAAATGGGTCTTTGGAATACCTTCAAACTTATTTCGAACTTATGCTCCACTTTTATTTTCCTTAAACTTTGAGCAAACTTTGCTCTTTATTTCTTTATTCATTTTTTCTCTCTATTTTTCAACATGTGAAGAGCTTGCACATCTTCTCATAATTTTCCTCAAACTTTGATCATCAAGACAAATTTTAGGTTAAGATAAGTGCAAAAGAATAGGATAAAAATAAAAAACATGTTAATGTGGCTTATAATGTAGATAATTTGCAAGAAATTGGCCATTAAGCTCAAAATTAAGTTTCAAGGGTTAAATTCCATAAGGTTAGTTTGAAAGGCTCAAACGATCCAAAGAAAGTGTGCCTATATCATATTAGAGTCTTATACCTCCTAGGATTTCACCTTAAGAAAGTTACTAAGTCAATTCTAAAGACTTAAACCTTCATACTTGTCTATTTCTAAAGAAATCAATTTTTCATGGAAAATCTTAGATAAGACTAAGGTCATACAAGCATTCTATCACTTAAGATAACATACGAATAACTTAGATAAAATAAAAAATCATGCTTGCATTTGAACATACTTATGAACAAAAATTCTTTCCAAACATTCATTTATTTCAGCATACTTAAGAAAAAAGATTAAAACATACTTCAAAATTCATGCGAAATACCTTATTAAAAATTCATGCGAAATGCCTTACCCCCTTGAAAAAAAAACAATGTCCTCATTGTGAAAACAAAGTAATGAATGAAAACTGAACACAAGGTAAGGTTGCAAGAAAAGAGACGTGAGTCGTAAAGACTCCTAAAGTACCAAGTCTTTCTCATAATCCAATCCTAGACATGCTCATTCCTATTACCACATCATTTTATTTTCTTTCTATTGAAGAGGCATTGAGCTTATTTTATTTATGCTTGCTAATTTATTATGCAAAAGAAAAATACTAACTAAGAAAAAAAATAAACACCTAAAAAGAACAAAAAACTAAAGGAAAAGAACTACCCCTTTTTTATTTATTTGACTTATCCTCCTCGTCTTCCTCCTTTGATTCTTTGTCCTCACTTTTTTTATCATCATCCTTCCACGAATCGAAGATATAATCTAGGAACTCAGGAACAAAATAGTTAGAGATGCTTTTAAAAGTATTTCTTACAGAATCATCTTTAACTTTTGTTTATTTCCAATAAGCTTGTTGTTGGTTATGCATAAACTTTATTACATCCATCATAGTTGACAATTTTGATTTCTCTATAGTGTCGAAAAAGTGGGCATTGGAATAGTCAACTCAGGATCCATACTTGGTTCAAATAGCTCATCATCATTTGAATCTTCTCTTGGTTTAGAGACTTTCGGTTCCTTTATTGGTTCAGGCTCATTCGTTTCTTTATCCGATTTTGCTTCTTCTGTCTCACCAACTGAGTCAGCTTCCATTTCAGATTCATTCGATGACTTATCAATTTATGGTTTTGTTGGTTTACTCGGTTCAGGTGGGTTTAGCTCATGGACATTCTCCACTAACCTTTCAAGATCATGAGTTGTGATGCAACTTTAAACATACAGGCCCTTCAGGTTTGTTGTAACAGCCTATTTTTGAGTCAATTCGGAACAGTGATTTTGGGACCACAAATTTGAGATCAAAATATTTATTTTAATAAGGTTTAAAGTATGATAGAATTATTGTGTGAAAGTATCGTAAAGAAATTTTACTGTTTGAATGCTTAATTCGGTAAAAAGGACTAAATCGCGTAAAACGTAAAACTTGTGTTATATTAGTTAAAAGTGTCAAATAGCCATATAAAATTAAAGTAAAGGTCCTTAAATGGTGAATAGACCATTTACGGGTTAGTGGATGATGATAGCATGGCAAATGGTGTAAATTATAATAATTTTAAAGGTTAATTTAGTAAATTGGTAAATAATGTTAATAATAATAGAACATAAAAATTTTGATTCATTATCATCATATTCTTAATAAAATTAGGGCTTGAGAAAGCCATTAAACAAGCTTGAACATTCAGCCATTTAGATCCTTGATTAAGGTACGATTTTTGCTCGGTTTTTAATGATTTCTATGTTTTTGTAATTGTTGCTTCGTATTCTAGCTAGCCTGTACCTTAGATTTCAAAATGGTTAAAGATTTAACATATTACCATTGTTAAATGTTTGAGTAATTTGATGGTTGATGATAGATTTTGGATATTTGTTGATAGTTAAACTAGTTTTGTAAAGTGATTTTTGGCAAAAATGTCAAAAAGGGGTTAAATTGAGAAAATGTAAAATTATGTGGGTAGAATTATGAAAAAATTGTAAATATGGGCTGCTAGTAATATATAGTAAATTCAGCTAAGCATGGGCTGGTACTAAATTGCATGAATTTGCAATTTTATGTGATAAGGACTAAATTGTAAAAATGTGAAAGTTTAGGGGAAAATGTGTAAAATAGCCCTAATGTGTATTTTGGACCAAATTGAATAAACAGTTGATTAAATAAGCTCATTTTGATAGTATATAGATCAAGATAAGCCGAGATCAGGTTTAGATCGAGAAAAAGGAAAGATTGACAAATAACCAATAGTTGTTATCCGAGTTATACGAGGTAAGTTCGTATAATTAGAATTGAACTTTTAAACACTTGTAATTATTTGAAATGTATGTATATAATTGATTAATTGATATACTTGGAATAAAAATGCCTTATTGATATAGACTAATAGTTACCGAGCCCCATTTGAACCGTATGAATTCGTAGGATACGGATGACATGTCACTAGGGTCACCGTTTTGGTCGAGATCCTATATGTGTTGCAGACTCACTGCAGCTTGAATGAGCTTACTGATATATCAGCTTGTAAGAGCTTACTATTTTTAGCTTGTGGGTGCTTACTATTTCAGCTCATAAAAGCTTACTGTTTTCAGCTCGCCAGAGCTTACTGTCCATCAGCTCAGGAGGAGCTTTCTGTTCATAGCTCGAAAGAGTGGAATATGATAATGAATTGATGGATTACTGATTTATACATAATGTATATTGCTCGAGTATCCTACGATATTCCTATAGGTTCAACGGGCATAAATACTGTTTATATGGATGAGCTACTGTTTGCAAATGGATTATTGTTTATATGATGGAGAATGAAATGTTATTAATGTTGTACATGATAAATGAATTTAGTATAATGCAATGTATTGAGTATTGAATTGAAATAATGGATGGTTATATGTACTCATATGGCTAACTTGTTGATGAATGTTTGTGTTTAGGCATTTGGAAATTGAGTTGAGTATACTTTATTTATTGCCTTAATTGTATAAATGGTAAGTTTAATTCTGAATTATACGGGCTTACTAAGCTATAAAGCTTACTCTATTTCCTTTTCCATGTGTTATGGAGGTTTGATAGCTCGCTCATTTCGAACAAGTCGGAGTTACGCATCACACTATCCAGTTACTGATTGGTACTTTTGAAATTGTGTATATATGTAAATATGACATGTATAGGCTAGTATTAAAGATGATAAGTATGGTTACCTGATATAATGAATTTTTTGTACATTTGTGGTATAAGTCTAAGCCATGTGATTTGGCTAAATTTGGTATAATGTTGTGGTTGTATATAAGTGTTCAATTATGGTATGTTTGATAAGTAGTAGATGGAATGGAATTATGCAAATGTTATCTTGATATGTGGTTGACATATGATTGGAAAATGCATGATGTTAATTAGGTAATTGAATACTATGTTGAATTGGTATCATATATGTATAAAATGTATTAGAATGCTGCCTATTGAGTTATGAATTGATAAAACTTTATGCTTGTGCATGTATATGAAAATAGGGTGGCAAAATGGCTTTGCAAATAGCCTATTTTTCTCCACAAGGGCAGAGACACGGGCGTGTGTCTCGACCGTGTGTGACACACGGTTATGTTACACGGCCGTGTGTCCCCTGGTGTTGAATTAAAATGAAGTGAGTATCTTTACACGGTCTCACACATGCCCCTAATTGACATACGGCCTAGCACACGAGTGTGTGACTTGGCCGTGTTGTATAAGTCAGTATACACTCCAATTTTCACAAAGCCTAGCACATGGGCGTGTCTTCGACCGTGTGATGCAAGTTAGTATGTATGCCCTGTTTCCTCACGGTCTAAGACACGGGTGTGTCTACTAGCCGTGTGAGGCCACGGCCTGTTCACACGGGCGTGTGGTCCCTGTATATTTGAAATTTTTCCTAAGTTTCTAAAATTTCATAGGCTATCGGTTTTGTCCTGAACCACTTCTAAAGCATGTTTAAGGCCTCGTAGGCTATTATAAGGGACAAATTGTTCAAATGTGAATGATCAATGTGTGAAAATAGTATATTTATATGTGCTATAAGTCTGGTAATGCTTCGTACCCTTATTCCGACATTGAATATGGGTGAGGGGTGTTACTTTTTCTTTTTGTCTTGCCTTGGGCCCTTAATCACTAATTATAGCTCTAGGAGTCCCAAACCGTGTAAATACGTGCTTATGTAGGAATCGCATGACTACTTTAGCGTAATTAGTTGGATATGCCTCGGCTTCAACCCACTTGGACACATAGTTCATAGCTACCAAGATATACTTGTTTTCATAAGAATAATGAAACGAGCTTAGAAAATCAATCCCCATACATCGAAAATTTCTATCTCCAAAATATTTGTTAAGGGCATCTCGTTCATTCTTGATATGTTTCCAGTTCTTTGGCATCTATCGCAATTCCTCATATATGCATAAGCATCTTTGAACAATGTAGACCAAAAGAACCTAACTTGTAAAATCTTTGCTGTTGTATGTGAACCACCAAGGTGTCCCCCACTCGGATATGAATGACAATGGTACAAAATTTCGCCTATCTCATTCAAGCTATTCACTTCCTGATTATGTTATTTGCATGTTGTTTAAAAAAAATGGGTCCTTCTAGAAATAGTACCGACTATCATGAAGAAATTTCTTCCTCTCGAGGAGTTATTCCACATGCTAAATAATTGGCAAAATCAGCAAACCAAGGTGTTTCATAGAATTGTCTTACCTTGAAGATATGATGATATAAAGAAGTTACCTGATTTTGTTCCAACCTTGATAGATGATCAACTACTTGATTTTCAACAGCTTTTCTATCCTGGATCTCAAGGTCAAATTCTTGGAGTAAAAGTATCCATATTAGCCTCGGTTTAGTATCTTTCTTTGTGAGTAAGTACTTAATGGCATTATGATTGGTAAACACTGTAACCTTGGTACCTATAAGATATGAACGAAACTTCTATAAAGCAAAAACTATAGCAAAGAGTTTTTTTCAGTACTGTATAATTGATTTGGCCTCCTATCAAAGTTCTGCTTGCATAGTAGATAGGGTGACACTTTGTTCCTTCTTTGGCCCATCATAGCTCCAATAGCGAAATTGCTTGCATCACACATCAACTCAAAAGGCAAGTTCCAAACAAGTGTAACAATTTATAGGGGCTGAAATTATCCAACTTTTCAATTTTTCAAAAGCTTCTAAACATGCTTTGTTAAAATAAAAAACATCTTTTATTAACTACAGAAAGCTGAACAATTATTGGGGCTAATCCCACCTTTCTTCCTGCTTTCCTATGCTTGGTTACTTTTATCTAGATCTCTGTGTGTTTCTTTGTTTTTCTCTATTGTACAGGTGTTGGAACGGTTGGTAGCCTCTTCTGAGGTTTTCTCAGGCCTCACATTATGGTTTCGAGGGAGTGTCTTCTGGTTTTACGATGTTTTGGTTCTTCTCTGTTTCGAGCAATGGCGGAAGAATTGAAATATCTTCTTGAAAAGTTGTCCGTCTCTGAAGAAGAATCAAAGAGGGTGTTTAGTTTTAGCAGATTCTTATCTAATTCAAAGGGTCATGAGGCTTGGGTGATTGGTAAGGTTATGTCGAATGAAAAAATCAATAAGGAAGTAATGTATAGGGTTCTACGGTCTATGTGGTTTACAAAAGAAGTGGTGAATTTCGTGGAACTAAAGGAAAAAGTCATTTTGGTTAAATAAAGGGATGTAGATGATAGGAAAAGAATATTAAACCTTAATCCATGGCTTTTCGATCAAAATCTATTTGCACTAACTTCGTATGTAAAGGACAAGGAGATAGAAGAGTATATTTTCAACCTTTCACCCTTTTGGGTGAGATTATACAACATACCATTCGATCAAATGGACAGAAAAATAGTGCTGAAAGTAGGAGAAACAATTGGTGAGGTGATGGCAATTGATTGGAGAGATAGGGATGGGGGTTGGATAGAGTACATACGAGTCAAGGTAAAAATAGATATACTGAAGCCCTTAAGAAGAGTGGTCTACTTTGTGGGAAAAGAAGATGCTGAAATTGTTTGTGCCATAAAATATGAACGATTTTCGGCTTTTTGCTACAAATGTGGTATCGTAGGGCACAAAACTCAAAAGTGTATATTAGAAGGAGGCCAAAAGGAGCTCTACTAAGCTGAACTCCATTATGGAAACTTGTAACAGCTCGTTTGCAATGGAATCAAAATAGTGGTTTTGGGACCACAAATCTGAGTCAGAAAAAAATTATTTTAATATTATTGTATGGTTTGCATTATGATAGGAATGTTATACGAAAATTTTGATAAGAAAATTTTATTGATTACATGCTTAATTATGGAAAGGACCAAATTGCATAAAATGCAAAGGTTGAGTTCTAGTAGCTATAAGTATCAATAGCTATAGAATTCAAAACTTGAGGTCTTTATATGGTAAATAGCTATAGAATTCATGGAAAATTAGAAAAAGAAAAAGGACTAAATTGGAAAGTTGAAAAGTTAATGGATGATAATAAATTTAAATAGAAATATCATATTATTATTATCATCTTATTACCCAAAATACATGGAAACCCTAGGAAAGGGAAAGAAAATCAAGAAAGCTTAATTGGGTAAGTATTTTTGTCCCGTTTTTAGTAATTTTTATATTTTCGAGTTTGTAATAGCTTAATTTATTTATTTTTGGGATTAATTTGTGAAGATATTGAAGTATTGAAAATTTTCCATGGATGTAAATGCTGAAATTTTGAAATTTATGGTAGAAAATGAAAGGTTGTTGATAGATAAACAACTTTTACAAAGAGAATTTTGATGAAATTATGGTTTAGGGACTAAATTAAAACCCATGGAAAAATTCTAATTTTTGTGAAATTCATGGGCTGTTATTAAGACATGTAAAAATCATTTAGGATTGGAAATATGATTAAATTGCGTGAATTTTATTTTCCGAGCCTAGGGACAAAATTATAATTTATGAAAAGTATAGGGG
The DNA here is from genome assembly GCF_007990345.1 of Gossypium hirsutum. Classification (NCBI taxonomy): domain Eukaryota; kingdom Viridiplantae; phylum Streptophyta; class Magnoliopsida; order Malvales; family Malvaceae; genus Gossypium; species Gossypium hirsutum. Next base: position 23,273,938 of record NC_053431.1, on the reverse strand, counting down.
CAAAATGGTAATTTTGCCTAGAAAGTGAATTGAGTTCAATTGAGTATGAAATGGATTAAATTGATGTTAAATTCATTTATATAGATTCGGAAAGATCAAATAAAGAGTTAGATCGACGAAAAGAAAAGGTGACAGATTAGTAGATTATCATATACGAATAAGTGTTGAGGTAAGTTCGTGTAACTAAATGGTGCGTATTTTTATGATTGAATTGAGTGTGGTGTGTATTTATGTGAATTATATAAATGTTATAAATGTATGAAATAATCACATGCCTGACAATGTCCGGAAAATGTTAAGTTCCGTTTGAATAATAAAATTCGATGGATACATGATTTCCCATATTGAATGTGGTCCTGCATATGTTGTGAACAGAATATAGCTCGGATGAGCAATCCTATTATAAGCCCCCTTGAGCGTCCTGTTATATAGTTCCTGCGATCATCCTGATTGGTAGTGATCCTACATGTGTTGTGCACTACCGCAGCTCTTTGTGAGCGTCCTGTTACATGATTCGATCGGTTGTGGTCCAGCATTTATTGCAGACACAAGCGCACCTCTCCGTGAGCATCCTGATATGTAACACCCCTAACCCATATTCGTTGTCAAAACAGGGTTTTAGAGCATTATCGAAACATTCAGAACACTTTACAAATTATTTACATTAATTACTATTCAATTACCGAGATCATTCAGAGCGTCCCTTAATTGGACCCTCGAGGACCAATACAAGCATTAGAATCAAATCGGAACTAAATCGGGAACAAATAAAAATTTTCACGAAATTACAATAATTTTCCAAGGTTGTAGGGCTCACATGCCTAAGTGGTCAGGCCGTGTACTACACTCGCCGGTGTCCCTAACCCATGTAACTCTCTGACTTTTAAGGCATGAAGAAATTAAAGTAACACCGCCAAGTCAGACGCTCGTGTGCTAGGCTGTGTGACAAATTTTATTTTAGAATTTTAGGTGCAGTTTTCATATGGGTCAGGCCATGTACTACACTCGCCCGTGTCCCTAACCCGTGTAACTCTCTGACTTTTAAGGCATGAAGAAATTAAAGTAACACGGCCAAGTCAGACGCCCGTGTGCTAGGCTGTGTGGCAAATTTTATTTTCGAATTTTAGGTGCAGTTTTCATACGGCTGTGTAACACGCCCGTGTTCAAGGCAGTATAACACGCCCGTCTTCCAGTCCGTGTCAACCACACGACTGAGACACATGCTTGTGTGCCCAATTCTGAGCATTCTGTTTCTCATTTTTAAGATGCAGGGGACACACGGCCAGACCACATGCCCATTGGACAGGTCGTGTGTCACACACGGCCAAGACACACGCCCGTGTGTCTACCCGTGTGGACAAAATAAAGCCATTTCCTAGCCTCATTTGTCACCCAAAACTTACCACTTTCCTGCACGAAAACTCACAAGCATATATCTACTAATCCAACATCATATTCACATAAATTTAGCCATTAATCATGTGATATTATCTCATGCATCAAAAGATATAAACTTACTCTTAATATAAACTTATATGCTAACATAATTCCAACAAACTAACACATGCACTTATGTGATTACAAAAATATTACTTCAAAAATAGCCAAACTTAGACCATTACTATCCACTCCAATGGCTATATTACAAAACGACAATTACAAGCCATCATTGGCCAAATAAGCTTATACATGCCATTATACCAAAATGAGATAGTGAATAGTGTGATGATTACTCCGACTGACTTCCAACCTTCATGAGCTTTGAGCACTATAAAACAGGGAAAATTAAACGGAGTAAGCATTTTATGCTTAGTAAGTTCGTATAACAGAAAATAAACTTACCGATCATATTTATTAATACAAGCATACATAAATTTACATTCCATCGATTTTGGGTAAGTTAAATAAACACATACACTTATTCAACAAGTTAGTCACATAATCTCATATGAATATCAAATAAACATAGATGAGCTCATCACATTACAAGCTTCCATTAATTTCACCTTTCCACACTTCAAGAGTCTTTTCCATCGAACTATTGAAATCTCAATGGATGTTTGGATAATATACACATGTTAAAAAACACCCATTAGGGTACATAATAATAAGGCACACTCTTAAGCTGTACATTTTACAGTGGGATTACAAGTCCAGGCTAAATCCTATCAGTAGCATATGCTTTAGAGAGCTTAATTTTGATTACCCGTCCGGGCTAAATCCAAGTTATAACCTAAGCTCAAGAGGGCTTATACTAGAATTACTCGTCCAGGCTAAATTCTATCTGCAACATGTGCACATTATTCTTAACCCATCGAAATTCAACATTTAACCGGAACATGATAATTCCTCCATATAACACAACTTAAGGCTATTTCATTATGTATATATCATCTCACATATATCAACACAATTATGCAATTCAATTCAAACATATTAACATACATTTTTAAGTTACACGAACTTACCTTGAAAATGGTTTGTATTTGAATTTCAACTAATCCGAAACCTTTTTCTTTCCTCGATATAGTTCCATTGATGATATTTTTGAATCTATATGGGAAAATTTAACTATTAATCTATCACATTTCATATACATTTCCATTCTATTACATCCTATGTAAAATTACCATTTTACCCCTATCCTTTTCAAAAAAATACAGATTTCGTCCCTAGGCTCGGAAAATAAAATTTGTGAAATTTAACCCTTTTATAAGCTCTTATAAGCTTATCCTTTTCAAAAAAATACCGATCTCACCAAAAAATGGGCTATTACATGATATAAGCTCTTACAAGCTTCCTGACATGGCTCACTTGAACTCCCTGTTATGTTATTCGGAGCAACCTGTTAATAATTCTTCGAAGTTACCTGTTAAGCTCAATGAGCTTCCTATTCTAAACTCATATGAGTTTCCTGTTTAGCCTGGATAAACATCCTATTACATGGCTCATCTAAGCATTCTGATATATGGCTCGAGAGTGTGCTTCCTGATTATGTGCCCTTCTGAGTATCCCTGAACATGAGTTGATGGATCATTGATTTGTATACCTCGAGTATACTACTTGGGTATCCATTTATATTTCAATGATTCAACAGATAAAAACTTTTGATGAAAGAAAATATGAGCTAAATATGAGTTATCTCTCAAATACACTAAAATACTTGGAAATTTTTATATGATGAGCTAATTTTTGTTTTCTTGATATCCATGAGAATTATAAGACTAACTTGTTTGATGAGAACTGTGCTTAGGCATTTGGCTAAAATGTTTTGGGGTGCATGTTATATATATATATTTATACGAGCATGATTGAAAAGTTAAATTCTTGTTATACGAACATACTAGGCATTGAATGCTTGCTCTACTTAATTTTCCTCTACTTTATAGTGCTCGGAAGCTCGCTAGGGTTGGAAATTGCTTGGAGCATCATCACACTATCCTATAGCCCATTTTGGTATAAATAGCAAACTTAATATGGTATAGTGGCATGTATTGTAACACCCCGAACCCGAGACCGTCGCCGGAGTCGAACACGAGGTGTTAACAGACTTCAAACCACTTATTAAAAATTTCCCAGACAAGCTGCCAATCTGCGTACTAGTCACTTTAAAAATCATATCTTGAGTTCTGAAACTCGAAATCCAGTTCTGTAAATTTTCCCCAGAACTAGACTCATATATCTATATGGTATAATTTTTGTAGAATTTTTGGTTGGGCCAATTGGTACAGTTTATTAGTTAAAGTCGTCCCTGTTCCTGGGTTCAACTACTCTGACCTTTGTGCATTACGACTTAGATATCTCCCTTTACAGAGCTTCAATACTTATGATGTTTGTTTCTAATGAGACTAGACTAAAAAGGGAATCTATACATATAAGGCATGACTTCTAATTATCTCTGATTAATTTATGGTGAATTTCTAAAGTCGGAACAGGGGATCCAGAAATCGCTCTGGCCCTGTTTCACAAGAGTTTAATTATCTCCTAACATACAGCTCATATGGTATTTCGTTTCTTCCATATGAAAATAGACTCATCGAGCTTCGATTACATAATTTATTCATTATTTAATTCCATTCCTATTATTGTTAGTGATTTTTCAATCTCACATTACTGCTGCTGCCGGCATCTGTTACTAAAGCAACTATGCCTATTTCGTGATTTCTCCTTGATCTAACTAATAATTCATCATACATATCACAAATTATGATCATGACTAGCCATGCCAAAGGCTAATCATTATCAAACATCTCCCTACTACACTATTTCCATATCATGAATTTTAGCACCAAAAATAATCAACCATGACATATGGCATAAAAATCGAATAGGCCTCAACTATTATTCAACCAAAACCGAATTGGCCCAAGATCAGTCATGACCACATTATAAAACCCATTTACTAAGATTTATAACTAAATATCATAGGACCCAAAGTCCAAATTAACATTTATGCCATTTTCGCATGGCTGAAAGTTTACATACCAAAGTTCAAACACAACATAATAGCCTATACATGCCGAAATGTTCTCCTAGACCGACTAAGAAGAAAGTACCAAAACTTGCTAGCTGGTGTGATGACTTCGATGACGGTCCCAAGCACGCAAAAAGACGAGTCCAAGAAACCTAAAGTAGGTGACAAGCAAACACCGAGTGAGTATATAACTCAGTAAGTCATAAGCATTACATAATCATCCATTAATAAATTATCACATGAGAAAACAAGTGAAAAGGGGTTAATTCTCTCCACCCATACCAACTATGCCATGGTTCCTTAGACCTTTCGGCTCAATATCATACAAAGTACTACATCAATTTTTCATATGCTACTCAACATGGTATTTGAGGCATTTTCCATGGATGCTTTCATTCTCGTTACATTCATGCAACTAAATAACATTCCCTCTATTCCACGATGAATCTCATGTTCGTCACTTCAAGTATAATTATCACATAGGTTCAAAACTTATCAAGCAAGAATTCCAAATATAAACATAACGTCTATTAGCCACGAACTCAAGACACTTACTCGTCCGCTGTCCGTGACCAACTCAATAAGGTCGCACACTTAGTGTCAATAGTGCTTCAAAAACATATAGTAAGTCCGCACACTTAGTGTTATATAATCAAACTCGCTCACTTAGTGCCTACATAATCAAACTCGCACACTTAGTGCTATATAATCAAACTTGCACACTTAGTGCTATGCAGTTTAAACCTGCACACTTAGTGCCAATCTCATGATCATAATTGTTTATACCCGCACACTTAGTGCCGAAATCAACATCTCAATACACCTCACCTCTTTTCTTTTTTATTCAATACTTTCAACACCCCATGCATACGTGTATATATATATTTATCATTTCATTCAACATAATTACATAGACATTATGACTATTTAAATCAATACCAAATATATGCTTAATGACTAACCTTGTGTTGGGTAAAATAACTCCAAGTCGACTACTCGATGATCTTCGATTTCCCCTTGTTGGACGCCTCTCCTTTAGGATCTTGAGCTTAAACAAATAAATTAACTCATTCAACCGCTTTGCTACATATATTGGTATTCCACATTTTAATGATTTTATGACATACGGAATGGCATGGTAAAATTTTTATCTTGCTACCTTGTGTTCTTAGCTATTCGGCTAATAACCTTATGCAATTACCATACTTTCAATAATCTAATCACACATGCATATGCATACTTGGACATTCGGCAATCACCTTGCTAATTTTATACTCAACATCACATAAGCTCCCAAGTGATGGCCGAATATGTATATCTATACTATCACCTATAATTCCTCAAATCACAACATTTCATCTCATGAACACTTGACCCATTTCTCACAAAAAATGAAACAACAACTAAAATGAACATCCCATTTTTATCCGATATAGCCGATTGCTTCATTTGTTACCCAACTAACAATTCAACAATTTCAACCTCATTACAACCTCTACCTATTCAATATAACATGAACACAATCCTCCACCCCTAAAGTAGATTCGGCAATCACTTAACCCATTTTAACCTCAACTTTCAAGTTGAAAGAAATTAACCACTCACCATCTCCTACATTACTATCCATTTTAATGACATTAACACATCTACTAAGAGTTTCAAACTTCTTGGCCGAATTTCAACCCCAAAATCCTAAGTCTAATCTATAGGATGAGTAGAATTGGAACTAACCATCTCAAACATGCATAGATTTTCAAGAATCATTCAATACATACCTCATTCTAGCCATCTTCCAAGCCAAAATCAAATAACCAAGTCTCCCTTCCTTCTCCTCACTCATGGCAATTGCCAAGAAAAAAAAGATGAACACTCCCTCTTCCCTCCTTATTTTATTCACCTTTTTCCTTTTTTAATTCCTTTTTATTTTAATTGTTAACTAAACAAAACATATTAAATTAGAAAAAGTGGAGCTCCATCACCCCTTGGCCGGCCACTCTACTTTTTTTGGGTAAATTGACATGCAAAACCACCCTTTTTGGTACATGCACTAATAGACCATTTTAAATTAGCCTATCATATTTCACCATGTCTCATATTGATCCCTATTCAATAATTTCTCATGCAATTGGCAAAATTAGGGAATGAAACCTCCACATATGCATGTACACATATAATAAGCATAGAATATAGCAATTAATTATTTTTATGACTTGGTTTTGTGGTCCCGAAACCACTTTCCGACTGGGGTCACACTAGGGCTGTCACAACTCTCCCCCACATAAGAAATTTTCGTCCCCGAAAATCTCACCAGTGAACAATTTAGGATATCGATCCTTCATAGAGTCCTCAAGTTCCCAAGTGGCTTCTTTGATTCCGTGTTTATGCCACAACACCTTTACTAATGGGATTTTCTTATTTCGCAACTCTTTTACTTTACGCATCAAAATGCGAACCGGCTCTTCTTCATAACTCAAATTAGGCTGAATCTCGATCTCAGGTGGAGTGATTACGTGCGACGGATCAGACCTATATCGTCGAAGCATCGAGACATGAAAAACGTTGTGAATCTTTTCAAGCTCAGGGGGCAAAATTAATCGGTATGCAACTGGTCCAACTCGTTTGGATACTTCATACGGACCGATGAACCTCAGACTCAATTTGCCCTTACGACCAAATCTAAGCACCTTCTTCCATGGTGAAACTTTGAGAAATACTTTGTCTCCAACCTGATATTCAATGTCTTTTCTTTTCAAATCCGCATACGACTTTTGACGATCCGAAGCGGCTTTCAAACTTTCGCGAATTACCCAGACTTTCTGCTCGGCATCCTTAATCAAATCAACCCCAAGGATCTTACTTTCACTAAGTTCAGTCCAAAATAATGGGGTACGGCATTTACGACCGTATAAAGCCTCATAAGGTGCCATCTTAATGCTTGACTGAAAGCTATTGTTGTAAGCGAATTCGATCAAAGGCATATATCTTTCCCATGAACCACAAAACTCTAAAACACAACATCTCAACATATCCTCGAGTATCTGAATTATCCGCTCAGATTGGCCATCGGTCTGAGGATGGAATGCGGTGCTAAAGTGCATCTTGGTACCCAATGCTTCTTGTAGTTTCTTCCAAAATCGCGAGGTAAATCTTGGGTCTCTATCCGACACGATGGAAATAGGTACCCCATGCAACCGAACTATTTAGGAGACATATAATTCTGCCAATTTATCGAGCGAAAAATCCGTACGGACAGGGATAAAATGAGCAGACTTGGTCAATCTATCAACAAGGACCCAGACCGAGTCTTTCTTACTTTGAGTCAACGGTAACCCAGATACAAAGTCCATTGTTATTCGATCCCATTTCCATTCGGGTATCATGATTGGCTGAAGTAATCCCGATGGTACTTGATGTTCCGCTTTCACTTGTTGACATATCAAACACCTTGAAACAAATTCAGAAATGTCTCGTTTCATACCGGGCCACCAAAATTGGCGTTTCAGGTCATTGTACATTTTAGTACTACCCGGGTGGACTGACATTCGACTACTATGAGCCTCGTTCAAAATCATCGAAATAAGTTCCGAATTTCTTGGAACACATAATCGACCTCTGAACGTCAAGCAATCATTGTCGTCAATCCGGAACTCCGATTCCTTATTCGAAGCACATTCAGCTCGTTTAGTAACCAATTCAGCATCGACATTCTGGGATTCAAGTATTTGATGAATCAATAATGGTTTGGCCTCTAATTCAGCTACTAGCACCCCATCGGGTGAGACGGATAAGTGAGCATTCACCGCTTTCAAAGCAAACAGTGCTTTCCGACTTAAAGCATCGGTAACCACGTTAGCCTTTCCCGGGTGATAATCAATAACAAGTTCGTAGTCCTTCAACAACTCAAGCCAACGTCTTTGTCGTAGATTTAGATCTCTTTGAGTCATCAGATATTTTAGACTCTTGTGGTCCGAATAAATATGACACATTTCTCCAAACAAGTAATGTCGCCATATTTTCAAGGCGAACACTATGGCTGCTAATTCAAGATCGTGGGTCGGATAGTTTCTCTCATGCGGCTTTAATTGTCTCGACGCGTAAGCCACAACTCGACCTTCTTGCATCAACACACAACCTAGCCCAAGTAAGGATGCATCACTATAAATGACAAACTCTTTGCCGGACTCCGGTTGTACTAGCACTGGAGCTTCAGTTAAACAGGTCTTTAGTCGATCGAAACTCTTTTGACAGTTTTCTGTCCATTCAAACTCAACATCTTTTTGGAGTAGTTTCGTCAACGGTGCAGCTATCATCGAGAAACCCCTTACAAACCGTCGGTAGTATCCGGCAAGTCCCAAAAAGCTCCTAACTTCAGTAATATTCCTCGGAGGTTTCCAATCGAGTATGGCCGAAATTTTGTTCGGATCCACTCTAACACCCGATGCGGACACCACGTGCCCCAAAAAGCTAACCTCTCTCAACCAAAATTCACATTTACTGAATTTTGCGTATAACTACTTGTCTCGCAAAATCTGTAATACTAACCTCAAATGCTTGGCGTGTTCGGCTTCACCTTGTGAATAAACTAAAATATCATCAATAAACACAACCACAAATCGATCCAAGTATGGCCTGAATACTCGATTCATTAAATCCATAAATACCGCAGGGGCATTAGTGAGCCCAAACGGCATCACTAAGAATTCGTAGTGACCGTACCTCGTTCTAAAAGCGGTTTTGGGTATGTCCGAGTCTCGAACCCTCAACTGATAATAACTAGATCTCAAATCTATCTTGGAAAATACTGAGGTTCCCTTTAATTGATCAAACAAATCATCAATACGTGGCAATGGGTATTTATTCTTTATGGTCACTTTATTCAACTGACGATAGTCGATGCACAATCTCATGGTTCCATCCTTCTTTTTCACAAACAATACGGGTGCGCCCCATGGAGAAAAACTCGGTCGAGCGAAACCTCTATCCATCAATTCTTGCAATTGAACTTTCAATTCCTTTAATTCCATTAATGCCATACGATACGGGGCTATTGAGATTGGCATGGTACCAGGTACAATCTCGATGCCAAATTCCACCTCTCGAACCGGTGGCAACCCCGGTAACTCCTCAGGAAAAAATCTGAATACTCACAAACCACTGGTACTGATTCAAGTTTCCTTTCCGTCTCTTTGCTATCAAATACATACGCAAGGTATGTTTCACACCCCTTTTTCACATATCTCTGAGCGGTCATTGAAGATATTATCGCTGGCACCCCCTTCAAATCGGTAGACTCAACTCGGACTACCTCATCATTTGCACTCCTCAAATCGATGGTTTTTCTTTTGCAGTTCACCACTGCATCATGTACGGTCAACCAATCCATACCAAGAATAACATCAAATTCGTCAAACGGCAAAAGCATCAAATCGGCCGAAAAACAGGATTCTCGGATTATTAGAGGGCATCTCTTACACACTTTATCAACAAGTACGTATTGACCCAAAGGGTTTGACACTCGAATTACGAACTCAGTAGACTCAACAGGTAGAGTCTTACTGGATGCTAAGGTTTCACATACATATGAATGAGTAGAGCCAGGGTCAATCAGTGCAATCACATTAGTATCAAAGAGAGTGAAAGTACCAGTGATGACGTCAGGGGAGGATGCCTCCTCTCGTGCGCGAATTGCATATGCTCTAGCAGGAGTATGGGTCTCGGCTCGAACAGCCATATCAGAGGCCCCTCTTTGACTACCACCCCTACCCCCTGAAATTCTCGGTGGTCCACCTCTAGCTGTCATTCCACTAGGTCTTGCACCTTGCATCTTATTCTTCTCATCAAGCTCCGTGCAATCTCTAATGAAGTGGTCCTTCGAACCGCATCCGTAACAGGCCCTGTTAGTAGACTTACCCCAACATTCACCTAGGTGTCGTCTTCCGCATTAGGGACATTCAGGTTTCACTTGACGATTATTGCCCACACTAGCTACCGAAGTAGCTCGGGAGTCCGTCGATGGTCGTGCTCTGATCGAAATTCCCGCAGTCGTCCTCGACTTATTAGTGTCCTCCCTGAACTTCTTTACAGCTGAGAATGGAGCTTTACCCGTCGATCTTTTACGATAGTCTCTAGCTTCAAATTCAGCCTTCTTCTTCTCCTTTCCAAGTTCTTCCGCCTTGCAGGCTCGTTCGACTAGTGTTACGAACTCCTTTATCTCCAAAATACCCACTAGTAGCTTTAAATCTTCATTCAATCCTTCTTCAAATCTTTTGCACATAGCAACCTCATCAGCCACACACTCCCGGGCATACCGACTGAGTCTTACGAACTCATATTCATATTCAGATACTGTCATACGGCCTTGCTTGAGTTCCAAGAATTCCTTATGTTTTTGATCGATGAACCGTTGACTAATATATTTCTTTCGAAATTCCGTTTGAAAGAAATCCCAAGTAACTCGTTCATTTGGGACTATGGAAATCAAGGTCCTCCACCAATAGTAGGCTGAGTCTCACAACAAGGATATAGCACACTTTAGACATTCATCGGGTGTACATGACAGTTCATCGAACACCCGAATGGTATTATCAAGCTAGAACTCGGCCCTTTCGGCATCATCAGTAACTATGGCCTTGAACTCCTCGGCCCGCGCTTCCTAATCAAGTCTATAGGTGGCTTACTCAGCCTCACAAGATCAGTAACTGATGGCATTACGGGCTCTTGGGGTGGATTATTGAAATTCGGGAATGGTTGGACAGCCGGATTGGTTCGGGCATATTGCGCGACCCACTCATTCATCATGGTGAAGAAGGCTTGTTTTGCCCCCTCACCTTGATTATTCGTTGATGACTAAGGTTCAACAGGCAGCGTTCCTTGCGCAGGAACAGCCGCTACACTTTCAACGTCATCCGCTAAGGTTCTCTCCACACCGGGATCCATTTACTAATCAAAACAAAAATTTTTAACCGTTAGAAGTCATCACACATTTAAACATTAACATTAAGGCATGTATAGCTAGACTCATACGTGCTACGGTAGTCCTAGAACCGACTAAACCATAGCTCTGATACCAATTAAATTGTAACACCCTGAACCCGAGACCGTCGCCGGAGTCGAACACGAGGTGTTAACAGACTTCAAACCACTTATGAAAAATTTCCCAGACAAGTTGCCAATCTGCGTACTAGTCACTTTAAAAATCATATCTTGAGTTCTGAAACTCGAAAGCCAATTACGTAAATTTTCCCCGGAAATAGACTCATATATCTATATGGTAGAATTTTTGTAGAATTTTTGGTTGGGCCAATTGGTACAGTTTATTAGTTAAAGTCGTCCCTGTTCCTGGGTTCGACTACTTTGACCTTTGTGCATTACGACTTAGATATCTCCCTTTACAGAGCTTCAATACTTATGTCGTTTGTTTCTAATGAGACTAGACTCAAAAGGGAATCTATACATATAAGGCATGACTTCTATTTATCTCTGATTAATTTATGGTGAATTTCTAAAGTCGGAACAGGGGATCCAGAAATCGCTCTGGCCCTGTTTCACAAGAGTTTAATTTTCTCCTAACGTACAGCTCATATGGTCATGTCGTTTCTTCCATATGAAAATAGACTCATCGAGCTTCGGTTAAATAATTTATTCATTATTTAATTCCATTCCTACTATTTTTAGTGATTTTTCAATATCACATTACTGCTGCTGCCAGCATCTGTTACTAAAGCAACTATGCCTATTTCGTGATTTCTCCTTGATCTGACTAATAATTCATCATACATATCACAAATTATGATCATGACTAGCCATGCCAAAGGCTAATCATTGTCAAACATCTCCCTACTACACTATTTCCATATCATGAATTTTAGCACCAAAAATAATCAACCATGACATATGGCATAAAAATCGAATAGGCCTCAACTATTATTCAACCAAAACCGAATTGGCCCAATATCAGTCATGACCACATTATAAAACCCATTTACTAAGATTTATAACTAAATATCATAGGACCCAAAGTCCAAATTAACATTTATGCCATTTTCGCATGGCTGAAAGTTTACATACCAAAGTTCAAACACAACATAATAGCCTATACATGCCGAAATGTTCTCCTAGACCGACTAAGAAGAAAGTACCAAAACTTGCTAGCTGGTGTGATGACTTCGATGACGGTCCCAAGCACGCAAAAGACGAGTCCAAGAAACCTAAAGTAGGTGACAAGCAAACACCGAGTGAGTATATAACTCAGTAAGTCATAAGCATTACATAATCATCCATTAATAAATTATCACATGAGAAAACAAGTGAAAAGGGGTTAATTCTCTCCACCCATACCAACTATGCCATGGTTCCTTAGACCTTTCGGCTCAATATCATACAAAGTACTACATCAATTTTTCATATTCTACTCAACATGGTATTTGAGGCATTTTCCATGGATGCTTTCATTCTCGTTACATTCATGCAACTAAATAACATTCCCTCTATTCCACGATGAATCTCATGTTCGTCACTTCAAGTATAATTATCACATAGGTTCAAAACTTATCAAGCAAGAATTCCAAATATAAACATAACGTCTATTAGCCACGAGCTCAAGACACTTACTCGTCCGCTGTCCGTGACCAACTCAATAAGGTCGCACACTTAGTGTCAATAGTGCTTCAAAAACATATAGTAAGTCCGCACACTTAGTGTTATATAATCAAACTCGCACACTTAGTGCTTACATAATCAAACTCACACACTTAGTGCTATATAATCAAACTTGCACACTTAGTGCTATGCAATTTAAACCCGCACACTTAGTGCCAATCTCATGATCAAAATTGTTTATACCCGCACACTTAGTGCCGAAATCAACATCTCAATACACCTCACCTCTTTTCTTTTTCATTCAATACTTTCATCACCCCATGCATACGTGTATATATATATTTATCATTTCATTCGACATAATTACATAGACATTATGACTATTTAAATCAATACCAAATATATGCTTAATGACTTACCTTGTGTTGGGTAAAATAACTCCAAGTCGACTACTCGATGATCTTCGATTTCCCCTTATTGGACGCCTCTCCTTTATGATCTTGAGCTTAAACAAATAAATTAACTCATTCAACCGCTTTGCTACATATATTGGTATTCACATTTTAATGATTTTATGACATACGGAATGGCATGGTAAAATTTTTATCTTGGTACCTTGTGTTCTTAGCTATTCGGCTAATAACCTTATGCAATTACCATACTTTCAATAATCTAATCACACATGCATATGCATACTTGGACATTCGGCAATCACCTTGCTAATTTTATACTCAACATCACATAAGCTCCCAAGTGATGGCCGAATATGTATATCTATACTATCACCTATAATTCCTCAAATCACAACATTTCATCTCATGAACACTTGACCCATTTCTCACAAAAAGTGAAACAACAACTAAAATGAACATCCCATTTTATCCCATATAGCCGATTGCTTCATTTGTTACCCAACTAACAATTCAACAATTTCAACCTCATTACAACCTCTACCTATTCAATATAACATGAACACAATCCTCCACCCCTAAAGTAGATTCGGCAATCACTTAACCCATTTTAACCTCAACTTTCAAGTTGAAAGAAATTAACCACTCACCATCTCCTACATTACTATCCATTTTAATGACATTAACACATCTACTAAGAGTTTCAAACTTCTTGGCCGAATTTCAACCCCAAAATCCTAAGTCTAATCTATAGGATGAGTAGAATTGGAACTAACCATCTCAAACATGCATAGATTTTCAAGAATCATTCAATACATACCTCATTCTAGCCATCTTCCAAGCCAAAATCAAATAACCAAGTCTCCCTTCCTTCTCCTCACTCATGGCAATTGCCAAGAAAAAAAAGATGAACACTCCCTCTTCCCTCCTTATTTTATTCACCTTTTTCCTTTTTTAATTCCTTTTTATTTTAATTGTTAACTAAACAAAACATATTAAATTAGAATAAGTGGAGCTCCATCACCCCTTGGCCGGCCACTCTACTTTTTTGGGTAAATTGACATGCAAAACCACCCTTTTTGGTACATGCACTAATAGACCATTTTAAATTAGCCTATCATATTTCACCATGTCTCATATTGATCCCTATTCAATAATTTCTCATGCAATTGGCAAAATTAGGGAATGAAACCTCCACATATGCATGTACACATATAATAAGCATAGAATATAGCAATTAATTATTTTTATGACTCGGTTTTGTGGTCCCGAAACCACTTTCCGACTGGGGTCACACCAGGGCTGTCACATGTATAGGCTAAGCTAGGTAAAATGATGAAATGTTTGGTTGTAACTAGCCATTGGAATGGCTAGTGGAGAATATATTTTGATGTAATTATATAAGGCCATATCATGTTTGATGTTTGTTGGAAAGGTTAAATGGTAGAAGATATATATATATATATATATATATAAAACAAATGATAAATGAATTTGAGTTAGTATAATTGAATAACTTACAAATAAACATAAATGTAATTGTGGAAATTTAAACATTTGATCATATGTGTTAATATAACATACATAATACTTGTTTTTGGATTGGTTTATATGTACCAAATTGGGCTGAAAATATGTTGAAGTGTTAATGTAGGTGCAAGGTAAAAAGGGTGAGAAATAAAGCTCTGAAAATGACCTTATTTTGTCTACATTGGCAGACTAATAGGCGTGTGTCTCAACCGCGTGGGCCATACGGCCATACACATGGACGTGTGGTTTGGCCGTGTGTCCCCTGCATCTTAAAAATTAAGAAACAAAATGCTTTAAATTGAGCACACGGGCAGAGACACGAGCATGTGTCTCAGCCGTGTGAGACACGAAACCCAACAGATGGGCGTGTGTCCTGGCCGTGTAACCTCTGTACCTAATTTTCAAAAATTAAATTGTCCACACGGTCTAACACACGGGCATGTAGCTGACCGTGTGACCTAAGTCAGAGAGTTACACGAGTAAGGACACGGACTGGAACACAACCATGTGCCTCACATCGAATGCCCACAAGGGTTAGGAGACAGGTGTGTCATTGGCCGTATGAGTCACACGGCCTAACTACACGGGTGTGTGTGTCACTTGCACCTAAGAAAAATTTTGAGATTTCGCGAAAAATTTTCTGTGATCCTGGTTTTGTCCTGACATGATTTTAATATGTATTTTAGGCCTCGAGGACCCATATGAGGGACATTATAATTGATTGTGATTGATTTTTGGAAATGAATAGTAAATGATAGAAATTAACTGTAATTGAATTGTAAACTCTGATAATGCTTTATAACCCTATTCTGGCGATGGATACGGGTTAGAGATGTTACATTTATTGGTATCAGAGCTACAGTTTAGCTGATTCTCAGACTAACATAGCAAGTACGAGTTTAGCTATACATGCCATTATATAATTTGTGATAGTGTGATAGTGTGATATATCCTAACCATTTTAAACATGTTTTTCCTTTAGTTATGTCATCCAACCAGGCTAGAGCTTAATTCGAGGAAGCTGAGAGCACTGCTGAAGCTTCAATTCAGAGAGCTGCATCTACTAGTAGTAGAAGGCACGTATCTGAGTGCTGAGGTGAGGAGGAAAAAGAAGCCTTCTTCCAAATGATGAATAAGTGGTTCAAAAAATTCATAAGAATAAATCCTGCTGAACAACAACCACCCCCTCCTTCTCCTCAATTGGTTCCTGACATGCCATAAGGTGTTGAACCTATTAGAACTGGTAAGTCTCCGGTAGATAAAATCCATAAATATGAAGCTAAAAAATTTAGGGCTACTGCTGAAGATGATCCAGAAAGGGCTAAATTTTGGTTAGAGAATACAATCAGGGTTTTGGATGATTTATCATGCATACCAGCTGAGTGCCTAAAATGTGTTGTATCATTGTTGAAAGACACAACTTATCAATGGTGGAATACCTTGATTTTTTTTGTGCCAAGGGAAAATGTTACATGGGAGTTTTTCCAAACAGAATTCAAAAAGAAGTATATTAGCCAGAGATTTCTGGATCAGAGCAATAAAGAATTTCTAGAGCTTAAATAAGGAAATATGATAGTATTTGAATATGAACGAGAATTCGTTCGGTTAAGCAAGTATGTCAGAGAACGGGTTCCAACTGAGGTTGATATGTGTAAACGTTTTGAAGAAGGATTAAATGAAGACATCAAGCTATTGGTAGGAATTCTTGAATTAAGGGAATTTGTGGTACTGACTGATCGGGCACACAAAGCTGAGGAATTAAGCAAAGAGAAGAGAAAAGCATAGAGAGAAGCCCAGATTTCTGGTAAGAGATTTATGGGGAAGTCACAAGCATCTACGTCAAAGAAATCAAAGAAATACCATGATCGTTCTACCATATTTACGTGGTATTCTAGAAAAGAACGAGGCTTTCAACGTTCTAATCTGAGATCTCTGTCTCCATCTGTTACGAGTATTGGAAGTGTTGGTAACCCCAAACCTAGATGTAAACATTGGAAAAAAATATTATTTTGTGGAGTGCCGTATGAGAAGCCGAGCCTGCTATAAATGTGGTTCTCTTGAACATTATCTTAAAGATTGTCTGGAAAGGATTGAAAAAGATATTGTTCAGATGTTGAAACCAAGTAACCCTGGCTTAAGAGGTAGACCACCCTGTCACTCTGGAAATGTTAATGGTAGTCGAAGTGCAACAAAAGATTCAACTGTTAAGTCTGAAGAACGAGCACCAGCAAGGACATATGCTATTAATGCAAGAGAAGATGCCTCTGCACCAGACGTCATTACTAGTACATTTTCTCTTCTTGATAATGATAGAACTACTTTGATTGATCCTGGTTCAACATATTCATATATATGCACGAATTTAGAGTCTGTTAAAAACTTATCTATTTAATTAATTGAATTTGTGTTTAAAGTCTCAAATCCCCTAGCCCAGTTTGTGATGGAAGATAAAATCTATAAAAATTGTCCATTAATGGTAAAAGGCTAATTGTTTCTTGGCTGATATGATGTTACTGCCTTTTGATGAATTTGATGTGTAACACCCCTTACCCGTATTCAACGCTGGAACATGATACGAGGCATTACTAGACTTACAAAGCAAGCAAACATACAAATTCTGGGTCATAAATTTTCATCCAAAGTAAAACCATTCGCATTCAATCATAAAATACCTAATACGAGCTTACGAGGCTCGAAACCTACTTTGGAAGTGGTTGGGGACTAAACCGAGCACTTAGGAAATTTTTACAGATCATAGAAAATTTTTGCTATGAATAGGGGTCATACGCCCGTGTGGCTTGGGACACACCCAAGTAGGCGGGTCGCGTGGTCACACGCACTCATATCCCCAACCAATGTAACTCTCTGTTTTACAATGCATGAACAAATTGATGTCACACCCGTGTGCCAGACCGTGTGATAAATTATGTTTTTATAAAATAGGTGCAGACTTCACACTGTCGGGACGCACGCCCGTGTTTGAAGCCGTGTCCTTCACACAGTTGAGACACACGCCCGAGTCTCTGCCCGTGTGCTCAATTCTGAGCATTTTATTTCTCAAAATTAAGGTGCAGGGGACACATGGCCAGAACACATGCCCATGGGGCAGACCGTGTGTCACACATAGTCTAGACACACGCTCGTGTGTCTACCCATGTGGACAAAATAAAGGTTGTCTACCAATCCATTTTTCACCTTCATTTACACCTACACATACAAAAGTTCAATGGCATTATCCATGCCATGTTTAAGCAACCAAAACATACATAATCAAGGCTAAATCATATCATTCATTACCAACAGTTAACATATTTACTATAGCATAATTTACCAAATCAATTCATACCAAACTCACATTCACAAGTATCAACATGAAGACTTTCATCATGCATAATTCTACTTAGATTTCCTAGCACACAAAAGGACCAAACTCATCCATTTCACAACAAATCATTTAACTATAATAAACATATAGCAACCCATTACAAAATACATAAACAAAAGGCATTAGCACATATATAAATGGGCTTACAACCATTTTAGCCAAGATAAGCTAATTACATGGCTAAATACCAAATCACCTTAAACAAATATAAGACAATACATTTGGCCAAATCAAATGAAACGTATAACAAAATGACCAAGTCCCTATACATGCCAACTCTCAAAGTGTTTTAAAATCATCGGTACGCAAATGACAATTTGATAGTGTGATGTGACTTCTGACGATCTCCAATCCCGAGCTAGCTTGGCGACACTATAAAATATTGAAAATAAAATGGAGTAAGTTATATAGCTTAGTAAGCTCGTATGAAGAAATAAACAATCTTACCTTACATTAATCATGCAAGTAATATAAAATAAGATGACATAATTTACCATAATCTCATGATGATAATTCACTTCCATCACAACTTACCTTGAAATTGTCATTTCTCGAATTAATAATCATAAGCTTTGAGTACATACCTGTACCATCTCGTAACGAATTTACACTTATTCTCATCTTTGACATACCCATGAACCACTCGGAATAATAATGTTAGATACTTGGGAATCTAGCACACTAAGTGCCACATATATAGCCAATGCTACCTCAATCTCTTATAACATAATTGCTTGCTCTCGAGCTAATCAACGGGCCTACTCACACAAGCTATAAGTCAAGATGTAACTACTTAATGCTGCTTACACAAGCTGTCAAGTAACCGCAACATATGTCGGTATACTCAACCACCGGTAGGACGTACAAGACCAGCACCTGAATCACATAATCACATAACACATGGTAACCTAAGTGACATGTCACTTGTATCCTAATCTATTCCTAAGGTTCAAACGAGATTTATTGCTTATCGAACCATCGTCGAACTCGTCCGTAAAGTTAAACTCATCCAGACAATTAATCATACAGCTCATGCAATATTAAAGCATTTAAATATAATTATATTAAAGCTTGTTTAACATATGAACTTACCTCGGTTACAAAAACAACTATTAGTTCGATTTAGTCCACAACCTTGTTCTTTCCCCGGTCTAAACTCGAACTTCGTTTTTCTTGATCTATAATATAAAATTTAACTTATTTAATCATCACATTGTTCAATTCAGCCCAAAAACATATTATGGAAAAAATCACATTTTCCCCCTAAACTTTTGACATTTTACATTTCAGTCCATAGACTCGTAAAATGAATTTCTTTCAATTTCCTTACAACCCAAGCCTAGCCAAACCTTTTTCATGCTTATGAAAGCCCAAAATTTTCATTTATTCACATTTTTCTACCCATTTTATAGACTTTTACAAATAAGTCCCTATTTGTCGTTTTTACCGAAAATCACTTTACAGAAGTAATTTAATAAACAACAAACATGCATTTTCTACCATCAAACCTTAAAATACATACATGTTCAACATGGGTACAATTTTAAACTTCACCTTTCTTTCAAATTAGTCCTTGAAATAGCTAAATCAAGTTACAATGATCTCAAAAATATAAAATCGTTAAAAAAGGGACAAGAACGGACTTACAGTCGAGCTTGGAAGTTGGCCAAACCCTAGCTATGGCTTCTTCTTGTAAAATTCGGCTAGGGGGACTAAATTTAAGAAGATGGACACTTTTATTTGTTAGGTTTGTCTTTATTTTCCAAATGACTAAAATGCCCTTAATGAAAAACTTAAAATTTTACCTAACCATGTCCATTTTTTTCCATACTATATAATGGTATAATTACCATTTAAGGATCTCTAATTTAAGGATTCATAGCAATTAGACACTTTTAACATAGAGAACTCAAGTTTTACACCTATTGCAATTTAGTCCTTCTAGTCAAATTGGACACTTAATCGATAAATTTCTTAACAAAATTTTCACACAATCATTCAATCATACTGTAGACCTTAAAATAAAAAAATAAATATTTCTACTTCAGATTTGTGGTCCCGAAACCACTTTTCCGAATTGACCCAAAAATGGGCTGTTACATGATGTAATTTTGGGAATAGACTGGATAACTCAGCAAGATGCAGTGGTAAATTGTAAACAGAAATACATTGTGTTAAAATGTCAGAATGGTGAATTAATCCATGTTGAATCTGATAAACTGGATGGGTTGTCTAATGTGATATCAGCCGTGTCAGTACAAAAATATGTCAAGAATGGGTATGAAGCCTATCTTGAATATGTATTGGACACAAAGGTATCTGAATCAAAGATTAAGTCAGTGCCTCTTGTTTGTGAGTTTCCTGATGTGTTTCTAGGAGAGTTACCTCTCATACGTAGGAACAAGGTTCGAGGCATTATCGGACTTACATCAGAAACAATCATACAAATTGAGTCATAAATTTGTGTTCAAATTAAAACCATTCACATTCAATCATAAAGTCCCTAGTAGGGGCCTACGAGGCCTAAAACATGCTTTGGAAGTGGTTCGGGACTAAACCGACAACTCGAGAAAAATTTACAAACTTAGAAAATTTTTCCACTAAACACAGGTCATACACCCGTGTGGATATGGGACACACCCGTCTAGGTAGGCCGTGTGGCTACACACGCCTGTGTCTCTACCCCTTGTAACTCTCTGTTTTGCAATGCATGAACATATTGATGTCACATGGCCAAGCCACACGCCCGTGTGCTAGGTCGTGTGGGTAATTAAATTTTCACAAAATAAGTGCAGACTTCACACACCCAGGACACACGCCTATGCCTGAGGCCGTGTCATCCACACGGCTGAGACACATGCCCATGTAACATCCCAAAATAAGGCCTAGTCAAAATAGTGCTTTCAGGACCACAAATCTGACATCAAAATATTTATTTTATGATTATTATGAGGCTTAGGATATGAGTATATGCATGTGTTAAAGTTTCATGAAGAAATTCTAAGTATGAGGTGTCCAATTGGAAATTAGGGACTAAATTGAATAAATTATAAAACTTGGATTCTAGAAGCAATTTGTATGAATTGCCTTAGATTATGAATTAGAAGGTCTTGGAGAGAAATTTTTCCAAATTTTAAAGTTTTAGACAAAAATGGGCTTGCATGGATGAAATTTTAAAGAAATGGCATAAAGGCATTTTGGTCATTTGCCATTTTAATGAATTAAAATAGAAAAAATCAAGCCAAAACCAGCCATTTTCTCCTTCATCCAGCCGAAAATTTGGGGTTCTCCATAGCTAGGGTTTCAAGCTTTCCAAGCTCAATAGTAAGTGCTTCCATACCTCGTTTTTCATACTCTTCGTATTTTTAAAATCCCGATAGCTTGCTCTCTCCATTTCTATACATATTTCATGCTAGGGTTCATGTTTAAAAATTTACCCATGCATGAGTTTCTTGTATTTGATAGATTATGGAGGAATATGAAAGATTAATATGTATTAAACATCTTTTCCTATTAATTTTCATGAGAAACCCTTATAGGGACTATTTTGCAAAAGATGTAAATGTGCAGTAGAAATGTGAAAATAATGGATAATGTGGGCTACCATAAGAAGGAAAAGTATTCAGCTAGGCTTGGGTAGGATAAAAAGTGCATGTGTTTCATTATACGAGCTTAGGGACTAAATCGTAAAAAAATGTAAAGGGTTAGGGGCAAAATAGTCATTTGGACCGGCGGTAGATATTAAACTTGAAATGCATAATATAGTGTATTAATGAGTTAATTTTGCTATTATAGACCCTGAGGAACAAATTTCGGGGGTCGACCGTGGTAAACGCAAGGTTTCAGAATAACCAAAACACAATCCCGAAAAGAATACCAGGTAAGTTCGGATAACTTAAAGTAAACCCCTAATATGTATAATTGTAGGATGTATGAATGCATGATGATTGCATTTATTATTAGCATGAAATATCATGGAAATGCATATTTGATGGTAACATGTGAAAAATGTCTCGGATGAGGTTGACAAAGGGAATTCGATCGATAAACCCTCATTGATATGTGTAAAGAGATCCTGCATGTGTTGCAGTAAGGATTTAGCCTGGACATGTAATCCGTGATCTCAAGAATGGAAAGGATCTAGCCTGGATGGGTGTTCCTTGAATGATCGAGCCTCCCGAAGAATATATGTGTATTGAGGATGTAGCCTGGACGGGTAATTCTATTAGGGTCTGAATTTAGCCTGGACTGGTAATTCAAATCCGAGTTCATTAAGGGTGTTTTTCGCTATAAGGGATTTAGCCTGGACTGGTAATCCCAACATCACCTTATGAGTTTATGATATGGGGGATTTAGCCTAGACTGGTAATCTTGCCATGAGATGTGAGGTTCGCGGGAGTGCATATATGTGAAATGATCATTCGTAAGAATTGACGGATAATGGGTATTCCATCGAGATTTCCTAGAAACTCAACGGAATTAATATGATGTATGTCAATAAGATGATGAATGATGAGCTCATCTACATAAATTATGTTTTATTATGTGACTAACTTATTGATTGAGTGCATGTGATAGGAAATCATTTCATAATTGATGATTTCATGATTTAAGTGTGGATGTATGCTAATTACTCGGTAAGTTTACTTTCAGGTTATTCGAGCTTACTAAGTATGAAAATGTTTACCCCCTCTCTTTTCCCCGTTTTACAGAGCTCGAGGACTCAAAAGGATTGGAAGACGGTTGGAGAATCAACACACTTTCAACTAAACAAGCTTTGGTATAAAGACTCTATTTATTTTATTCAATGGCATGCATAGTATTTTTGAGTATTTTGTTATATATGTCATTTGATTTTCCAAATAAAGTCATGTAAAAATATTCTAATCTCTTTGTATATGGCCATGAAAATTGGATTAATTTAAGTAGGCTATGACCTACGATTTTAAGCATGGTTTTAATTACAAATGATGGGTTGCTATGAATTGGCAATGAATCACATGAATGAGCCAATTTCGGATGGTTCAATGTAACATGGGAACCCATGACTCTAAATAGGAAATAACCATTTATGTATGAAACCAATGATATGAGGTTTCCATACAACTATTTTCATTAAGATTATTTACAAGTGCAAAATTATGTTTTCTCTCAAACTTGGTAACCACTAGGAACAAGTAGTAGAAAGGGGTGACTAAAGGCTTGGAAAATAGCTAATAAAGTCCACATGGTTGGACACACGTGCGTGTGTGTAGGCCGTGTGTGACACACAGTTCCCTCCTATGGGCGTGTGCTATGGCCGTGTGTCCCCTGCACTTAAAATTTATCTCAAAGTTGTACACGGGTAGGCAGCACGGGTGTGCGCCATGGCGGCGTTAAAATGACAGTTTCGTCCATGGGCAGGAAGCACGGGCGTGTGCCATGGCTGTGTTGATAAGTCAGTGATGCCCACGATTGAGGGGCATGGGCGTGCCCCAAGATACACGGGCGTGTGAGTCCACACGGCCCACCTACACGGGCGTGTGTCCCTTTATGTTAAGGAAGATTTTCTCTGGAGCCCAAGGTTATTCTAACGTGCCCGTATTTGTCCCGCATTGCATTCCGATATGATATAGGTCTTGAAGGCCTATACAAGGGACGAAATGGTCATGATTGAAAAGTTTTAAATTCAAATGGAATTTTGTGACCCGAGTTAGTATACTGAAAATGTAAAGTTCTGGTAATACCTTGAACCCTATCCTGATAACGAATACGAGTGAGGGGTGTTACACGCCCATGTCTCTACTTGTGTGCTCAATTCTGAGCATTCTGTTTTTAAAAATTAAGGTGCAGGGGACACACAGCCTAGACACACGCCCGTGTGTCTACCCATGTGGACAAAATAAAGGCTATTTACCAAGCCATTTGTCACCCTCATTTACACCTACACACACACAAGTTCAATGGCATAAAGCATGGCATGTTTAAGTAACCAAAACATCCATAATCAAAACTAAATCATGTCATTCATTACCAACACTTAACATATTTATTGTAGCATGTTTTACCAAATCAATTCAACCAAACTCACATTCAAAAGTGTCAACATGAATACTTCCATCATGCATAATTCTACTTAGATTTCCTAGCAAACCAAAGGACTAATCTCATCCATTTCACAACAAATCATTTAACCATAATAAACATATAGCAACCCAATGCAAAACACAGAAACAAAAGGCATTAGCACATATACTTATTAAAATGGGCTTACAACCATTTTAGCCAAAATAAGCCAATTACATGGCTAAATACTAAATCACCTTAAACCAATGTAAGCCAATGTATTTGGCCAAATCAGATGACACATATAACAAAATGACCAAGTCCCTATACATGCCATACTTTCAAATACTAAGATCATGAATACCCAAAATGAGAGTTTGATAGTGTGATTCGAATATTCGATGATTTTCGATCCAAGTTAGCTTGGCGACACTAGAAAACATGAAAAATAAAAGGAGTAAGCTATATAGCTTAGTAAGCTTGTATGCAAGAAATAAGCAACCTTACCATGCATATAGCATTCAAATAGTATAACGTAATTAAATGTAAATTTACCATAGTCTCATGATCATAACTCATTCTATCAGCAAACTTACCTCATTTTCATCATTTCAAGCATTTAATAAACATGAGCTTTACGTACATACCTGAACCATTTCGAAATGAATTTACACATATTCTCATCTTTGACGTACCCATGAACCACTTGGAATAATAATGTCGGATACTCGGGATTTTTGCACACTAAGTGCAACATACATAGCCAATGCTACCTCAATCTCATATCACATAATTGCTCGCTCTCGAGCTATCGACAGGCCTACTCACACAAGCTTCAGTCAATATGTAGCTACACGGTGCTGCTCACACAAGCTGTCAAGTATCCGCAACATATGCTGGTGTACTCAGCCATCGGTAAGACATACAAGACCAGTACCCGGATCACATAATCACATAACACATAATGACCCTGTGACATGTCACTTGTATCCTAATCTATTCATAAGGTCCAACGGGACTTCTGACTTGTCGAATCTTCGTTGAACTCGTTCGTAGAATTATACCCATTCACATAATCAAACATAGAATTCATGCAATATTAAAGCATATAAGTAAAATTACCCTAAAGCTTATTTTTAACATACGAACTTACCTCGGTACAAAATGGCTAATAGTTCAGTTTAGTTCACAACCTTGTATTTCCCCAATCTAGGATAGAACCTCATCTTTCTTTATCTATAATACCTCATTTAACTTATTCAATCATCACATTATTCAATTTAATCCCAAAAACACCTTATAATTATATTTGTGCCCCTAACTTTTTAACTTTTTACATTTTCGTCCCTAAGCTCCTAAAATGATTTTCCTTCAATTTTGTCACACCCAAGCCTAGGCGAACCTATTCCTTGCTCATAACAACTCACATTTTTTATTTATTCACATTTTTACACATATTTTGCAACTTTTACAAATAAGTCCCTATTTGACATTTTCATCAAAAATCATTTGGTAAATGTTGTTTATCTAACACTAAACATACATTTTCTACCATTACACATCAAAATACACAAATATTCAACATGGGTAAAATTTTAGACTTTTATTTTCTTTCAAATTAATCCTTAGAATATCTAAATCAAGTTACAACATTCACAGAAACATAAAAATCATTAAAAAAAGGGATAAAGACGTACTTACAATCGAGCTTGGAAGCTTGGCCAAAACCCTAGCTATGGTGACCCTTGAAATTCGGCTAAGGGGGATGAAATTAGAAAGATGAACATCTTTTATTTGTTTTATTTTATCTTTATTTACCAAATGACCAAAATGCCCTTCATGCCAAACTTTGAAATTTCACCTAACAATGTCTATTTTTGTCCATATTAAAATATAATGGTCTAATTACCATTTAAGTACCTCTAATTTAAAATTTTAGAGCAATTAGACACCTCTAGCTTTTAGAACACATATTTTGCACCTATTGCAATTTAGTCCTATTAGTCAAATTGGACATTCTATCGATAAAATTTCTTAACGAAATTTTCACACAATCATTCAATCATACTGTAGACCTTAAAGAAATAATAAAAATAAATATTTCTACTTCATATTTGTGGTCCCAAAACCACTATTCCGATTTGACCCTAAAATGGGCTGTCACAACTCTCCCCCATCTTTAGGGATTTTGGTCCCCAAAAATCTTACTGGAAAAGAGGTTTGGGTACTGTTTTCTCATATCTTCCTTGGTTTCCCACGTAGCTTCTTCGACCCCATGTCTTTTCCATAAAACTTTCACTAGGGCAATATTTTTATTTCTCAACTGTTTAACTTCCAGAGCTAAAATCTTGATCTGTTCTTCACCATAAGTCATATCAGGTCAGATCTCAACCTCTGTTTGTGAAATTATATGTGAAGGATCTGATCGATGATGGCGCAACATTGATATAGGAAACACATTGTGGATCCTTTCTAACTCTGATGGTCAAGTTAACCGATAAGCCATTGGTCCTATCCTTTCAGTACCCTCATACGGACCAACAAAGCGTGAACTCAGCTTGCTTTTGCGACCAAATCTAAGGATTTTCTTCCACAGAGATACTTTCAGAAGCACCTTATCACCAACTTGGAATTCAATTTCCTTTCGTTTTAGATCTGCGTACAATTTCTATCTAGCCAAAACTGCTTTCAAACAATCACTAATTACTTTCACTTTCTCTTCGATTTCTCTAACCAAATCAACCCTGTGAATCTGTCTCTCACTAAGCTCAATCTAGTACAATGGAGTTCGACACTTACGGCCATACAATGCCTCATACGGTGCCATCTTTAAACTCGACTGAAAACTGTTGTTATAAGAAAATTCGACTAAAGTTAGATATTTTTCCCAACTACCTTCAAACTCTAAAACACAACAGTGAAGCATATCCTTGAGTACCTGAATCGTCCTTTCAGATTGACCGCCGGTCTGCAGATGAAATGCGGTACTAAAATTCAACTTTATGCCCAATGCCTTTTGAAATTTTTTCCAAAATAGAGACGTTTACCTAGGATCTCTATCTGAAATAATAGAAATAGGCACTCCATGCAATCTATCAATTTCGGCTATGTACAACTCAGCTAGCTTTTCAAGTGAATAGTCAGTACATGTCAGAATAAAGTTAGCTGATTTCTTCAATATATCAACAACTACCTAAATGAAATCTTTTTTCTTCGGTGTCATAGGTAATCCAGTTATGAAATCCATCGTAATTTTGGCCCATTTCCAGTCGGGAATCATTACAGGCTGAAGTAATCCCGAAGGTACTTGATGTTCAGCCTTTACTTGTTGGCAAATCAAATGTCTCGATACGAATTCAGAAATATCTCTTTTCATACCTGACCACCAATACAATTTCTTTAAATGATTATACATTGTTGTATCTCCTGGGTGAACAGAAAAACAGCCACTGTGTGCCTCATGAAGAATTTTCTAAATAAGCTTAGTATCTCTCAGTACACAAATCCTACCTCGGAACATCAAACAATCATCGGCCCCAATTTGAAAATCTGAATCACTAATCGATTCGTACTGAACTCTTTTAGCTTGAAGTTCTTTGTCATTTTTCTGAGCTTCACAAATTTACTGAAGAAATACCTTTCTAGCTTTCAATTCAGCTATAATCAAGCTATCATTAAATAAAGTCAGTCGTGTATTCATTGCTCTCAAAGAAAACAAAGATTTCCTACTTAAAGCATCGACGACTACATTAGCCTTTCCTGAATGATAATCGATTACTAGCTCGAGCCATCTCCGTTTCACAAATTCAAATTCTTTTGAGTTATTAAGTACTTTAAACTCTTGTGATCGGTATAGATGTGACACTTCCCATCGAATAAATGATGTCACCAAATCTTTAAAGCAAATACAATGGTAGCCAATTTGAAGTCATGTGTCAAATAATTCTTCTTATGCGGTTTCAACTTTCTCGAGGCATGAGCTATCACTTTGCCCTCTTGCATCAACACACATCCAAGATCGTTCAATGATGCGTTGCTGAAAATCACAAAATCTTTTCCCAATTCAGGTTGCACTAATACCGGTGCCTCAGTCAATAACGCTTTTAACTATTCAAAGCTCTTTTAACATTTCTCAGACCACTTGAACTTGACATTTTTCTGTAATAATTTTGTCATAGGTGTAGCAATCATTGAGAATCCCTTAACAAATCGTCGATAATACTCGACTAAGCCCAAATGGCTTTTAACCTTGGATACATTCCTCAGTGGTTTCTAATCAACAATTGCTGAAATTTTACTCGGATCAACCCTTATACCTTCCGCTGAGACAATATGCCCCAAAAATCTGACTTTTCAGAGCCAAAAATCACTTTTGTTGAATTTAGCAAACAATTTCTTATCTCTCAAAGTCTGCAATACAATTCTTAAATGACTGACATGCTTAGACTCATCTCGGGAATAAATCAAAATGTCATCAATAAATACAACAAAAAACTTATCCAAATATGGTCGGAAGATTCTATTCATCAAGTCCATAAAAATAGCAAGAGCATTAGTTAATCCAACAGGCATAACAAGAAATTCATAATGCCCATACCTTGTCCTGAATGCGGTTTTTGGCACATCCGAGTCTTTAACTCTCAGCTGATATTAGCCGGATCTCAAATCTATCTTCAAAAACATGTTGCCCCTTTCAATTGGTCGAACAAATCATTAATTCTCGGTAACGGATACTTGTCCTTTATGGTAACCTTGTTGAGTTGACGATAATTGATACAAAGTCTCATGGATCCATCTTTCTTCTTGACGAATAATACTAGTGCACCCGAGGGAGAAAAATCCAGTCTCGCAAAACCCTTGTCTGTCAACTATTGTAACTGAGACTTTAATTCTTTTAACTCAGTTGGAGCCATTCTATATTAAGCTATCGATATCGGTACAGTCCCTGGTACCAAATGAATAGCAAACTCTACCTCTCTAACTGGTGGTAACCCTGGCAACTCTTCTGGGAACACTGCTGGATATTCACAAACTACCAGGATAGATTCAATCTTCAATTCAGACACCTTAGTATTCAGTACATACGCGAGAAATACTTCACAACCCTTTCTTACATACCTATAAGTCGACATCGACGAAATCAAAATAGGCAATTCACTCGACTCATCTAACTCAACCTAAAGATTTCATTGTTTTGACATTTCAATTCACTACTACATCATGCAGAGTCAACCATCCATTCCAAGTATCACATCAAACTCATCAAATGTTAGAAACATTATGTTAGCCGAAAAACAGTGACCCCGAATCATTAAAGGACAAATCTTGCAAATTTTATCAACTAAAACATATTTGCCTAAGGGGTTCAACACCCTAATCACAAACTCAGTAGACTCAACAGGCAAATTCTTACTAGATACCAAGTTCATGCAAATATAGGAATAAGTCGATCCATGATCAATTAATGCAACTACATTAGTATCATAAAGAGAAAATGTACCAGTGATTAGGTCAAGGGATGACGCATCCTCACTAGCACGAATAGCATAAGCTCTCACAAGTGCTCTTGCTTCCGATCTCACAGCTGAATCTTTATATACTCCTCTGACATTGGTCCTATTTCCCTTATTTCTCACTGGCCTCCCTCTAGCTGCAGTGTTACTCGATCTTGTATTTTGAAAATTATCTTTTTCAACCATTTTCGGGCAGTCTCGAATAAAATAATCTTGGGAGCCACATTTAAAACAAGCCCAATTATTCATCCTATATTCACCAGGATGCCGTCTACCATAATGTTGGCATTCGGGCTTATTAGACCTAGCATTACCTACGCTCGCTATGGATGTAGTTTGGGCCTTAGAACCCGAATATTGCTTCCCACGATCTCTATTGGGATACCCAGCTGAAGCATTTGATCGAGCATACAAATCTCTCGATTTCTTTGATGAAGATTGAAACGAATTATTTATCGGCCTCTTTCTCGAATCTCTAGCCTCAAACTTAGCTTTTCTCTTTTCCTTATTCAACTTTTCAGCTTTGCTAGCTTGTTCGACTAGTACAACAAATTCTTTCAACTCTAAAATCCCAACTAACAGCCTGATGTCCTCATTCAGCCGATCTTCAAACCTCTTACACATAATAACCTCTGTTGAAACATATTCCCGAGCATACTTACTAAGTCTCACAAACTCTCAGTCGTATTCAATCACAGTCATTCGGCCGTGTTTCAACTCTAAGAACACTTTGCGTTTCTAATCAATAAATCGCTAATTGATGTACTTCTTTCTGAATTCCTCTTGGAAGAAATCCCAAGTAACTTTTTCCCTCGGTTCCACAGATATAAAAGTGTTCCACCACTGATATTTTGTATCCCTCAAAAGTGATATAGTGCATTTCAAGCACCCATCCGGGGTGCAATAAAGCTCGTCAAATACCTAAATAGAGTTCTCAAGCTAGAATTCTGCTCTTTTAGGATCATTATCGACATTTTCTTTAAATTCTTCAGTTTCTTGCTTTCAAATCTTATTGATTGGAGGCTTGTTCAATCTTTCCAATTCCATGAACTGGTTGAGGGTTAGGTGGAGGCGGTGGATGTTGGGCAGCCGGATTTGTTCAAACAAACTCAACAAACCACTCATTCATCCTTTGGAAGAAGGCTTCTCTAGCCTCTCCTCATTGTCACTGGTCTAGTTTCAGATGGCGCGGTCCCTTGGGCGGGAGCCAGCACATTACTTTCAATGTCATCAGCCACTTCTCGATCGAGATCCATTTACTATATGAAAACACAGTTTAAATTGTCAAGAGTCGTCACACTATCAAAATTTATATATGGCATGTATAGCTAGACTCTTACACACGCTATGTTAGTTCGAGAACTGACTGAACCATAGCTCTGATACCACTAAATATAACACTCTTCACCCGTATTCAACACTGAAAAAGGGTTCGAGGTGTTACTAGACTTACATCACAAACAATCATACAAATCAAGTCATAAATTTGTGTTCAAATTAAAACCATTCACATTCAATCATAAAGTCCCTAATATGAGCCTATGAGGCCCAAAACATGCTTTAGAAGTGGTTTGGGACTAAACCGATAACTCGGGAAAAATTTACAAAACTTAGGAAATTTTTCCACTAAACAGGGGTCACACGCCTGTGTGGATATGGGACATGCCCGTGTGGGCAAGCCATGTGGCTACACACGCCCGTGTCCCTGTCCCATGTAACTCTCTATTTTGTAATGCATGAAATGTCACACGGCCAAGTCACACGCCCGTGTACTAGGCTGTGTGGGTAGTTAAAATTTCACAAAATAAGTGCAAACTTCACACGCCCAGGACACACGCTCATGTCTGAGGCATTGTCATCCACAAGGCTGAGTCACACACCCGTGTTTCTACCCGTGTGCTCAATTCTGAGCATTCTGTTTCTCAAAATTAAGGTGCAGGGGACACATAGCCAAGACACATTCCCATAAGGCAGACCGTGTGTCACAAATGGCCTAGACACACGCCCGTGTGTCTACCCGTGTGGACAAAATAAAGGCTATTTACCAAGCCATTTTCACCCTCATTTACACCTACACATACACAAGTTCAATGGCATAAACAAGGGTATGTTTAAGCAACCAAAACATCCACAATCAAAACTAAATCATGTAATTCATTACCAACACTTAACATATTTACTATAGCATGTTTTACCAAATCAATTCATACCAAACTCACAGTCAAAAGTGTCAACATGAATACTTCCATCATGCATGATTCTACTTAGATTTCCTAGTACACCAAAGGACTAATCTCTTCCATTTCACAACAAATCATTTAACCATAATAAATATATAGCAGCCCAATGCAAAACACAGAAACAAAAGGCATTAGCACATATACTTATATAAATGGGCTTACATCCATTTTAGCCAAAATAAGCCAATTACATGGCTAAATACTAAATCACCTTAAACCAATATAAGCCAATACATTTGGCCAAATCAAATGAAACATATAACAAAATGACCAAGTCCCTATACATGTCATACTTTCAAATATTAAGATCATCAATACCTAAAATGAGAGTTTGATAGTGTGGTTCGAATATTCGACGATTTTCGGTCCAAGTTAGCCTGGCGACACTATAAAACATGAAAAATAAACAGAGTAAGCTATTTAGCTTCGTAAGCTTGTATGCAAGAAATAAGCAACCTTACCATGTATATAACATTCAAATAATATAACATAATTAAATGTAAATTTACCATAGTCTCATGATCATAACTCATTCCATCAGCAAACTTACCACATTTTCATCATTTCAAACATTTAATAAACATGAGTTTTATGTACATACCTGAACCATTTCAAAATGAACTTACACATATTCTCATCTTTGACATGCCCATGAACCACTCGGAATAATAATGTTGGATACTCGGGATTTTTGCACACTAAGTGCCACATACATAGCCAATGCTACCTCAATCTCATATCACATAATCACTCGCTCTCGAGCTATCGACGGGCCTACTCACACAAGCTGTTAGTCAAGACGTAGCTATACAGTGCTGTTCACACAAGCTGTCAAGTATCCGCAACATATGCTGGTATACTCAGCCACCGTAAGACGTACAAGACCAGCACCTAGATCACATAATCACATAACACATAATGACCCTAGTGACATGTCACTTGTATCCTAATCTATTCCTAAGGTTCAACGGGGCTTCTCACTTGCTTAATCATCGTTGAACTCGTTCGTAGAATTATACCCATTTACGTAATCAAACATACAATTCATGCAATATTAAAGCATATAAGTAGAATTACTCTAAAACTTATTTTTAACATACGAGCTTGCCTTGGTACAAAATGGCTAATAGTGCGATTTAGTCTACAACCTTGTTCTTTCCCTGATCTAAGTCAGAACCTCGTCTTTCTTGATCATAATACCACATTTAACTTATTCAATCATCACATTATTCAATTTAATCCCAAAAACACCTTATGGAAAAAATTACATTTTTGCACCTAAGTTTTCATCTTTTTATATTTTAGTCCCTAGGCTCATAAAATGATTTTCATTAACTTCATTACACCCAAGCCTAGTCGAACCTATTCCTTGCTCATAACAACCCACATTTTCATTTATTCATAATTTTACACACATTTTACAACTTTTATAAATAGGTCCCTATTTGACATTTCATCAAAAATCACTTGGTAAATGTTGTTTATCTAACACCAAACATATATTTTCTACCATTAAACATCAAAATAAACAAATATTCACCATGGGTAAAATTTTATACTTTGATTTTCTTTCAAATTAGTCCTTAGAATAGCTAAATCAAGTTACAACATTCACAAAAATGTAAAAATCATTAAAAACGGGACAAAGACAGACTTACAATCGAGCTTGGAAGCTTGGATAAAACCCTAGCTATGGTGACCCTTGAAATTCGGCTATGGGGGATGAAATTAGAAAGATGAACATCTTTATTTGTTTCATTTTGTCTTTATTTACCAAATGACCAAAATGCCCTTAATGCCAAACTTTGAAAGTTCACCTAATTATGCCCATTTTTGTCCATAGAAAAATATAATGGTCTAATTACCATTTAAGGACCTCCAATTTAACATTTCATAGCAATTAGACACCTCTAGCATCTAGAATACATATTTTGCACCTATTGCAATTCAGTCCTATTAGTCAAATTGGACACTCTATTGATAAAATTTCTTAATGAAATTTTGACACAATCATTCAATCATACTGTAGACCTTAAAGAAATAATAAAATAAATATTTCTACTTCGAATTTGTGGTCCCGAAACCACTGTTCTGATTTGACCCTAGACGAGCTGTTAAAATAAAGAACAAGTATCCATTGCCTCGAATTGATGACCTGTTTGATCAGTTGAAAGTACCACTATGTTCTCTAAAATTTATCTCCATTCTGGATACTATCTGTTACGAGTGAAAGACTTAGGTGTATCGAAGACAACTTTTAGAACCAGGTACGAACACTATGAGTTTCTTGTGATGCCGTTTGGCCTAAGTAATGCACCTGCAGTATTCATGGATTTAATGAACAAAATTTTCAAACTGTATCTAGACAAGTTTGTGGTGGTGTTATCGATGATATTTTGGTATATTCCAAGATGAAAATGAGCATGCTGATCATTTGAAAATTATGCTGCAAACTTTGCGTGAGAAACAACTGTATGCCAAATTCAGAAAGTGTAAATTTTGGCTTCGGAAAGTTGATTTCCTTGGGCATATAGTGTCTGCAGAAGGTATCAGGGTGGATCTAAATAAAATTTCAACTATTATTAATTGGAAACCACCGAAGAATGTTTCTAAATTTAGAATTTTTCTTGGATTAGCCAGTTATTATCGGAGGTTTGTTAAAGGGTTTTCAATGATAGCTTCTTCGATAAATCAGTTGTTGCAAAAAGATGTAAAAATTGAGTGGTCTGATAAATGTCGTTTGGCCTTGTTGACTGAAGCACCTGTACTAGTTCAGCCTGAGCCGGGTAAAGAATTTCTAATTTATAGTGACGCATCCTTGAATGGTTTAGGCGTTTATTGATGCAAGAAGGTAAAGTAATAGTTTATGCTTCTAGACAGCTAAAACCACATGAAAGAAATTACCCGATACATGATTTGGAGTTAGTAGCTATTGTATTTGCATTGAAAATCTGGTGGCATTACTTGTTTGGTGAAAAATGTCACATATTAATTGATCATAAGAGTTTGAAGTATCTAATGTCGCAAACAGACTTGAATCTGAGACATCATAGATGGCTTGATTTATTAAAAGATTACGATTTGGTTATTGACTATCATCCGGGAAAAGCCAATGTGGTTGTTGATGCTTTAAGCAGAAAGTCTTTGTTTACTTTGCGAGCAATGAATACCCGGTTGTCATTGTTAAACAATGGTTCAATTATAGCTGAGTTGAAAGCTAGACCAATATTCTTGCAGCAAATATGTGAAGCTCAAAAAAGTGACTATGAATTATAAACTAGACGAGTACAGTGTGAGTTGGATTCTGATTTAGAATTTCAGATTGGGTATGATGATTGTCTGTTATTCAGAGGTAGGATATGTGTATTGAAGAATTCAAAACTTGTACAAAAGATTTTGTATGAAGCTCACAATGGTACAATGTCTATTCATCCTGGTAGTAACAAGATATACAATGATTTGAAAAAGATGTATTGCTGGCCGGGAATGGAACATGATATTTCTGAATTTGTATCTAAATGTTTGATATGTCGCAAGTAAAAGCTGAACATCAGGTGCTTTCAGGATTATTACAACTAGTTACAATACTAGAATGGAAATGGGAAAGAGTTACCATGGATTTTGTATCTGGATTATCCTTATCTCCGATAAAGAAAGATGCTATTTGGGTATTCGTTGACCGTCTAACAAAGTTTGCACACATTATTCCGGTACGTATGGATTTCTCCTTGGATAGATTGGCTGAATTATATGTTTCTAAGATTTTCAGACTTCATGGAGTACCAGTTTCCATTATCTCCAATAGAGATCCCCGAGTTACATCTCGATTCTGGAATAAGTTGCAAGAAGCTCTAGGTACACAGTTTCATTTCAGTATTATATTTCATCCTTAGACTGAAAGTTAATCAGAACATGTGATACAAATTTTAGAAGATATGCTTTGGTACCTTGTTAGAATTCGAAGGTAATTGGGAAAATTATTTGCCTTTGGTTGAATTTGCATACAATAATAGTTATCAGTCCAGCATTAAAATGCACCGCACGAGGCTCTGTATGGTCGTAAATGTAGAACTCCATTGTATTGGATAGAGGTTAGTGAGAAAAAGATACACAGAGTTGACTTAGTCCATGAAATAGAAGAAAAGGTAAAGGTGATTTAGGATAGTTTAAAAGCAGCCTCTAATAGTTAAAAGTCTTATGCCGATCTTAAACGAAAAGAGATAGCATTTCAAGTCAGTGACAAGGTATTCTTGAAAGTATCACTTTGGAAGAAAGTTCTCCGGTTTGGCCGTAAAGGAAAACTGAGTCCACAGTTCATCGGGCCATATGAGATTATTGAAAGAATCGGACCTGTTGCTTATCAGTTGGCATTACCACCAAAGCTTGACAGAATTCATAATTTTTTTCATGTGTCCATGTTACGATGGTATCGATCAAATCCTTCACCTGTAATTTCTTCGACAGAAGTTGAGATTCAGCCTGATATGACTTACAGTGAAGAACTGATCAAAATCTTGGCACGTGAAACAAAAGAGTTAAGAAATAAAAAGGTAGTTTTAGTAAAAGTTCTACTTAGATTTCCTAGTACACCAAAGGACTAATCTCTTCCATTTCACAACAAATCATTTAACCATAATAAATATATAGCAGCCCAATGCAAAACACAGAAACAAAAGGCATTAGCACATATACTTATATAAATGGGCTTACATCCATTTTAGCCAAAATAAGCCAATTACATGGCTAAATACTAAATCACCTTAAACCAATATAAGCCAATACATTTGGCCAAATCAAATGAAACATATAACAAAATGACCAAGTCCCTATACATGTCATACTTTCAAATATTAAGATCATCAATACCTAAAATGAGAGTTTGATAGTGTGGTTCGAATATTCGACGATTTTCGGTCCAAGTTAGCCTGGCGACACTATAAAACATGAAAAATAAACAGAGTAAGCTATTTAGCTTCGTAAGCTTGTATGCAAGAAATAAGCAACCTTACCATGTATATAACATTCAAATAATATAACATAATTAAATGTAAATTTACCATAGTCTCATGATCATAACTCATTCCATCAGCAAACTTACCACATTTTCATCATTTCAAACATTTAATAAACATGAGTTTTATGTACATACCTGAACCATTTCAAAATGAACTTACACATATTCTCATCTTTGACATGCCCATGAACCACTCGGAATAATAATGTTGGATACTCGGGATTTTTGCACACTAAGTGCCACATACATAGCCAATGCTACCTCAATCTCATATCACATAATCACTCGCTCTCGAGCTATCGACGGGCCTACTCACACAAGCTGTTAGTCAAGACGTAGCTATACAGTGCTGTTCACACAAGCTGTCAAGTATCCGCAACATATGCTGGTATACTCAGCCACCGTAAGACGTACAAGACCAGCACCTAGATCACATAATCACATAACACATAATGACCCTAGTGACATGTCACTTGTATCCTAATCTATTCCTAAGGTTCAACGGGGCTTCTCACTTGCTTAATCATCGTTGAACTCGTTCGTAGAATTATACCCATTTACGTAATCAAACATACAATTCATGCAATATTAAAGCATATAAGTAGAATTACTCTAAAACTTATTTTTAACATACGAGCTTGCCTTGGTACAAAATGGCTAATAGTGCGATTTAGTCTACAACCTTGTTCTTTCCCTGATCTAAGTCAGAACCTCGTCTTTCTTGATCATAATACCACATTTAACTTATTCAATCATCACATTATTCAATTTAATCCCAAAAACACCTTATGGAAAAAATTACATTTTTGCACCTAAGTTTTCATCTTTTTATATTTTAGTCCCTAGGCTCATAAAATGATTTTCATTAACTTCATTACACCCAAGCCTAGTCGAACCTATTCCTTGCTCATAACAACCCACATTTTTCATTTATTCATAATTTTACACACATTTTACAACTTTTATAAATAGGTCCCTATTTGACATTTCATCAAAAATCACTTGGTAAATGTTGTTTATCTAACACCAAACATATATTTTCTACCATTAAACATCAAAATAAACAAATATTCACCATGGGTAAAATTTTATACTTTGATTTTCTTTCAAATTAGTCCTTAGAATAGCTAAATCAAGTTACAACATTCACAAAAATGTAAAAATCATTAAAAACGGGACAAAGACAGACTTACAATCGAGCTTGGAAGCTTGGATAAAACCCTAGCTATGGTGACCCTTGAAATTCGGCTATGGGGGATGAAATTAGAAAGATGAACATCTTTTATTTGTTTCATTTTGTCTTTATTTACCAAATGACCAAAATGCCCTTAATGCCAAACTTTGAAAGTTCACCTAATTATGCCCATTTTTGTCCATAGAAAAATATAATGGTCTAATTACCATTTAAGGACCTCCAATTTAACATTTCATAGCAATTAGACACCTCTAGCATCTAGAATACATATTTTGCACCTATTGCAATTCAGTCCTATTAGTCAAATTGGACACTCTATTGATAAAATTTCTTAATGAAATTTTGACACAATCATTCAATCATACTGTAGACCTTAAAGAAATAATAAAAATAAATATTTCTACTTCGAATTTGTGGTCCCGAAACCACTGTTCTGATTTGACCCTAGACGAGCTGTTAAAATAAAGAACAAGTATCCATTGCCTCGAATTGATGACCTGTTTGATCAGTTGAAAGTACCACTATGTTCTCTAAAATTTATCTCCATTCTGGATACTATCTGTTACGAGTGAAAGACTTAGGTGTATCGAAGACAACTTTTAGAACCAGGTACGAACACTATGAGTTTCTTGTGATGCCGTTTGGCCTAAGTAATGCACCTGCAGTATTCATGGATTTAATGAACAAAATTTTCAAACTGTATCTAGACAAGTTTGTGGTGGTGTTTATCGATGATATTTTGGTATATTCCAAGATGAAAATGAGCATGCTGATCATTTGAAAATTATGCTGCAAACTTTGCGTGAGAAACAACTGTATGCCAAATTCAGAAAGTGTAAATTTTGGCTTCGGAAAGTTGATTTCCTTGGCATATAGTGTCTGCAGAAGGTATCAGGGTGGATCTAAATAAAATTTCAACTATTATTAATTGGAAACCACCGAAGAATGTTTCTAAATTTAGAATTTTTCTTGGATTAGCCAGTTATTATCGGAGGTTTGTTAAAGGGTTTTCAATGATAGCTTCTTCGATAAATCAGTTGTTGCAAAAAGATGTAAAAATTGAGTGGTCTGATAAATGTCGTTTGGCCTTGTTGACTGAAGCACCTGTACTAGTTCAGCCTGAGCCGGGTAAAGAATTTCTAATTTATAGTGACGCATCCTTGAATGGTTTAGGCGTTTATTGATGCAAGAAGGTAAAGTAATAGTTTATGCTTCTAGACAGCTAAAACCACATGAAAGAAATTACCCGATACATGATTTGGAGTTAGTAGCTATTGTATTTGCATTGAAAATCTGGTGGCATTACTTGTTTGGTGAAAAATGTCACATATTAATTGATCATAAGAGTTTGAAGTATCTAATGTCGCAAACAGACTTGAATCTGAGACATCATAGATGGCTTGATTTATTAAAAGATTACGATTTGGTTATTGACTATCATCCGGGAAAAGCCAATGTGGTTGTTGATGCTTTAAGCAGAAAGTCTTTGTTTACTTTGCGAGCAATGAATACCCGGTTGTCATTGTTAAACAATGGTTCAATTATAGCTGAGTTGAAAGCTAGACCAATATTCTTGCAGCAAATATGTGAAGCTCAAAAAAGTGACTATGAATTATAAACTAGACGAGTACAGTGTGAGTTGGATTCTGATTTAGAATTTCAGATTGGGTATGATGATTGTCTGTTATTCAGAGGTAGGATATGTGTATTGAAGAATTCAAAACTTGTACAAAAGATTTTGTATGAAGCTCACAATGGTACAATGTCTATTCATCCTGGTAGTAACAAGATATACAATGATTTGAAAAAGATGTATTGCTGGCCGGGAATGGAACATGATATTTCTGAATTTGTATCTAAATGTTTGATATGTCGCAAGTAAAAGCTGAACATCAGGTGCTTTCAGGATTATTACAACTAGTTACAATACTAGAATGGAAATGGGAAAGAGTTACCATGGATTTTGTATCTGGATTATCCTTATCTCCGATAAAGAAAGATGCTATTTGGGTATTCGTTGACCGTCTAACAAAGTTTGCACACATTATTCCGGTACGTATGGATTTCTCCTTGGATAGATTGGCTGAATTATATGTTTCTAAGATTTTCAGACTTCATGGAGTACCAGTTTCCATTATCTCCAATAGAGATCCCCGAGTTACATCTCGATTCTGGAATAAGTTGCAAGAAGCTCTAGGTACACAGTTTCATTTCAGTATTATATTTCATCCTTAGACTGAAAGTTAATCAGAACATGTGATACAAATTTTAGAAGATATGCTTTGGTACCTTGTTAGAATTCGAAGGTAATTGGGAAAATTATTTGCCTTTGGTTGAATTTGCATACAATAATAGTTATCAGTCCAGCATTAAAATGCACCGCACGAGGCTCTGTATGGTCGTAAATGTAGAACTCCATTGTATTGGATAGAGGTTAGTGAGAAAAAGATACACAGAGTTGACTTAGTCCATGAAATAGAAGAAAAGGTAAAGGTGATTTAGGATAGTTTAAAAGCAGCCTCTAATAGTTAAAAGTCTTATGCCGATCTTAAACGAAAAGAGATAGCATTTCAAGTCAGTGACAAGGTATTCTTGAAAGTATCACTTTGGAAGAAAGTTCTCCGGTTTGGCCGTAAAGGAAAACTGAGTCCACAGTTCATCGGGCCATATGAGATTATTGAAAGAATCGGACCTGTTGCTTATCAGTTGGCATTACCACCAAAGCTTGACAGAATTCATAATTTTTTTCATGTGTCCATGTTACGATGGTATCGATCAAATCCTTCACCTGTAATTTCTTCGACAGAAGTTGAGATTCAGCCTGATATGACTTACAGTGAAGAACTGATCAAAATCTTGGCACGTGAAACAAAAGAGTTAAGAAATAAAAAGGTAGTTTTAGTAAAAGTTCTACTTAGATTTCCTAGTACACCAAAGGACTAATCTCTTCCATTTCACAACAAATCATTTAACCATAATAAATATATAGCAGCCCAATGCAAAACACAGAAACAAAAGGCATTAGCACATATACTTATATAAATGGGCTTACATCCATTTTAGCCAAAATAAGCCAATTACATGGCTAAATACTAAATCACCTTAAACCAATATAAGCCAATACATTTGGCCAAATCAAATGAAACATATAACAAAATGACCAAGTCCCTATACATGTCATACTTTCAAATATTAAGATCATCAATACCTAAAATGAGAGTTTGATAGTGTGGTTCGAATATTCGACGATTTTCGGTCCAAGTTAGCCTGGCGACACTATAAAACATGAAAAATAAACAGAGTAAGCTATTTAGCTTCGTAAGCTTGTATGCAAGAAATAAGCAACCTTACCATGTATATAACATTCAAATAATATAACATAATTAAATGTAAATTTACCATAGTCTCATGATCATAACTCATTCCATCAGCAAACTTACCACATTTTCATCATTTCAAACATTTAATAAACATGAGTTTTATGTACATACCTGAACCATTTCAAAATGAACTTACACATATTCTCATCTTTGACATGCCCATGAACCACTCGGAATAATAATGTTGGATACTCGGGATTTTTGCACACTAAGTGCCACATACATAGCCAATGCTACCTCAATCTCATATCACATAATCACTCGCTCTCGAGCTATCGACGGGCCTACTCACACAAGCTGTTAGTCAAGACGTAGCTATACAGTGCTGTTCACACAAGCTGTCAAGTATCCGCAACATATGCTGGTATACTCAGCCACCGTAAGACGTACAAGACCAGCACCTAGATCACATAATCACATAACACATAATGACCCTAGTGACATGTCACTTGTATCCTAATCTATTCCTAAGGTTCAACGGGGCTTCTCACTTGCTTAATCATCGTTGAACTCGTTCGTAGAATTATACCCATTTACGTAATCAAACATACAATTCATGCAATATTAAAGCATATAAGTAGAATTACTCTAAAACTTATTTTTAACATACGAGCTTGCCTTGGTACAAAATGGCTAATAGTGCGATTTAGTCTACAACCTTGTTCTTTCCCTGATCTAAGTCAGAACCTCGTCTTTCTTGATCATAATACCACATTTAACTTATTCAATCATCACATTATTCAATTTAATCCCAAAAACACCTTATGGAAAAAATTACATTTTTGCACCTAAGTTTTCATCTTTTTATATTTTAGTCCCTAGGCTCATAAAATGATTTTCATTAACTTCATTACACCCAAGCCTAGTCGAACCTATTCCTTGCTCATAACAACCCACATTTTTCATTTATTCATAATTTTACACACATTTTACAACTTTTATAAATAGGTCCCTATTTGACATTTCATCAAAAATCACTTGGTAAATGTTGTTTATCTAACACCAAACATATATTTTCTACCATTAAACATCAAAATAAACAAATATTCACCATGGGTAAAATTTTATACTTTGATTTTCTTTCAAATTAGTCCTTAGAATAGCTAAATCAAGTTACAACATTCACAAAAATGTAAAAATCATTAAAAACGGGACAAAGACAGACTTACAATCGAGCTTGGAAGCTTGGATAAAACCCTAGCTATGGTGACCCTTGAAATTCGGCTATGGGGGATGAAATTAGAAAGATGAACATCTTTTATTTGTTTCATTTTGTCTTTATTTACCAAATGACCAAAATGCCCTTAATGCCAAACTTTGAAAGTTCACCTAATTATGCCCATTTTTGTCCATAGAAAAATATAATGGTCTAATTACCATTTAAGGACCTCCAATTTAACATTTCATAGCAATTAGACACCTCTAGCATCTAGAATACATATTTTGCACCTATTGCAATTCAGTCCTATTAGTCAAATTGGACACTCTATTGATAAAATTTCTTAATGAAATTTTGACACAATCATTCAATCATACTGTAGACCTTAAAGAAATAATAAAATAAATATTTCTACTTCGAATTTGTGGTCCCGAAACCACTGTTCTGATTTGACCCTAGACGAGCTGTTAAAATAAAGAACAAGTATCCATTGCCTCGAATTGATGACCTGTTTGATCAGTTGAAAGTACCACTATGTTCTCTAAAATTTATCTCCATTCTGGATACTATCTGTTACGAGTGAAAGACTTAGGTGTATCGAAGACAACTTTTAGAACCAGGTACGAACACTATGAGTTTCTTGTGATGCCGTTTGGCCTAAGTAATGCACCTGCAGTATTCATGGATTTAATGAACAAAATTTTCAAACTGTATCTAGACAAGTTTGTGGTGGTGTTTATCGATGATATTTTGGTATATTCCAAGATGAAAATGAGCATGCTGATCATTTGAAAATTATGCTGCAAACTTTGCGTGAGAAACAACTGTATGCCAAATTCAGAAAGTGTAAATTTTGGCTTCGGAAAGTTGATTTCCTTGGGCATATAGTGTCTGCAGAAGGTATCAGGGTGGATCTAAATAAAATTTCAACTATTATTAATTGGAAACCACCGAAGAATGTTTCTAAATTTAGAATTTTTCTTGGATTAGCCAGTTATTATCGGAGGTTTGTTAAAGGGTTTTCAATGATAGCTTCTTCGATAAATCAGTTGTTGCAAAAAGATGTAAAAATTGAGTGGTCTGATAAATGTCGTTTGGCCTTGTTGACTGAAGCACCTGTACTAGTTCAGCCTGAGCCGGGTAAAGAATTTCTAATTTATAGTGACGCATCCTTGAATGGTTTAGGCGTTTATTGATGCAAGAAGGTAAAGTAATAGTTTATGCTTCTAGACAGCTAAAACCACATGAAAGAAATTACCCGATACATGATTTGGAGTTAGTAGCTATTGTATTTGCATTGAAAATCTGGTGGCATTACTTGTTTGGTGAAAAATGTCACATATTAATTGATCATAAGAGTTTGAAGTATCTAATGTCGCAAACAGACTTGAATCTGAGACATCATAGATGGCTTGATTTATTAAAAGATTACGATTTGGTTATTGACTATCATCCGGGAAAAGCCAATGTGGTTGTTGATGCTTTAAGCAGAAAGTCTTTGTTTACTTTG
This sequence comes from Gossypium hirsutum, assembly GCF_007990345.1. Lineage (NCBI taxonomy): Eukaryota > Viridiplantae > Streptophyta > Magnoliopsida > Malvales > Malvaceae > Gossypium > Gossypium hirsutum. The sequence continues at coordinate 23,229,485 of NC_053431.1, read as the reverse complement.
CGAGCAATGAATACCCGGTTGTCATTGTTAAACAATGGTTCAATTATAGCTGAGTTGAAAGCTAGACCAATATTCTTGCAGCAAATATGTGAAGCTCAAAAAAGTGACTATGAATTATAAACTAGACGAGTACAGTGTGAGTTGGATTCTGATTTAGAATTTCAGATTGGGTATGATGATTGTCTGTTATTCAGAGGTAGGATATGTGTATTGAAGAATTCAAAACTTGTACAAAAGATTTTGTATGAAGCTCACAATGGTACAATGTCTATTCATCCTGGTAGTAACAAGATATACAATGATTTGAAAAAGATGTATTGCTGGCCGGGAATGGAACATGATATTTCTGAATTTGTATCTAAATGTTTGATATGTCGCAAGTAAAAGCTGAACATCAGGTGCTTTCAGGATTATTACAACTAGTTACAATACTAGAATGGAAATGGGAAAGAGTTACCATGGATTTTGTATCTGGATTATCCTTATCTCCGATAAAGAAAGATGCTATTTGGGTATTCGTTGACCGTCTAACAAAGTATGCACACATTATTCCGGTACGTATGGATTTCTCCTTGGATAGATTGGCTGAATTATATGTTTCTAAGATTTTCAGACTTCATGGAGTACCAGTTTCCATTATCTCCAATAGAGATCCCCGAGTTACATCTCGATTCTGGAATAAGTTGCAAGAAGCTCTAGGTACACAGTTTCATTTCAGTATTATATTTCATCCTTAGACTGAAAGTTAATCAGAACATGTGATACAAATTTTAGAAGATATGCTTTGGTACCTTGTTAGAATTCGAAGGTAATTGGGAAAATTATTTGCCTTTGGTTGAATTTGCATACAATAATAGTTATCAGTCCAGCATTAAAATGCACCGCACGAGGCTCTGTATGGTCGTAAATGTAGAACTCTATTGTATTGGATAGAGGTTAGTGAGAAAAAGATACACAGAGTTGACTTAGTCCATGAAATAGAAGAAAAGGTAAAGGTGATTTAGGATAGTTTAAAAGCAGCCTCTAATAGTTAAAAGTCTTATGCCGATCTTAAACGAAAAGAGATAGCATTTCAAGTCAGTGACAAGGTATTCTTGAAAGTATCACTTTGGAAGAAAGTTCTCCGGTTTGGCCGTAAAGGAAAACTGAGTCCACAGTTCATCGGGCCATATGAGATTATTGAAAGAATCGGACCTGTTGCTTATCAGTTGGCATTACCACCAAAGCTTGACAGAATTCATAATTTTTTTCATGTGTCCATGTTACGATGGTATCGATCAAATCCTTCACCTGTAATTTCTTCGACAGAAGTTGAGATTCAGCCTGATATGACTTACAGTGAAGAACTGATCAAAATCTTGGCACGTGAAACAAAAGAGTTAAGAAATAAAAAGGTAGTTTTAGTAAAAGTTCTCTAGCAACGACATGGTATAGAAGAGGGTACCTGAGCACTGGAGAATACAATAAGAAAGCAATACCTGAACCTCTTTACTAGTAAGATTTTCAAGGATGAAAATTCTTTAAGGGGGCAGAGTTGTAACAGGCAGTTTTCAATGGAATCAGAACAGTGGTTTTGAGACCAGAAATCTGAGTCAGAAAAAAATTATTTTGATATTATTGCATGGTTTGCAATATGATAGGAATGTTATATGAAAATTTTGATAAGAAAATTTTATTGATTACATGCTTAATTATGGAAAGGACCAAATTGCATAAAATGCAAATGTTGAGTTCTAGTAGCTATAGAATTCAAAACTTGAGGTCCTTATATGGCAATTAGACCATTAAGAAAAGTTAATAGATATTTATGATGAATCATCAAAAGGACTAAATTGGAAAGTTGAAAAATTAATGGATGATAATAAATTTAAATAGAAATATCATATTATTATTATCATTTTCTTCCTTAAAATACATGGAAACCCTAGGAAAGAGAAAGGAAATCAAGCAAGCTTAATTGGGTAAGTATTTTTGTCCTGTTTTTAGTAATTTTTATATTTTTGAGTTCCTAATAGTTTAATTTATTTATTTTGGGAATTAATTTGTAAAGATATCAAAGTATAGAAATTTTGCCATGGATGTAAACGCTGAAATTTTGAAATTTATGGTAAAAAATGAAAGGTTATTGATAGATAAACAACTTTTACAAAGAGAATTTTGAAGAAATTATTATTTAGGGACTAAATTGAAAAATGGTAAAACCCATAGAAAAATTCTAATTTTTGTGAAATTCATGGGCTGTTATTAAGACATGTAAAAATCAGTTAGGCTTGGAATAATGATTAAATTGCATGAATTTTATTTTTCGAGCCTAGGGACAAAACTATCATTTATGAAAAGTATAGGTGCAAAATGATAATTTTTGCCTAGAAAGTGAATTGAGTTCAATTGAGTATGAAATGGATTAAATTAATGATAATTCATTTATATAGACCTGGAAAGATCAAATAAAGCGTTAGATCGAGGAAAAGAAAAGGTGACGGATTAGTAGACTAGATTATCATACACAAACAAGTGTCGAGGTAAGTTCGTGTAACTAAACTTGTTTATTTTTATGATTGAATTGAGTGTGGTATGTATTTATGTGAATTATATAAATGTTATAAATGTATGAAATAATCACATGTCTGATAATGTCAGGAAAATGTTAAGTTCCGTTTGAATAATGAAATTCGATGGATACATGATTTCCCAAATTGAATGTGGTCCTACCTATGTTGCGGACAAAATATAGCTCAGACGAGTAATCCTGTTATAAGCCCTCTCAAGCGTCCTGTTATATAGTTCCTGCGAACATCCTGATCGGTAGTGATCTTGCATGTGTTGCGCACTATCGCAGCTCTTTGTGAGCGTCCTGTTACACGATTCAATCAGTTGTGGTCCAGCATTTGTTGTGGACACAAACACAACTCTCCGTGATCATCTTGATATAATCTCTTTTGAGCTTCCGGACATGGCTCGCTTGAACTCCCTGTTATGCTATCCGGAGCTCCCTATTAATAATTCTTTGGATGTACCTGTTAATCTCAATGAGCTTCCTATTCTAAACTCTTATGAGTTTCCTGTTTAGCCCGGATAAGCGTCCTATTACATGGCTCATCTGAGCATCCAGATATATGGCTCGAGAGTGTGCTTCCTGTTATGTGCCGTTATGGGTACCCTGAACATGAGTTGACGGATAATTGATTTGTATACCTCAAGTATACTACTCGGGTATCCATCGATATTTCAATGATTCAATGGATAAAAACTTCTAATGAAAGAAAATATGAGCTAAATATGAGTTATCTCTCAGATACTCTGAAATGCTTGGAAATTTTTATATGATGAGCTCATCTCTATTTTTTTGATATCTATAAGAATTATAAAACTAACTTGTTTGATGAGAACTGTGCTTAGGCATTTGGCTAAAATGTTTTGGGATGCATGTTATATATAAAAATATTTATACGAGCACGATTGGTAAGTTAAATTCTTGTTATACGAACTTACTAATCATTGAATGCTTACTCTACTTAATTTTCCTTTATTTTATAGTGCTCGGAAGCTCGCTAGGGTTGGAAATTGGTTGGAGCATCATCACACTATCCTTTAGCCCGTTTTGGTATAACTAGCAAAATTATTTTGGTATAATGGCATGTATAGGCTAAGTTAGGTAAAATGATGAAATGTTTGGTTGTAGCTAGCCATTGGAATGGCTAGTGGAAAATATATTTTGATGTAATTATATAAGGTCATATCATGTTTGATGTGTGTTGGAATGGTTAAATGGTAGAAGATATATATATATATAAAACAAATGATAAATGAATTTGAGTTAGTATAATTGCATAACGTGCAAATAAATATAAATGTAATTGTGGAAATTTAAACATTTGATCATATGTGTTAATATAACATACATAATACTTGTTTTTAGCTTGGTTTATATGTACCAAATTGGTTTGAAAATATGTTGAAGTGTGCATGTAAGTGCAAGGTAACAAAGGTGAGAAATAAGGCTTGGAAAATGGCCTTATTTTGTCCACACAGGCAGACACACGGGTGTGCATCTCAACCATGTGTGACACGTGGCCATGTGTACGGGCGTGTGGTTTGGCCTTGTGTCCCCTGCATCTTAAAAATTGAGAAACAGAATGCTCAGAATTGAGCACATGGGCAGAGACACAGGCGTGTGTCTCAGTCGTGTGAGACACACGACCTAGCACATAGGCGTGTGTCCTGGTCCTCTAACCCATGCACCTAATTTTTGAAAATTAAATTGTCCTCACGGTCTAGCACATGGGTGTGTGGCTGGCCATGTGATCCAAGTCAGAGAGTTACACGAGAAAGGACATGGACTGGAACACGGCCGTGTGCCTCACATCGAATGCCCACACAACTTGGGACACCGGTGTGTGTGTCCCCTGCACCTAAGGAAAATTTTGAAAATTCACAAAAAAAATTTTGTGATCCCAGTTTAGTCTCGACATTATTTTAATATGTATTTTGGGCCTCGAGGACCCATATGAGGGGCATTATAATTGATTGTGATTAATATTTAGAAATGAATAGTAAATTATTTAAATTAACTGTAATTAAACTATAAATTTTGATAATGCTCCATAACCCTGTTTTGGCGACAGATACGTGTTAGGGATGTTACAAAACTAGTTAAGGGTGCAAATGGGAAGTACAACCCAAGGAAAAGGAAATTGGAGGAATGGTGTAGAGTTCTTAGAAGGAGGGGAATGAAGTAATAGTGAGACACAAGCAAATAAAAAAGAAAAAAATTGAATAAGTAAATGATGTTACGATAGGTTTCAAAAAAGAAAAATCTAAAGTGGGAGATGAAGAATATGGGTCAAGCTCCCATGGTGAGAAACAGCAAGCTCGAGGGATAAGTTTAAAATAAATAAAAAGAGGAAAGTGTAAACTCTATTCAGTTTAGCGGCCTTTCAGATCTATATTGACTGACTTAGTTCAACAGCCTTTCAGATCTATTCTGACTGAGGTGCTTCTCTATTTTGATTGATGCTTCATTTGCTAAGTGTTTTTGATAAAGCTTTTAAGGCTAAAGATGGGAAAGGGGATGGACAACTATGCAAGGGGAAAAGGGATAAGAAATTAAGAGAAAACTATTGAAAGTGAGAGAGGAATTTGAATGATGAGAGATGATGGAAAAGTGAGGAATAGCAAGGTATTTATAAGTGAAGGTAAGGGTTTGAGTTTACTAAAAATAGGTTTAAATTTCCTTCCTTCCCTCTCTTATGTGGCCAGCCATGCTTCAAGGAAAAGGGATGACCAAGTCATGTCAATTTGAATTTGAATTTCAAGCTAAAAATAGCTATAGAGTGGACAATTTCAATAGGGAAGCTGTTGGACTCAATTCTAATTGTTTTCCAACTACAAGAACCTTCTAGTGAATATCCTAAAACATATTTTGGGTAGTCAACATTAAGTACCGAAATTGGGCTTTTAGTTCCCCTTGTTGAACGGTTTTTTTTAATCCATTAACTTAATGAATATGTCCATCTTTTATCACCTTCTTTATTGGGTCAAGTAGTCAACCCCATGCCCAAAATGTCATGGTTTTGTTGTCCACATGGATAATTTGTAAATAAACATCTTTTATTTCTTCAAATCATGTCTCCAATAGCCTACCTACTATAACACCCTTAACCCATATCCATCACCAGATTAGGATTATGGAGCATTACTGTAACGCTCGGGTTTGTCCAAGTGTACACAGTCGTTATCAAGTAATAAGTAAGTATCGAGTTATCATCTCTACAAGGATAGTATTTATACTAAGTCATTTAATTTGTAAAAGAGTATTAACAATTTGATAAATAAAAACAATATAATTGAGAAGTGATGAAAAATTAAGTATATGAAACTAAATGCAATGATCCCTATGCAATTTATCCTAAGTATGCAAACTATATGAATAAGATAGATTTTATCAGAATTAACACAATAAGCAACAATTATAACATAAAGCTAGGACAATTACATTAATTAAACTCAAATTATTATAAACATGCTTATCAATATTGGGAAAAACATTCCATGGCAACTCGATCTTTCATGAGTTTGGAAAACACGTTAGGTCCTTTCGGAATCCTTTACTTAGTAAATACGCATTTTACTGATCCTTATTTACTAAGGGTTTCTTAGTATTCGTGCGAGGTAACAGGGACGTGTTAGGTTTGAAATAGTATAATCACACAAATCTAAAAACTATGCAAATAATAGAGTCTGGTTAGGAATGTTATGCAACCTGCAATTTAATCGGGTTAGGATCTAAATTGAGCATGCACATTTCAATTATGTGTCCATTAGCCGTCATCTGGTTAGGATCGCTCAGCTAATTCTGGTGTATTTCAATCACGTATGAACAAAATATAGACTTGATTTTAATTGAAAACATGATCGATTGAGGCACAAATATTGTAAGCATGAATCAAATAATTATTATTAAATCAAAGCAATCATCCTAGCTTAAATAAAATTAATCTATCATTGTTGTAAACAAGAACAAAGAACACATAGAAAACATTCTTGAATTAAATTAAAGTAAAAAAGATTAAACCCAATTCAGAGTGGCTACCACCCAAGACTCTGACTGATGAGGGCTCCTTCGTTTGTTCGCTTTGCTCCTTAGCTGATGGCTCTCCGAGATGGCCGACCAAGGGTTCTTTAAGAGGCTAATTTTTTCAAAATATTTATGCAAAGATGATGATAGGTGTGAGGGCTAAAAAAAATTAAGAGAATTGAGAGAGGAGAGAATGATGAATGAATGAGGGATAAATGAGGGATGAGGGATGATTGAAAAAGTGAGAAATGGGCTCTTATTTATAGGTGAGGCATGGGATCTAGTTTGCTAAAAATAGGAGTGTCCATCTTTCAAAACTCCTTCTAAGGGTGACCAGCCATGAATTGAGGGAATGTGGCTAATTTTTCTGGTTTCTTGGTCAATTTGATTGCCACAACAACTCAGGATTGAGACTCGATCACCCGCAAATCTTCGGGAAAATCTTTGATTTCTTCAACTCTTCATGGACCTTGTGTAATTAAACCAAAAGATGATTTATGAACATCCGTATTTAGCCGAATTTTGAGTCGACTTGGCCCTCCATTTGGATGTTTTGTAATCAAATTAAAGCTCTCAGACCTGTCCAAAAATAAATCAATAAGTTAGAGGACCAAAGAATTAAATTTTACCAACTTAATTAAATTAATTAAAACCCAAATTATTAATGAAATATTTTAAAATGAATTATTTTAATCATGCGTGGCCCACTTTATGTCATAAAAATATAATATGTTCAATTTAATATAAAATAAGCCATTTTATGCATGAAAACTATATAATAAAGCATAAAATCACATTTTAATAATTTCTATATCCTTTTTTCATATTTTCACATGTTTCATTAATTTATTAAACAATTACTTAGTTTTAACAATAAATTTAAGTAAAAATGTGATAAATTATATAGGAAAAATCCTATATATTTTTCATTTTACAATTACCGAACAAATGGAACACTTAAATATACCTTTCTTACATAATCATAATCATTACTTGAATCAACCATACACATCGAGCCTTTGAGGCCCTATAAATACATTAGAAACAATTCAGGACTAAATTGGAGACATTTGGAAAGTTTAGGTAAAAGTTGTAAAATTTTGACTACAGGGGTCACATGGCAGTGTGGCCAGGCCGTGTACCTCACATGATTAAGACACATGCTCGTCTCTTAGGCTGTGTAACATTCAAAACTTCCCCACACATCCTTTTTCCAGGTCGTGTGACTCACTGACTTGCATGCAAAGGAACCCTCAGACTACACACGACCGTGTCGTCAGGCCGTGTGTTTGACATGGTTGAGTCCTTAGCAAAAAATGTTCAAAAACTATCAAATTAGCTGCTGGATAGTGTGATAGGTCTCTGACAAGCTTTTAACTGAATCGAACCTTCCGATGATCTACAATAAAAGAAAACAACCAAGGTAAGCAATAATGCTTAGTAAGTTTGTATAAAGACAACTAAACTGCTGACATAATAGAATAAACAACTAAGTACAATTTTTATTATATTTTAAGCTAACTTTCATTTTCTATTCACTAAATCTCTCGTGGATAATTGTTGTACCCTTGGATAGACATATATATATTTTTCCTGATAAGCATTTCATATAACCATTTTACTTAAACGTTTCTTCTTACCATAACACTTACACCTTTAACATATAATCATTCTGTAATTCATCTTTTGTTTCAAAATTTCCTATAAGCATATCATCCTGAAATCACTTACTTTCACTAAACAAGGTGAAAACGAAATAAATAAATTAATCATACCTGTTATTCATTTACGAAGCATTTATAGGATTAATATTGAAAATGGTTGATCGTATGCTTCATGTACTATAATAATTCAATCCAAACTCATACATATATGTGTATAAACATCTATCTTTAACCGAATAATCATCAATATAATGATACTCACATATGAGAAAGAAATTCATTGAACACTTAACATTTAACATTTAACATTTACTAATGTCTTGATTATACATTAGTGATCGCATGATTTTGTGTGATAATTTTTAAATATTTATAATTAATCGTTCTTGAAACTAACTATTGTCGCAATGCAGGAAAGTGTACTTATCGAACAGTAGTATAATTTTAGCAAGACCGGATTGTCGAACCCAAAGAAACTAAAAGTACTAGTAATGACTGTCTTTTTATTATCTAGCCTAAGAATAAGGGGGTTTTGTTTTCACTAACTAATTAACTAATCTAAGAATTCACAGAGACTTTTGGAAAACAATTGAATTAAGACAATACTTAAGGAAATATCCACCTAGACTGTACTTGTTATTCTGGCTCCGAATTGGACGATTTATTCATTTAACTTGTTCCGTAGAGATCCCTAAGTTATGTTATTATCCCTATTCAAGACTAATAACGTCTAATCCTTAGATTGAATAATTGAGACTCTTCTCTAATTCACACCCTAAGGTTGCATTAACTCGATCTATGAGTCCCCTTATTAGGTTTCACCTTAATCCGACAAAATTTTGTCACCCTATGTCTAGGCGCGCAAACAACTTCGCTTAATTATGACAAATGTACTCTTAGACAGGGTCTATTCCTCCTCTGAATAAGAGCTTATCTTGAATCAGTATCCTGGAATATCAAAACAAGAATTAAGAACACATAATTAAGAACAAGTTAAATATTTATCATACAATTCAGAAAATAATAACAACATTCATCTTAGGTTTCATTCCCCTTAGGTATTTAGGGGATTTAGTTCATAACTAAAGAGGAAAACATCTCAGAAGAATAATGAATACAAAACATAAAAAAACCCAAAACTCCTGAAAGGAAATTGAGGGGAGATCTTCAGTCTTGATGGTGACTCTGGCTTCTAAGATGGGTCAATCAGCTTCCTTCAGTAATTCATTCCTTCCTCTCCATGTGTTTCCTTTTACTTTCCTCCTTTAGGGTGTATTTATAGGCTTTAGAATGCCTAGAAACCCTTAAAATTGACCTTTTCTAAATTGGATTCAACTTGGGCTCGGCTGAGACACGCCCGTGTGAGTCGTGCTTCGAATCTGCCAATTTGACATGGCCGTGTGGTTTGGCCGTGTGAGGAGGTCCAGGCCGTGTTGAATTCGTACTTTGGCCCATTTTTCTCTATTTTTGGCCCGTTTCCCATTCCTTTCGCTCTCTCATGCTCTCCTAAGTATAAAATATGAAATTAAAGCATCAGGAGCATCGAATTCACCAATTCTAATGGGAAATCATCCATAAAATGCATTAAACATGGGGTAAAAAATATGTATAAATTACGGTTTATCAAATACCCCCACACTTAAGCATTTGCTTGTCCTCAAGCAAAATTCTCAACTCATAATCAAAATAAATTATTCTCAATTTATAATTTCTATTGATAATATCTCAAAATAATCCCGTAGATAATCATATATTGAGAATTCAACTAAAAGAACATAAAAGTTTCAAACATTCCAAGTTGAGTATTTAATCATGCAAACATAGGTGTCTCCCCTCAACTAAGTAGTTACCTTTGATTCAGAATATCACAGAGTTTCACATCCTCACTAAAGATTCACTCAAATCACTCGAGGTGTTTAAGGACAATAATTGAAGCACTCAATAGTCAATAATGAAAAATTATTACCATAGGCTTGCATGAAAATCAAATCTCCACCACTATAAATTGAGATGATACATCAATCAAAAGGTCTTTAGAGGGTTGTAATGAGGCTTGGTTAGGGGTTGTGGTCACAAGCTGAAAGAAAAGGTTAGAATCGAGATTGACTTGAAAAATTTGCCTAACTAGAAAAATGGCTAGTCCTCAATTGCGTACAACAGAGCTTTTCTCAGAATATGGAATTTTAACTTCTTTAGCTCAGAAGATTACTACTATTAAGATGTATACACTTTTTTTTAAGAACAAGTTAAATACAAACTAGAATAAAACTTAGCTAAGCAACTATTTCAATTCCAATCTCGACAAAAAAATGGGGATCAAATTAATTTAAGGGATTTCAACAATAATGGGTTAAAGGTTAATATTAAGGGTCATACAAGAAATGGCTTGTTGGCTCAACGGGGTTTACTAAGGGTTAATCATGGAGGTAGGCTTTTCATGGCATGAGTGGGTTAATCCTAAGTGCCTTAATCATTTTGACATATCAAATCAAATTGTGTGGTCTTGACATGCATAATCAAGCAAGTTCTAGAATAATAGTTCAATACTAACGCACTCAAAGTAATAATAAAAGTGAGCATGAAAGAATTAATAGATGCTCAAAAGGCTCAAAAATCTCTCAAAAATTATGGCTTTTTGATGTTTAGAACTTGTGAATTCCAACTCAAAGTAATACCTAAACATTGGGGAAACAACCTAAGATTTTAAATTCTTAAAAATCAACTTCTCATGCTTGATTCTCTAATGTCTTAAATTTTAAACAATCAATGCATAAATGCCTCTGTTTTAATTCAAGATATATCAATCAAAATCATAAATTAAAAAAAATTATCCTAAATATGCTATGAGAGCTTTTCAAGAGAACAAGCAGTCATTCAGGGATTTTTCTGATAATGAAATAAATACCCCCCACACTTAAGATGTACATTGCCCTCAATGTACAAAGATAGATATAATAATATAAAAATAAGATAGGGAGAGAAGTGAAACTTCCTGAGTTAAAAATGGATGAAATTCCTGGATTAGCGAGAGCGAGTTGTTGGAAATAAAGCTGGAGGACAAACATGATTCTGAAGAACAAAAGGAGAATTGGGGGAATAATTTGGTAGTAATCATAAAGATAAGCCGTGTTTAAAAACAAAAGAATCTTCAAAAATGAATGAAAGAGAAATAAAAGAAGATAGATAATCTAACTTTTCAAGTGACATGGCCAGTTCGCACGCTCGTGTGGATCGTGTCCAGCCCGTGTTTGTCGCGAAGTGAGATGTCGTCACACGGCCTTCGGACACGCCCGTGTTTCTAGGCCGTGTGGGTATATGATCATGTTACACGACCGTGTGTGATGTGGTTTGCTTGTCCCACGATCGTGTAGCTCTACGCATGCCCATGTTATTTTGACAGTGTTGTCCACAGGTGGCAGACACGGACGTGTCGCACACCCGTGTGCATTTGGAAGATTTGACCAAGGCCAGGTCGCATGCCCATGGCCACTTATCGCATCTCGTGTTGGGAAAGATAACTTTTACCCTATTTTCGCACGGTCGTATCGCACAACTGTGTTTCCGTCCGTGTTGGTCACATGGCTTTAAGCATGATCGTGTGATCTGCTTTGTGGCTTTGGGAACCTGGGCTTCAAAGACTTTGTTAGTGACCTAGATGTTTAAAAATTGAAATTTAAATAATTTAAAACTGTTAGTACTCGGGTTGCCTCCCGAGAAGTGCTTGTTTATATTCTAAGCTCGACTGTTACCTTATTGGTCTATTCAGGGCGGTTTGTGGAGTCGTAGCTCCTCTCCATCGTCTTTAAAATTCTCATCGTTATAAAGTTTGAGACGATGTCCATTTACTTTGAAAGTACCGTGTGATGGGTGACTTACCTCTATTGTGCCATATGGCAGAACAGATTGAATTACGAAAGGTCCTGACCATCGTGATTTAAGTTTCCCAAGAAACAATTTGAGTCTTGAGTTGTATAGAAGGACAAGATCTCCAACATCAAATTGTTTTCGTCGCTTTAAACAAGTGCCATGGCACCGCTTTGTTGCTTCCTTGTATAGGCGTGAGTTTTCTTATGCATTGGCTCACCACTCATCAAGTTCGTTCAGCAGCATCAACCTATTTTTTCCTACAAGTTCGGGATCAAGGTTTAGAAATTTAATAGCCTGAAAAGCTTTATGCTCTAGTTCGAATGGTAGATGACAACTTTTTCCATAAACAAGTCTGTATGGTGATGTCCCTATGGGGGTTTTAAAAACAGTTCTGTAAGCCCATAAGGCATCATCTACTTTCATTGTCCAATCTTTTCTGTTTGATTCTACTATTTTTCAAGGATCCGTTTTATTTCTCGGTTTGCCATTTCAACTTGTCCATTAGTTTGAGGATGGTATGGGATGGCTGTTCTATGATGAACTCCGTATTTCTTAAGAGTTTTTTCAAATTGGGTATTACAAAAATGAGTGCCCCTGTCACTGATAATTGCTCTAGGCATTCCGAATCTTGAGAAGAGTTCCTTAAGGAAACGTACTACCACTCTAGCATCATTAGTAGGTAGAGCTTGGGCTTCCACTCATTTGGACATATAATCAACTGCTACTAAGATGTATTTATTCCCAAATGAACTGGGGAATGGGCCCATGAAATTGATACCCCAAACGTCAAATATTTCACATGAAAGCATATAGTTTTGAGGCATTTCATCACGTTTAGATATGTTACCTGTCCGTTGGCATTTGTCACATGAAGTAACATACCTGTTAGCATCTTTGAATAATGAAGGCTAGTAAAAACCCGATTCAAGTATTTTATGTGCGATCTTAGTTCCACTATAGTGTCCTCTAGTTGGCCCTGAGTGGCAATGTTCTAGTATTTTTGATGTTTCTGATCTTGTAACGCATCTTCTAATGATTTGATCTGCATATCTACGAAAAAGAAAGGGGTCGTCCCAAAAGTAGCTTTTCACATCATTAAAGAATTGCTTCTTTTGCTGGGTGTTAACCCTTTTGGGATAATGTTAGCGGCTAAAAAATTTGCGATAGCTGCAAATCAAGGTACCTCGGAGTTTGATATAGTGAAAAATTGTTCTTCAGGAAACGAATCATTTATTTCAACTTCATCTAGTTCTTTGGTATTGGAGTTCTCAAGCCTGGACAAATGATCAGCCGCGAGATTTTTAGCTCCTTTCTTATCCTGAATTTCCAAGTCAAATTCCTGCAATAGTAGAATCCATCGAATGAGTCGAGGTTTTGCATCAGTTTTAGTTAAAAGGTAGCGAAAGGTAGAATGGTCAGTGTAAACAACAACTTTAGACAATATGAGATATGATCGAAATTTATCAAATCCAAAAACCACATCTAGCAATTCTTTTTCCATAGTAGTATAATTCTCTTGTGCAGCTGTCGAAGTTTTGCTAGCATAATAGATAGGTTAAAAATGCTTGTCTCTTCGCTGTCCCAATACTGCACCTACTGTAAAATCACTCGCATCACACATTAATTCAAATGGTAAGTTCCAATCAGGTGCAATTATGATTGGAGCATTAATTAATTTATCCTTCAAAGTATTAAATGCTTCTAAACATTCCTGATTGAAATTAAAAGGTATATCTTTTTCTAGCAATTTAGTCAAAGGCTTAGCTATTTTAGAAAAATCTTTAATAAATCTTCTATAAAAACCAGCATGTCCTAAAAAGCTTCTAATAGCCTTAACCGAACTAGGAGGGGATAATTTTTTGATTGTTTCTATTTTAGATTTGTCCACTTCAATCCCTTTACTGGAAATTTTATGCCCTAATACAATACCTTCTTGAACCATGAAGTGACATTTCTCCCAGTTAAGGACAAGGTTCGTTTCCTCACATCTTATTAAAACTCGTTTTAAATTTTTAAGGTAGAGATGGAAAGAGTTACCGAATACCGAGAAATCATCCATAAATACTTCCGTGATATCTTCCATGAGTTCGTCAAAGATGGCCATCATACAGCACTGAAAAGTGGCAGGAGCATTACATAATCCAAAAGGCACTCTACGATAAGCAAACGTACCAAATGGGCATGTGAATGTTGTTTTTTCTTGATCTTCTGGAGCTATTTGGATCTGGAAGTAACCAGAGAGTCCGTCTAGAAAGCAGTAATACATATGCCCAAATAATCTTTCCAACATTTGGTCAATGAATGGAAAGGGGAAGTGATCTTATCTTGTGGCATCATTCAGTTTCCTGTAGTGTAACACCCCGTACCCGAGACCGTCGCCAGAGTCGAACACGAGGTGTTAATAGACTTAATTCATTACTTAAACAGCTCAAACAATTTATTTTTAAAATTTTCAGTCAAGCTAACAATCTGCGTCATAGTCGCTTAAAAATTCATATCTCGAGTTAAGAAACTCGAAATACAATTCTGTAAATTTTCCCTAAAACTAGACTCATATATCTATTTACTAATTTTTTTATAGAATTTTTGATAGAGCAAATTAGTATAGTTTATTAGTTAAAGTCTCCCCTGTTTCAGAGTTTGACTGCTCTGACCTCTGTGTATTACGAATCAAATATCTCCCTGTACAGAGTTTCAATGACTATAAAGTTTGCTTCTAATAAAACTAGACTCAATAAGAAATCTGTACATATAAATTATGACTTCTAATTATCTTTGAAAAATTTATGGTGAATTTCCAAAGTCATAACAGGGGATCCAGAAATTGCTCTGGCCCTATTTCACAAAAATTTAAACATATCATAAAATATAACTCATATACCTGTTTTGTTCCATCCATATGAAAATAGACTCATAATTATTCAATTACCTATATTATTCATCATCTAATTGTATCTCTACTATTTTTAGTGATTTTTCAAACTCACGGCACTACTGCTGACTGAATCTATTTTATGGTAAATTTTACCTATTTCATGGTTTCCATGGAGTAGCTAGCAATTTAGCATACATAACACCAAATATGATCATGATTAGCCATTCCAATGGCTAATCATTACCAAGCATTTCCATACCACTCAATAACCATATCATCAGACCATATACACAAAATGATTATAATGCTATACATGCCATACTCAAAATATACAAGCCATTATGCCAAGATGGTATACGGATAGTGTGAGCGTGCCTCCGACCGTTTTCGATTTCTGAGCTAGCTTGTCAACACTACAAGGAATGAAAAGGAGGGAGTAAGCATAAATGATTAGTAAGTTCACATGCAAATAGCAAGTAACATAACTATATAAGCAAACATAAAACATCATTTGCATAATCATCACCGAGACATTCATATCACATTTTCATTTATCATCTTACCATATTGTTGTTATATCGAGTTTTCAATGCGATGGTTAAGTACATACCTGTTCAAAGTATTCATTTCACAACACTTACCAATACGTCCCATTCATCTCGAGTATTCCTCCGCTTGAGTAGAATTTTACTCGTTGAACACATTGGAATATAATTCGGATACATGGAAAGTTTGCACATAAGTGCTACATATGTAGCCAAGCTACCATGTAACCCGCCCATAAGTGAACTCGGACTCAACTCAATGAGCTCGGGTGTTCGCATCCATAAGTGAACTCGGACTCAACTCAACTAGCTCAGATGCCTAGTTACATCTCTCGAACTCGGACTCAACTCAACGAGTTCGAACATTTGCATCCATAAGTGAACTTGGACTCAACTCAACGATTTCGGATGCCCAAACATCCTAATGACATGTCATTTGTATCCTAATCTATTCCTAAGGTTCAAACGGGCGTTTTCCTCGATCACACATCTTTGCCATCTTCCACGGAATATCGAAATTGATACTTCAGTGATAGTTCATACTCATCAAGTAATTCACATAATTACATATTATTCAACAATAACCACAAAGCATAATATTTCATGATAATAATCAGCATCATATCATATAAACAACATTAAATTGCTTAAAATGACAATTATGTTACTACATTTACACATGAACTTACCTCGTATGCGAAAATGGCTACTTTTACCATTTCGTCCACAACTTGGTATTTTCCCCATTTTAGCCTGAATTTTAGTTTTCCTTGCTCTATCATTTAAAATATAGTCTAATTAGGACTCACATTATTCAAATTGACCCAAAATCATATTTTGGAAAAATTACAATTTTGCCCTTAAACTTTTGCATATCTACACTTTTGCCCCAAAGCTCGTAAATTAAACTTCAGCCTATTTTCTTATGTTTTATGACATGCTGATCATTTTTCCCTTCTATGGCAACATCAAATTCTCACTCTAACATGTACTTATGACTATTAGGTATTTTTACCGATTAAGCCCTTTTGCTAGTTTTCGCTTAAAACCGAGTAGTACAAGTTGTCTAACATAATTTAAAACCTCATATTATATCATAAAACACCAAAATACACAAATTTCACCTATGGGTATTTTTCCAAATATGAACCCTAGGTTGAATTATTGCTAGCATAAGCTTAATTGAGCAACCGGGACCCTAAAAACGTAAAAATAATTAAAAACGAGGCTAGAACGGACTTACAATCGAGCTTGGAAGCTTGAAAAACCCTAGCCATGGTTTCTCCTTGCTATATTCGGCCATGGGGTTGAAGATGAGCAAAATTGGCTTTTAATTTTGTATTTTAATTCATTTTACCCCTAAATGACCAAAATGCCCTTACTACTAAACTTTCTAAAAATTCCATCCATGTCCAATTTTTGTCCATAGACTTAGAAATTGGTAAAATTTCTATTTAAGACCTCCTAATTAATATTTCAAAACAATTTCATACTAGAAACTTCTAGAATGCAAGTTTTACAAATTATTCGATTTAGTCCCTAATTTCAATTTAAGCACTTTATGCATAAAATTTCTTCACGAAATTTTCACACAATCATGAAATCATATCATAGACCTCAAAATAATCATAAAATAATTATTTCTATCTCATATTTTGTGGTCACGAAACCACTATTCCGACTAGGCCCAAAATCAGGATATTACATGTAGTCAGTGCAAACTCTGCATCCTGTGACTGTCCTTGTTGGGATTAATTCATCCTTCTCGTTGGTCACAACCATCATGCCTCATTTTTTAGGGACAACCTGCACTGGACTTACCTAAGAACTATCAGAAATAGGATAAATAATTCCAGCATCTAGAAGTTTAATTACCTCGGCTTTAACAACTTCCTTCATGTTGGGGTTCAGTCGTCTTTGAGCTTGCACACACGGTTTGTATTCATCTTCCATCAAAATTTTGTGGGTGTAAAAAGAAGGGCTGATTCCTTTAATGTCAAAAAAATTCCAAGATATGGCCTTTTTATGTTCTTTTAATACTTGGATTAATTCCTCTTTCTCCTTGGGTTGCAAGTTAGAAGCAATAATAACTGGTAATGTATAATTATTTCCAAGGAATGCGTATTCCAAGTGGTTTGGTAATTGTTTAAGTTCTAGTTTGGGAGGCTCCTCAATAGAGGGTTTTTGCTTAAGTTCATCGTTTATCTTAATGCCCTCATATTCTACTTGTCTTGAAGAATGCTCATTAGGTTCATCATCTGTCTCCTCTTCTTGAGCTGGATACAATTTCCTAAAAAGAGTCTTGAGTAGAATGATTAATAGAGTCAATAAAATAACATGAATTATCATGTTCCTTAGAGAACTTCATAGCATCATAAATTTTAAAGATAATATCCTCGTCACCTACTCTAAGTACCAATTTACCGTCACCCACATCGATTACAACCCTAGCAGTAGCTAAAAATGGGCGCCCTAAAATTAAGGGTACTTCCACATCTTCATCCATGTCAAGCACAACAAAGTCAACAGGAAATATGAATTTATCTACTTTCACAAGTACATCTTCTATAATACCCCTAGGATATTTAACAGATCTATCGACTAATTGAATACTCATTCTAGTAGGTTTAGGTTCCCCAAGACCAAGTTGTTTGAACATTTTATATGGCATAAAATTAATGCTCGCACCTAAATCAGCTAGTGCTTTCTCAACATTCAAACTACCAATTAAGTAAGGGATAGTAAAACTTCCTGGATCTTTCAGTTTGGTTGGCAGCTTGTTTTGGAGTATGGCTGAGCACTCCTCGTTCAGTTCTACTATAGATAAGTCCTCAAACTTCCTTTTATTTGTTAGAAGCTCCTTCAAAAATTTTGCGTATGTAGGCATTTGCGAGATGGCTTCAACAAAAGGTAAGTTGATATGTAATTGCTTAAAAAGTTCAAGAAATTTACCAAATTGTGCATCAATGCGATCTTTTTTCAATTTTGCTGGGTATAGAACTGGTGGTTTATATTACTTCAGCACTGGTTTGACACTATTTTCGAGTTTTTCTTCCCCCCTTTCTCTTACTACGGCTTCTTGTGTTAGATTCTTTTTAGATTCTGCTAATACTTTCCCACTCCTTAGTGTAACTGCTTTTATATGCTCTTTTGATTTGGTGTTACTTAGTAAACTTCCTAGTGGTCTTTCCGAAATTAGTTTGGACAGCTATCCTATCTGAGTTTCAAGCCCTTGGATCGACGCTTGTTGATTTTTAAGTGCTATCTCGGTGTTCTGGAAACGAGTTTCTGACACTGATATAAACTTTGAGTGCATCTCTTCAAGGTTCAGCTTCTTTTCTTGTTGGTAGGGTGGTTGTTGGTAGCCTGGAGGTGGTCTCTGATTTCCTTGGCCTCCCCATGAGAAATTTGGGTGGTTTCTCCAACCTTCATTGTAAGTGTTACTATATGGATTGGTTTGAGATCGACAATTATTACCCATGCAATTTAACTGCTCGTTATCCATGTTGTGGCCACAAGGTTGGTATTTCGAATTGTATGATCCACCTCCACTTGCTTCGCACTGCATTACTGGGTGAACCTGTGAAGAACTAAGAAAACCATCAATTTTCTTATTCAAGAGTTCTACTTGATTAGAGAGCATGGTGACTAAATCGACGTTATAAACACCGGCTGTTTTAGTTGGTTTTGTCCTCATGACTTGCCACTGATAGTTATTTAGTGACATCTCCTCTATAAACTCATAAGCATCTTCAGGTGTTTTATTATTGATGGTTCCACCAGCAGCTGCGTCAACCATTTGCCAAGTCGAAGGATTCAGGCCATTATGGAACGTTTGAACCTGAAGCCAAAGCGGTAACCCATGGTGAGGGCACCTTCTCAGTAAGTCCTTTGTATCTCTCCCATGCATCGTAAAGAGTTTCTAAGTCCATCTGCACAAACGAAGAGATATCATTACGTAATTTGGCCATTTTAGCTGGCGGGAAATATTTTAATAGAAATTTTTCGGTCATTTGTTCCCAAGTAGTGATTGACCCTCATGGTAATGAGTTCAACCACTGTTTAGCTTTGTTACTCAATGAAAAAAGGAATAACCGAAGACGAATGGCATCATCAGAAACACCATTAATTTTAAATGTATCGCATAGTTCCAAAAAGTTTCCTAAGTGAGCGTTGGGATCCTTATCCTGCAAACCATCAAACTGAACAAATTGCTGTATCATTTGAATAGTGTTAGGTTTTAGTTCAAAAGTATTTGCAACTGCAGCAGGTCTAACTATGCTCGATTCAGTTCCTGTTAAAGAAGGTTTAGCATAATCATACATAGTGCGTGGAGTAGGATTTTGATTAACCGCAATTACAGGAG
This sequence comes from Gossypium hirsutum, assembly GCF_007990345.1. Taxonomy (NCBI): domain Eukaryota; kingdom Viridiplantae; phylum Streptophyta; class Magnoliopsida; order Malvales; family Malvaceae; genus Gossypium; species Gossypium hirsutum. The sequence continues at coordinate 23,209,591 of NC_053431.1, read as the reverse complement.
GTAGCTGATTGTCTTAGTTTTCAGCCATCTCTTTGGTTGGGGGTTGAGTATCGTCCTCTTGCTCGTTCTCTGGGTATCTTAAGCTTCGCCTTATTTCTCTTTGGTTTCTGCAAACTGTGCGATCGATTTCTTCGTCAAAAAGTAGTAGTCCTGACGGGTTTCTTCTAGTCATAAACTATAAAACCTACCAAGAGAAAGAAAAGTAAATTAATAAATAATAATAATAAATAAAAATTAAATTGCAAGAAAAATAAATGGCTAAAGTAATAAAAATTGAGCGTTCCTAATATCTTAGTTCCCCGAAAACGGCGCCAAAAACTTGATAACGCGATTTTGTGTGATAAGTTTTAAATATTTATAATTAATCATTCTTGAAACTAACTATTGTCGCGATGCAGGCAAGTGTAACTATCGAACAATAGTATAGTTTTAGCAAGACTGGATTGTCGAACCCAAAGGAATTAAAAGTACTAGTAATGACTGTCTTTTTATTATCTAGCCAAAGAATAAGGGGGTTTTGTTTTCACTAACTAATTAACTAATCTAAGAATTCACAGAGAATGGAATTAGGGGATTACTTTTGGAAAACGATTGAATTAAGACAATACCTAAGTAAAAATCCATCTAGACTGTACTTGTTATTCTGGCTCCGAATAAGCCGATTTATTCATTTAACTTGTTCCGTAGAGATCCCTAAGTTATGTTATTATCCCTATTTAGGGCTAATAACGTCTAATCCCTAGATTGAATAATTGAGACTCTTCTCTAATTAACACCCTAGGGTTGCATTAACTCGATCTATGGGTCCCCTTATTAGGTTTCACCCTAATCCGACAAAATCTTGTCACTCTATGTCTAGGCACGCAAACAACTCCGCTTAATTATGATAAATGTACTCTTAGACAGGGTCTATTCCTCCTCTGAATAAGACCTTGAATCAGTATCCTGGGATATCAAAAAAAGAATTAAGAACACATAATTAAGAACAAGTTAAATATTTATCATACAATTCAAAAAATAATAACAAGATTCGTCTTAGGTTTCATTCCCCTTAGGTATTTAGGGGATTTAGTTCATAACTAAAAAGGCAAACATCTCAAAAGAATAACGAATACAAAACATAAAGAAAATCCGAAACTCCTGAAGGGAAATTGAAGGGAGATATTCAGTCTTGATGGTGACTCTGGCTTTCGAGATGGGTCAATTGGCTTTCTTCGAGTAATTCCTTCCTTCCTCTCCGTGTGTTTCCTTTTACTTTCCTTCTCTAGGGTGTATTTATAGGCTTTAGAATGCCTAGAAACCCTCAAAATTGGCCTTTTTTGAATTGGACTCAACTTGGGCTTGACAGAGACATGCCTGTGTGAGTCGTGCTTCGAATATGCCAATTTGACACGGCCGTGTGGTCTGCCCATGTGAGGAGGTCCAGGCCATGTTGAATTCATACTTTGACCCATTTTTCTCTATTTTTGGCCCGTTTCTCGTTCCTTTCGCTCTCCTATGCTCTCCTAAGTATAAAATATGAAATTAAAGCATTAGAAGCATCGAATTCACCAATTCTAACGGGAAATCATCCATAAAATGTGTTAAACATGGGGTAAAAAATGTATAAATTACGGTTTATCAATTAGCCTTTATCATTTAAACAATTTTATAAATTCCATTCACATTTACTAATTCATATGAACTAGTAACTTGACTCGAGTACTCAGGTAACTACACCACACTAGAGGCATCATAGATGCATAATAGGGACATCGAAGTGCAGGCAGCGCAAAAATGTGGAAACAGGTAAATATCACACAAGCACGCATTCTAACCCTATTAGCATGTCAATTGTATCCTAATCGTTTACTATGTCCAAACGGGCATTTAAACAAATTTATAACTTTCATGAATCAAAACACTTCCATATATCTCCATACACATGCTGTAAAAATTCATAATCATTCCAAAATCACATATATCGTATTTCATAATTATTCAATAGTTTTCAAATAAATCATTTCTCACCTTATATTCAAATATAATATTTTGATTTTGAATTCACACATTAAACATAATATAAATATACATTCATAAATCAACAGTAACATTATGTATATATATGAACGTATAATTCTATACATACGAACTTACCTCGACAATTACAGTTGTAAAACGAGGCCGCTGACTAATCCCACACATTAGCTTTTCCTCAGTTTAGATCCGTTTGATTCGTTTTTAGATCTAAATAATATTTTTTCATTCAATTAATACAATTCTAGCACTTAAATAATATGTCTAACACAATTAAGTCCTTCCATAAGCATTTTAGAAATTTATCCCAATATTTTACCTTTTATGCAATTTAGTCCCTAAACCCGAAACGTGCAAATTTACCATTTTTATTTAAAAAATTCATGCTAGCTGATTTTCGTATGGTTCATAATCAGCCTATTTTTATAATCATTTCAAAATATTTACCTTGAATTTTACTATTTTCACAATTTAATCCCTAATCATTAAATTCATTAAAAATCACTTAACAAAATACTTATAAATAGTAGGTAATACCTCAAATTTATCAATTAACATCTAAATTCACAAAGATTCATCAATGGCAATATTCAAAATCTTGAACAGTTTCAAAAATGAAGGTACGAGCTAGTTGGACCTAATTGCAACAATCTCAAAAACATAAAAATTACGAGAAACAGGTTCAAAACATACTTACATGCATAGAATTTTGAAACTTGAAGCTTCTCAAATGGAGTTTCTTCCTTCTCTTTTCGGTGAAGAAACAAGATAAGATGATACTTATCTATTTTACTTTTGTTTCTATTATTTTATTACTTAAACATTAATTTAATAAAACATTTTAAATAATAGCTTAAAAATTAACTACATTGCTGTACATTATTGCCAATTATTACTATATTGTCGTATTAAACCATTTTTTTAATTATACAAATGGGCACTTAAATACTAATAATAATTGACTTTCGTACTTTTTACAAATTAGTCTTTTTCAATTAACTAACTAACTATCTAAACATTAAAATTTCTTAACCAAATTTTAATACGACCTTAATAACAAACCGTAAATATAAAAAGGAGGTCCTGATACCATATTTTCTAAAAGCACTTGACTTTAAGGTCATACCACTTGAACTTAATTATTCATTCAAATAACATAATTTGCCAATTCAAAATTTATTTTAATACTATATTTGACTCGTGAATATTAAATAATAATATTTATGAACTCGCATGTCAGATTTGTGGCCCCAAAACCACTATTTCTGACACCATTGAAAAATGGGCTGTTACACCTACATAGTGAAAAAATATATACATTAATAAATTAACATGAATTAAAATAAAATATGCATGAAAATTATGTAATTAAGCATAATTTCACATACTTTCTAAATTCATGTCTAAAATTATTAATTAAGTAAAATTCACTTATTTTAATAATAATTACTCTAGAAAAACATAATAATTAAGTAAAAAGGTGGTAAAAATGTATACAAAAACCCTATATAATTTCGAGTGTACAGCGTAACAAGGTTGGGGAAGAAAATAAAAATGAAGAGAGAAAAGGAGGAGAAAAGAGACCCTCGGTGGCTTGCGGCGGCAATCACGACAGCGATGGGAGGAGAAATGGTGGAGGAAAGGAGGTGCAGTTGGTATTAGGCACAGTGGTCGGTGGTGAAGGGTTCGATCATGGTGGAGGAAAAGAGAAAAATTTAAAAGAAATGGTGATGGTTATTTTGCAAAATGGAGAGAAAATAGATGAGAAAAGAAATGAAAAAGAAAGAAAATGGGAGCAAGAGGGAGGTAGGGACGGAAAAAGGGTGGTGAGAGCTTGGTCAACCATGACTAGGTTCAATGAACCTCAATTGTAGGCAAGGTAAGAAGTTTTGGCAAAAAGAGGGAGACATAGAGTGAAAAAGGGGATCATGCTCCCTCAACTTAAGGTAAGTTTGACCTATATTGGAGGAAAGAAACCCTTCTATTTATGGTGGAAAAGGAGTGGATGGCAAGCACTAAAAACACATGGAAAAATGTCTAAAAATTAAATAAAAAGACTGTAAACATGGGGGTTTAAACTTAAGACCATTAGGATAACTAAGGAGCATTAAACCACTAGACTACTTAACTTCCTTATTTTTATTTTAACAAAAATATTTAAAAACATGAGATGACCTTTGCTAAGGGTTTAAAACAAATTTGCACCAAAAAGAAATTAATGAGAGGGAATGAAATCGAACTCAAATCATCAAGGACATCTCCACTACTACTCAATCATTATACTTGATATTTATTTATTATCAAATGAGTAAAAGATTATGTAAATCAAAATTTAATCATGACCACTCTCGGTTCATTAGTGCAATTTATACTAACCTGGTTCTTGGGATGTGACATAGTGGAACTTGACAAGTTTCACCAGTTTCAAAACTTGCCTTCCATTATGGCCTACATATTCTAAGGAAAGCATAATTGAGAACCCGACATAGTAAATATCAAACCAGTCTATCTAGTTAGCTCTTAACCAGATCACTTTACAGCCCAACTAGCACAGTTCTTAAACAATAGGGTAATCTAACATAGGATCTTCACTTACTTATATGATGGTTGGTATACATCCACCCGATATGCCAAAAGAAACAGTTAGGCAGATAGAACTTCATCAAAATAATTTATTTCACTAGAACACACCCAAATCTTGGGTCTGCTAGATTCAGGGTGTGACAGTCTTGTCCTAGACCCTTTTGACACACACCCCTTGAACCATTTCTCACTGAAGTCGAGCTTACTCCATAACACCTTTTTTTAGAATTCAAGTTCAGGAATTATGAACTCAACTTCTTCAAAAGAATGAATGACCTGAATTTGATCTTCCTTTTCTATTTGAGCACAACTTTGTTGGAGAGTGATTTGGATCGGTTTTCTTTGTGAAATATCTTCCAAAATGTTGGAGACTGCACAATGCTTCTATCTCCTCTCTAATTTCCTTCTCTTGTTGAAAATTGACCTTCAAGTCATGCGGTTCAACACTCGTATACGTGGTATCCTCTTTAACTTCAACAGTGTCCAACTCGACTTGTCCATCCGAACACTTTCCTTTATTTGGTACCGAAAGAGCTCAAGTACTCGATCCTACTAATTCTTAATAACTTTCATGTCATCTTGTAATTCAGGCATGACGTCTTCAAATTCACTACCTCGAGTGGTTAGGTGGTCATCTTCCTTAAAGTCCTCCACATATGCACTTCTATCCTCATAATAATAATAAGAATAGGGATCAAAGGGTCATATGTCAAGTGACTCCCTTCCCATCCTCAGTCATAGCTATCCATTCCAGCTTAAAAGCATAAGAATCATATGAAGGATCAAATCCTTGCCTCTCATGGTAGCATTCATACTCATAGCTTAATGTTGAAGAACCATCCACACCAGACACAAACTGTCCTTTAGGCCACCTATAGTCAGTAGTAAACATGACCCTTATTCAATTATCAACAGGAGAAAGTTAGGAAAATCATTAAAACAGAAATACAATGTCGTATCTATAACTTCGACTTACATCAATTATCTCTCTAAGTACATGCAATGAAAATAAAAATGGTTCAATCTAGCACCAATTCTTTGGAAATGATGCCAATAACTTGACCACATCGCACTAGTGTGCAAAAAAAAAATAATTTTATAAAGAAAGTTAAAGTGTGGTTTTACTACAATAGTAGAAGTTAATTGTAATATTTGTAAGTGTATAATGGAACACTGGAGCATTCAAAGGATCAAACCTAAGAGAATCATGAATTTAATAATTTTTAAATAAGGTATATGTAGAATAAGGAGTCTAACCAACTAATCGCAAAAAAAAACATATTACGACAAATCATAAAATCAAGAGAAATTAATCACTTTACTATCTAACTAGTAAGGACTAAATTGTAATATATGCAAAGTTTTGAAATTAACAGTTAAATAACAAACAGTGGTTGGTTGGCAATATGTGGTTCATTAATACTCTAATTAAGAATCCAAATTGCTTAAACTTCCTAAATAGCTCCATTTTACCTCTTGGTCTCCATTTTACCAAGTTAGACAAATTAATCTAGACTACCTCTCAATCTCACCGGTTAACTTGGGTCTAATGAATTGGTTCCCAACAAGATCTCTTCTCGATCACAGTTGCCTAGTTGTTCCCTTAGGGTCGTTAGTCCTGAGTATTTAGGTTCATTCAAATTAGTTCAATTTATTACAATTTGGTCCTTTATAAAAAAAATCAGCTAACCATATCTCCATCAACCAACCCCCTTTAAAGTTTAGTTACTCATGCTGAAATCTAAGTTAATAAACATAAAAATCAGAACTTTGACAACCATGAAAGTAAACCTTAAGAAAAACATGAAAGTTGGGAATTTTAATCTATAAAACTTGAAAGAAATTTAAAGAAAAGCTTACAACAATAAAATCTAAAGCAATAAACATAAAAGGAACAAGCTTTAGTAGAACTTAAAAGAAACTAAAAAGCATTAAACTAGAGTTGAGAATGTCATTACAAGTAAAAGAAAATGACTAAATGTGAAAATAAACTTTAGCTACAGAGTCAACTAACTTCACTAACTACAAGAACAAGATGAAAACAAGAAAATAGAGGAAAAACTAGTTTTAAACTATGGAAGAAGCTAAAAATAAAAACCCTAGAAAAGGAAGAGAAAACTTCTAAAAAATTAAAGAAAACCTTAAGCTAAACTACCCTAATGTAGCCTCTTTTTTTCTTTTAGCCAAATTTTGGCTGATATAGTAGCTATTCTGCCCCAATTTGTGTGCCCAAAATATGCTTGAACGGGCCTTTAATGATTGGTGCATTAGGTGGACAAAGGCTACTTTTTTTGTCCAATTTTGTCTCCTCATGATATCGGTATGGTGATACAAAAGAAGGGGATATCGTGATACCTAAAAAAATATTAAACTTGGGGGGTCTTATTGGACAGTGGATATCGCAATACCTAAAATGGATATTGTGATACCACTAAAGGTTGGTCTCCAATCTTCAAGTATGTTGGAGGTATCACAATTCCAAGGTTTGGATATTGCGATGCCTCTCATTTGGTGTCATTTTTGCTCTTTTTCAGCCTCCAACAGGTCCTTACATCACTCAACCACACGTTAGGGCCCCCAATGGAACTATTGACCAAATTGGATATCAAAATTAGTAAAAATGAGGCATTTACACTTATTAAGTTAAAATCTCAAAATTACGAAAATCTTCAAAAAAGACACTACTTTTCTTGAGAATAAGCTCCTTAAGTAAAGCCTAATTTTCCATATCAAACTATGATATATCACATACCATTCAACATTTCAATTCATACTCATTTTCTCTATACTTAACTAGTACATAGTTTCGACATCCAATACCATCACTGTTTAATTTAATACATGTTGTCAATCACATTCACAACCACAATCTAATTCATTATAAACATCATATAACATGATATATAAACTCTATTTCAAACTAATTATCACATATCAATCAATTCATATGACTTTTTATTCTACTCAATTTAGTGCCTTTCTCAATATTCAATCTAAATCATAGTAATTTCATTCAATAATTTAGTAATGACTCACCTTGACAATATATGATATAAAACAACATGATTATACATAAATTAAATAGGTCCTGAATCATAGAAATACATAGCAAAATTTCGAGCTACTTGTTGATGACTTTGGATTTTCCTTTAGCTTTTGACGAATTCAAGTCGACGTAGGCTACGGGTTAACACAAAATATGAGACTATAAAAAAGCAACCAATTCACAATAAATTGTCAATTTATACAAAAGTTTCAAAATTTCAATTTAGTCCCTATAACCGAGAATAACATAACTCTCAATTTAAAGCTCTAAATTTAAATCCAGTTTCACAGTTTATTTCTACAGTCAATTTTAGATTTTATTCAGTTTAGTTCCTAATGCACGAAACTATCAATTAAACTTTACGATTTAGTCCTTTTAACAGGTAAGCTGGAAATCTATCAATTTAACACCTAAAACTTTCAATTATCAACTACGAAAAAATTTAAAACTTTGAAAGTTTTACAAATTTGGTACATGAGCTACCTAAATCAAGCTCGTTGACCTAAAATCTATAAAAATTACAAGAAAATAACTAAGGACTTGAATTTTTAAGCTAAAAGCTTAAACTTCATGAAAATATCATTCCTTCTTTTCTTTCCTTTTTGTTTGGTTTTCCTAAATGAAAAAGATGACAACATTCCATTCATTTTATCTTTTATACTTGGTTTATTTTATAATTAACCGTAATTAAGTTTACTACTTAAAATTATTTGTTTAATTAGTCATCCAACCAGACTAGTCCACTAAATCTCATTAAAATAGGGTCTAATTGTATTTTGAACTTTGGGTTAATTGCAATTTAGGCCCTCAAGCCATTTTATAGTTAAAAATCTATAGCAATTGGACTTTACAATTTAGTCTTTGGATCCTAATTAATCACAATTTCAGCTAAACGAATTATCCAAAATTTAATCCACCTATATAATAACTCTGTAAATGTTTTATTTAATAATTACGAACTCTACTTATGGAAATGGGGTCTCGAAACTACATTTTTTGGCACTATTGGAAATTGGGTCATTATAAAAACACATAAATCACACACAGTCTTCATTATGCTCACATTACTTATTTTGCATGGAATAGAGAACATACCTTGGTCCTTATGTTTTGGCGAAAGTCTCTTTTGAAGAATAGCGAAAATGTTTTCCCCCACATTTACTTTTTCATTACCAACTAGATTCTTTTTGCTAGTGCATGATTCTTAAGAAATTTTGCATAGTGGGGAACTTCCTTTAATAGCATTAATAAGCTAGGGTATATTTACCTCAACCTTTCTAAATGTCACGGGGATTTCTTTTTCTTATTTTTTTCAAATCTTCCTTGAAAAAGAGATGTTATCATGATTTACCTTATAAGGTTTAGATTTTTTTTGGCTGTAAATTTGTCATTCTAGTTTCACTTACCAAATTTGTTCCCATGAGTTGTACGAAGAAGGGGTTCCAAAACTATTCCACTTTATTGCGCTCATATTTTGTCTTGGGTTTAGTTTTATTTAGGATGATAGTTTGCCTTGGGATTTTAACCTACCAACTGTTATGAAAAGTTTACTTGGCTCTTTAGATTTTAAAGTGTCGCTTTTATGTCCTTTTGAAATTTAAAAAAAACAGTAGCCAATTTATTTACAATGTCTTCTAAAGACATACCTGAAGCTTAGGGCTATCAAGGAGGAGGCGACCTCAGTTGATATGGTTGATTGTATGGGAGTTTTTATTTAAAACTAAGATTAGGGTGGTCCCTCTATCCAAATTTATATGATTTGGAATATGGGTCATATCGATTTTGTGTTGAAATCAGGAAGTTACCAATTTTGGCCACTTATGAGGTGAGATCATCACATAAGATCAAACATGTACCGGTCGTATGATCTAGGATAACACAGATACCAAAAATTCAAGCTGAAGTTGTTTTTCCTTTAAGGATGAATTACTTATTTCATGAACCGGTTTCATAGGTGGAGATTAATTTTGCACCCCTTGAGGGGTCATGTTGACAAGCACCCCTCCACTTGAGACATCAATCATCTACCTCTCTATGGGAAGCAAGCCTTCATAGGAATATTTAAGAAGAGTCTATTCAATAATATTGTGTTGTGGGAAATTCACGCACATCTTTTTAAAACACTCCCAATAATCATTAAACTAATTTGAATCCCTTTGTTGAACTCCACAGATCTCTATTATTAATTCAGCTACTTGGGATATTGGAAAGAACCCTATCAAGAAATAAATAAGACATTTCAACCCATGTGTTAATCGAAATAGGAGATAAATAAAATAACTAGTTATTAGCAGAGTCGTTTAAGGAAAAGTGCAAAGGTTTATTTGGTCATCGGTAACTCCATGTGGTTTCATACTCAAGCAAACCATGTAGAATACCTTGGGATGTTTATAAGGGTTTTCATTTTGCAAACAATGAAAGGTGAGCAGTAAGTGTATAAATCTGACTTCAATTCAAATACTACATCCATTTTCGGATAGGTGATACATAACGATTGTTGTTTGGTTGGCACATTGGCAAGTTGTCTTATGGTACATTCTAAAGCCATGGTTTCTAGCATAAAATATGGTTCTTCATCAATTTATGTCACTACTCTACTTCCTTCTCCGGTTTCATTGTCTAAAACGTCTAACCCTTCTGGTCATTTGCAACGTCTTATTGCTTCTTTTCTTCTCGCTCGAGTGATTTTTTTAATTTCGAGGTCAAACTCTAATGGTTCCCTTGGGTCTAACCAAGTCACAAAGAAAAAAAAATTAGATTTTTGCTAGTCCCTACCAACGATGCTAAAATTTGATGGGTGTTGAATCCACCAAAAATAAATTTAACAGTATGTAAATAGTAGTATAGGGTGTAGGGTCGATCCCACAAAGACTGAATATTTAAATTGTATTTTCTTATTAAGTAGGAGGCCTTGTAGGCAGTTGGCATGCCCATGACGTGTGTCAATTTGTACGAAAATAGAAAGGGGTTTACATTTGATATAAAAATAAAAAAACAAAAAGTAAATTGAAATAAAAAATGAAACAAACTAAACAAAAAGGTATTAAAACTAAGCAAAATTAAAAACCAATAAGATGATGTTCTAGCTTCAAGCATGATTTAGGCTCTGGCTTCGAACTGATCCTTGACAACAGATCTTCTCCTCTAATTGATAAGTCAATATATTGATCGACAAACTTCTCAGACCACCGCCCTTCCTTATGTAAATTAACAGTGGGAACACTCAATAGCTAACATCTTACCAATGAACAACCTTGAATCTGTATCCACGATTTAGCTCCTCGATAGCTTTTCAAATTAGAATGATCTAGTTTGAATAAACAACCTCAAATGTGTGGGTTGTTTAAATCCAATCATTATTTCCCTTGACAGATCCAATCACTCACTCAATTAATCACATCAAGTAGTTCCTCGGTAGACCGATTACAACAATTACAGATTGTATCAGTTTTTCTAACAGCATGTCATACAACACTAAAGCAATAAGTTTTTTTTTTCCTTGATGCTATTACAACTTTATGGGTCGACTAAGCCTATCTCCTTAAACCTTAAATCTAATATTACAAAGTTATCAAAAATAAATAAAAGATACTGTAACGCCCTAAATAATTTATTTATGTTTCTGTAAATATTTGACATGAGTGTGTATCTGCTTCAGTGGTTAAGTGTTTGGGTGTGTGTGTGAGGTCCCAAGTTCAAGCCTTACCTTTAGTAAATTCTGGTTATTTTTAGATCCAAGCCTTATCCCTTTTCAGTGGGATTTTATTTAATTGCCTATGAAATTCATATTAGAATGAGCCTGCTGGTTCAAGTGGTAAGTGAGTTAGTATGTTAGAGGTTCTATGTTCGAATCCCTGTGTTAGCAAAGGTGTTAATTTTTGCTCAAATACCTGTTAAGAGTTTCGGTGGAGCTTGATTTCTAAGGGAGTTATGAGTAGTGGGTCAGTGGGAGTAAAATTAGGGATTTGGGATACTTTTGTTTCTATCCATTGTTTCACTTTGTCTTCCCCAAACCTATCATTTTTTTCTGTTCTTTTGATTCTCCCTTTTTTTTTGTTTCGAGCTATCGGCATTCTCGTTGTTTTGCTTCTCCGTTTTCCTTGGTTATTCAGTAAGTGGGATTCTAGTAGTTGTTAGAAGTGTTCATTTTCCAAATTGTTAGTTGGAACCTTATTTTCTATTTTGGTAGCAAGAAATCAAGTAGAAAAGACTCTTCTCTCGCGGAATCGTAGTCAGAATCGTTCGGGTGGTAAGGTAAGTGTTGAGTGCTTGATTTGAACCATTTTTGGTTTCATCATTTTGGGTAAAATTGAGGTTTAAAACTGATGTTGGGAATTTCTTATGTTGATTTTAGGTATTGTGTGGCTCGGGAGTGTTTTTGGCATCAAATCATACCAGGTGTGTACCCAAATCGCAGGGCACGACCATGTGGTGGCCGAAGTGTGGCCGTGTAAGCCATATGGGTTAGGCCAAGTTGGGCGTATGGGCCACACGAGCATGTGGGCCACTTGGGCTAGGCCAATCTGGACATGTGGACCACATGGGCGTGTGGGCCCATATTTCTGTAATTTTCCCTAGGGTTGCACGAGTAGCTCCGATCGACTGTGGGCCTACTGTAGCGTCGGTAGGGGCTAGTTAAACCCTAATTTCTATGCTATGATATTTTGATAGACTGATCTGAGTAGGATACTGAATGTATGCCTGACTATATTGTTATATGTATATCTGATATCTGTATATATGCATGTTGAACATGTTAAATCTGTATCTGATTTCTGTATCTGTTATTGAGGTGAGATATCTATATGAGGAGGAAGTATTATGTTTTGCGTTAAACGCCTATATTCTGGCAGCTCGGCTGCATATTATCTGATATGTGTCTTAATGGCACGACATGGTGTGTAAGGATGGATGGGTGTTTTTAACTCCACACGGTGTGATGGGATGGACAAAGTTGGTGTGTAGAGGATGGGGGTAGGATTTCTACATATCTGTTTCTATAATCTAAATCTGAATTCAAATCTGCTTCTGACTGTGTCTATGATTCGTTATGTTTGCATGCCTAATTCTGTTAGGTTACACACTGAGTTTACGTAAACTCACATCTGTTTGTCTGTTCTGTCAGGTAATCCACAAATTTAGGCTGATCGGTGTGGCAGAGACTCAGCAGTGACCACTTAACCATAAACTGTTTTAAGTTTTAAATTATGGTTTTAGTTACGATTTTGAGTTTTATTCTGAGAGTTTGTAATTTCTGGGACTCTCTGGACTTTATAATTTTTAACTATTGATTTTTGGCTTGATAATAATTTGCATGTCTTGAAAAATAATTTTATGAAATCGACGGTTTTTAAGCAAAAGAGATTTTTCTAAAATACGAATTGGATTTCTAAAAATGTATCGGTTTGTTTGGCTTTCGCTGCAAAATAGGTTTGGCAAATAAACTAGTTAATTAACGTTTTCAAAAATGGTCATAAATATATGATTTAAATGACTGAAATGATTTTACATAACTAAACCCATTCGCTATGATACTTCCAGATTCGGCCATAAAGTCTAGGCTGGGTTTGGGGTGTTATAGATACAATGTTGAAAAGTAAAATATTTTCCTAATAAAATTTTAAAAATATTATTTTTACAATTAAAATTCCAAAATAAAAAATTCTAATCCATTAGTTTGTTGTCCAACTCAAAAGTCTTTTGACTATTCACATTTTCGACTCATTTCGAAATTTTTTTGGATTTATTTTACCAAATAAAAATTTAATTAATAAGTCCAAAATTAGTAATATCTCATTCAAAAACATATATATAAAATAGGCGCAATAAATATGTCAATTGAACACATTATCAAGTAATATTAAAAAACTTTGTAAAATGAAAGAATTAAAGAATTATAAGAACAAAAATTGTGTTTTAAATATAATTGTGTGTACATGAATCAGTGAAAAAGTAAAACTTGTGAATTAATTGGAAAGTGGTAATAAATTGTTCATTGAGCATTTAAAAGTGATTTTTGATTATTTATGTAAAACTTGATATGTTTATTTTTTTTATAAGTGTGAAATTGAAATTTACTAAATAGTGTTAATAAAGTGAAATGTGTATTAAATTGAGTAGAATAATTATAATATAATTGGTATGTCAAAGGGATTAGTATGTGTGCTTATGTTGAAGACATTATTTAATGTAAAGACGACTATTTATGCCTCATGGCATAGCATGTAAGTACATAGTAAGGGCCCTAAATATTTTGGTATAAGGTTGGTTGCACCTTTAGTGCAAATCAGTGTATGGTACCTAAGTGTGTTTTATTAAGCTTTACTAAAGCCAAAATGTTTAAAATTTGACTAATAAGCATTATTAATGAATGTCACTTGTTAAATAAAAACAAAAGTGATATATGCAAAGTGTTTATAAATAATGATAATTGAATTTATAATCACAACAAGTATTTAAATGAATAAAGGTAAAGCGCATGACTTAAAAATGAACAAAAGAATAGGAGTGGGACTTAAATGAATTCATTAATGTCATCACTACTTTGAGTTAGTAAGTTGAGAATTTAAGATTAAAATGCTATGCGACAAATAAGTGACATGAATATATCTGGTATATTTATAAGTTATATAATGAAGAAAGCTATGAAATGACTAATGGAAAGTGATTATGATGTGAATAATAGGTTAGAGAATTGGTAGCTTCAAAGCGAAGCTTTTAATTTATAAAATGATTTAGCCTTAAGTGTAAATAATGGTAAAGTTTATAAAATCACTCTCCAATTTCATTATTGTTCGATTACGATTTGATATTATCTCTTTGAAGAACCATTGTCGTAATACTTTATTTTTCTTATCAACGCTAATAATCTCTATTTTTTTTACTGATAATTCTTTTAGATGCTATTTGATTGAATATACTTAACTATTGGATGCTATTTATAAAGTTAAACTTAAATTTTAATTGGTATATAACTTTAATATTATAATTTTTTCTATGTTTTATACTTAGAGTTTTATTAGTTAATAAGTCTATTTTAAAATTATCACAACTTTTTTGAATAATAAGTTTAAATTAAACTATAATTATTTTCAAAATTAATTTAATAATATGGTGAAAAATAAAAGGTACTCTCATCCATTCAATAACTTTTCCAAACTCATGCTTTTATATATAATATATAAAGAGCAAATTTTTGTTTTGATCCTTCCAAAATTATCTATTTCAATTCTGATTACTCTTACAAAATTTCTAACTTTGCACCTGTCCTCTACATAGATGATTTATCATGGACCTATAGGTTTGGAGTCCTCTTTGTGTTCATATATATATGTGGAGTCTTTTTTTTTTTTTTTTTTTTATACAACACTTAAAACTATTTATAATCATTCTCAACTTTTAAATAGAAAGATAAATACATTTCAACAAAACTAAATATACATCCTCCTCCACTAACCACAATATTAATACTAGTTAAATTAAGATTTAATTTACTTCTCAAATTCTTTAAACAAGCCTTATATATAATTTTGTACACCATGCCTTAAAAGATTTTATCGGAGTTCCAAGAAAACTATCCAAGATCGATTTACGCACAAAAAGTAAGATCAATAGATTCATTCCTAAAGGAATTGATGCAAACGTGTTTAACTGATTTATTAATTTAATTTAATCAAAATTATTGGGAAACTTGTCGAGTTATAAAATTTGATGGTGCAACTTTAAAATTGAAGCAAAAAAATTCACACTTTTGGTTGTGGTAGAGACGAATTCATTCCATACTAAACCCACAATACAACAACAATATGTCTTCCTCCTTAAAACATGTTAATGCTCAAACTTGATAAGATTATTATATCACTTATTATTGTTATGTTTATTTCGGCTGTAACGAATACTGCATTGACTTTGATAAAATTTAATGTTTAGGATAGCATTCTTGTGACCAAATAATAATAAATTAGTGGGGCATGGAAATCTGAATGACTTCCATAATTACGAAAGTGGTGTAGGTGGAAATTTTAGTCACTAGTGGATTCCTTTTTATTCTAATCAATACGGGAAATTTTACTTGAATTTACTTACAAATCAAACATAAGTCTTTAATCAGCGACCACCGCAATTTGTCAATTTGAAACTTGAAAGAAAAACAAAATAAATCGCCCATTCTTTTTGTCTTTGAATTAATCTCAAAGCAATTATATATGAGTTTACAAAGCGAATGTAACATTCAAGAATCTCATTTCTCAACTAGCCAACTTATCTCCACTCCATTCCATTCCACTTAAAGTCAAGTCACGAAGTGCACTCTTCATTTTCTCTACTTGGGACATGATAACCAACAATTTCTTAATTGGGAAACCATCAATTTCCCTTGTTACGTTTTTGATGATTATTCCTTTTTTCTTGATATAGAGAATTCTAAGTTTTAAATATGAACAACTTTTATTTTGAAAAACACAATATTTTCATTAAAAATTGAGTCATCATTTCCTTTTTCAATTTTTTCGTTAAGTGCGATCAACCAATTTTTAAATATTTTTTCTTTTAAAATATTTTTGGATTTACGTGAAAACTAAGATTCAAAAATTGATTACATTTCGGTACTCTCCAACTTGATATCTGATTATTATACATGTTTTTAAATTTCAAAGATTATAAATTTAAATTTTAATATTAATTATTATGTATAAAAATTTAGAGTCATCATGTATTTATTATTTTAATAAATTATATTTTAAAACTTTAAATATTTTGAAGTAAGGAGCTTTTATTTTTATTCAACAAGCAAAAACAATTTATCTATTAATGCTTGAAAAGACGTTACATTATCTATACATTTTTAATTTTAGATAATTGACATAAACGTACGCTTTCTGATTAAGATCATAGGTAAAAGTAATATTGTTATAAATTAATAAAATAATATTTCCACTTATTGATTAGAAGATGTATCCTTTGAAGCAAAAGTTGACTTTCTTCAATACCTAATGAAATGTATGAAAGAGTGTTCGAATAACCATAGGTTATTCTAAAAATCATTATAAAAGACTTTGACAAAATACTTTATTTTTTTATAAAAAAATTCATTGAAGAAATACTCCAGAAAATGTTCATTATAAATGAGAAGATTGATTACGAAAAAAAAAAGAAAATAAATTCTTATTCACATACATAAGAACTATATAGGAACAAGAATAATCTTTGATTAAAAATCAAAATAGATTCCTTTGGAGTAATAAAATTCTTCAGCATCCACTTTATTTTTTCCATTTTAATTATAATGGAAAACTTTCAGTTTTAGTTTTTGTGTTAAATTCAAATTTAAGATTTAATCTTTATATTTATATTTGACATCATTTGGTTCCCTATTTTTACAATGATACTACGCGATCCAAATAATTAACATATTTAGCTATTCCAATTAAATTTTTTTAGTCCTTAAAGAAAATACTATTCAATCAAAAAATTATTTTTCCATGTTGAATTGGAATAAGTGTTATTAAAAAAATTCACATAATCTACTAAAAATATTAAGGGTGATAATTATTTAGACTTACTAATGACATGGCTTTTTAAATTTTTTTCATCATTATAAGATAATGATAAATTTGTAGTTTCGATCTCTTTGTTATGCTCACATTTAAGATTTAGTCTTTATATTTTAATTTGACAGAATTTTATCCTCTACTTTTATAAAGACATTAGTTAGCCCAAATAACTAACATCCTTAGCTATATTGATTAAAATGATTACATGAATTTCTCTTAAAAACAAATTTCTAACACAAAATATATACACATGAAGCTAGAATAGGTATGTTTAAGAAAAAAACTGACCTTAGCATTTTGACCAAAATAATTAAGGGTATCAACTATTTAAACTATTTAACGATATTATGTGAGGAATCAAATTATATATGTAACACCCTATTCCCGGTCCTGTAACGCCTCCAAATTTTTTTTCGGCTTTTGTAAATTTTGACACAAGTGTATATCTGCTTCAGTGGTTAAGTGTTCTGGGAGTATGTGAGAGTTCCTAAGTTTAAGCCCTAACTTGGGAAAATTTTTATATTTTTTCTGAGTAAAGCCTTAACCGGACCTATAGGGCTTAAGTTTAATTATTGGTAGAATCATATCAGAATGGGCCTGCTAGTTTGGTGGTTAAGTAGTGTGTTAGCTTGCTTAGGGTCTTGAGTTTGAATCCTTGCGTGAGCGAGGGTAGTATTTTTTGCTCATTTTCGTGAGGGTATTTCGGTAGAGTTGGGATTCTGTAGTTGGTGAGTGGTTGAGTGAATCTAGGAGTTTGAGTAAAAATGTTATTCTAAAGGAAATTCTCTGCAAAAAACTTACGTCTTTTCCCATTTTCTTTTTCCTTTTGTCGAAATTCTCTGATTTTTTCCGTCTTCTGTTATCAATTTCTTTTCTTTAATTCTCTCTTGTCCTTTTGTTATTGGTATTTTTCCGTCCCTCCCTCTGTATTGTTGATCACGCGCGAGTGGTAAGTGTGTGGCGGTTGTTATCGTTCTTAGATGTTGTTTGTATTCTCGTTATTATGATTTTAAGGTTTTGGCAGCAGCGTTTTGTAGGGATCGAGGCTCTCATTGTGCTCTTTCGTAAGTAAATCAATTCGAAGTGTTGGGGGTAAGTTTTCATCGCTCAAGGAAAGAGTATTTTGTTTCGGGATTGGTTAGTTCGATTTTGTAAATGATTAACTGAGTGAAATATTGGTCAATCTTAGGTACTGGAGTGCTTAGGAGGGTTTAGACATAAAAAAAGATATAGGTGTGTACCTGAAACGCAGAAAACAGGGTTCGACGAAAAGCCAAAAAAGCTTTTTGTCGACACTACACGGGTATGTGGTTGCCCGTGTGGTAGGCCATGTGATAGTACATGGACGTGTGATCGACGAGGCCAGGTCGTCCGTACCAAACACGGTCATGTGATGGCCAGGTAGGCCGTGTACGAGACACGGGCTCAACCTATTTGGGCCATGTGGGCCTACACGGGCAAACAACATGGGCGTGTGAGCCCATTTTCACTGATTTGTTGCAAAGGTTGCATGGGTTACCTGAGATGACTTTGAACCTACTTTGGGGTCGGTAAGTTTACCTAGACCCCTAATTGTATGAAACAACTGAATGACTGTTACACGTATATAAGTGTTTGAGCATCATAAGATTTCATTATACTGATATTGTATGAACTATTACTATGAGATAGCATGACATAATTGCATGCTGTATTTCATCGGGTTCGGTTTGATATTGACCAGAGGAAGTGTAGTGAAAGGCTTCGAGCCTAATTTACTGCCAGCTCAGCTGCAAATCACTGTCAGTGTCGCATTCGGTACTAATTTGGAGTGTAGAGATGGGTGGGTTGATTATATCCCCACATGGAGTGTAGGGTTGGACGAAGATGGAGTGTAGAGGCTGGTTGGGTAGGATTTTTGTATCTGTATATCTGTTATTGAGATGGGCTAAGGCCGAACTAATACTGATATTTATATTGTAGAGGACTTAGGCCTAGTCTGTGAATATTTGTTTACTGTCTAATTGTTGTATGGCGATTGCACATGGAGTTTTCGTAAACTAAATCCTTTTGCTTAATCTGTACAGGAAATCCCCAAACATAAGCGGATCGGTATTCTATTATGTTATCTATTACATATTTATGAATTTGCTATTATTTGGGTTTTTTTTCTGTAATATGGCCTCTATGGATTTTTCCTTAAATTTGGGATTTTTACTAGTTTTGGATTATAATTGCTAGACGTTTAAAAATTCAACTTTCAAAAAGGCAAGGTTTTCTCTAAACACATGATTTATACAAAATGACTTTTAAAAGCTTCTACAATGAAATGTGTTAAAGCGATTGACTAAATAAGTAACGATTTTGAGGGCAAAAAGTGCAAACAAATGAAAATTATTTTGACAACTTAGTTTCAAACGCTATCATGTGACATCTGTAAATTTGGCCATAACGTCTAGGCCGGGTTTGGGGTGTTACAGGTCCGATTACCCGATCTGAGCTATAATGTATTACAATTGTAAAACATTAACATTATTCACTATCTTGTTATAAATAATCAAAACATTCATTTCATAATAAAATTACAAACCTTTCCATCATATTTGAGCTTAAATTGAGCATATGAAGCATTTAAAACAACCCGGGAACAAATCTAGACTAAATTGAAACTTTTACAAAAATTCAAGTAAAAAGTGAAAATAGGGGTCACACGACCATGTGGTAAAGCTCAGACCATATAGCTCAAAGACGTGGTCGTGTGACCAAACCATGTAACAAACTATTGTCATGTAAGATTGGGTCACACAACCGTGCAACACATTCTAACCATGTGGACAAACCTACACGAAAATGAAATAGGCCATATGGTCGTGTCATGCAACTGTGTGAGGCACACAACCGTGTGGTAGACCGTGCCACAGGTCGTGTACACCTAAAAGTGCCTTTAAAACCAAGCCATTTCACCTATAATATCTTAGGTATCAAATCATGCAATTACCATCCCTTAAACCTATCTAAAATGCACCAAAACATGCCAAAATATACCAAAGAACCTTCAACCTAAATGCCTAACCAATTTTCCCTCATTGGCACCAAAATTCAAACGTAAACATTAAACATCCAAACCAAAACATAACTAGCTTTTCATGCTTATATATTATCAAATTAACCACAAATACCAAATGCAAGTGTACACAATTGCAACAAGTAATAAAGTGATTAGTAAATGTTGAGTTATCATACACACGGGGACTGTGAAAAGAATTATTTATGAATGCAATTAAAAACACTTTGGTGAAGAAAAAACATTTTGATTTTGAGCAAGTGATTAAAAACTAAAATTTAACTAAGTAAAATAAATAAAATAAAAATAAAAGTTTCAATGCACGATTCCAAAAGATGATTTTAATCAAGATGACATAATTGTGTTAGATTAATTACATTTCTTAATTTAGAATTACTAAACTCATGTTCCTGTTGTTACGAATAAATTCACGGCAACTTGGTAATTTGTTAACTAGTACTCATACGTACTTATTAAATTAACTAATCTCTTGAGCATTTTTCAATGCCAATTCAAACAATTAATCAATCTTCATAAGCACATAAAAGATTAAGTGAGGTAACAATGTATTCCTACCTTGAAATAGTTTAATCACAATAACCTTGCAACATATTCAAGGCTAATGTCCCGTTTAATACCGTTGCTAATTTAACTCTCAGCTTCATTAGAAGATTAACCATGCATAGATCAAGTATTGTGTCAATTATTTACAGTTTTAACACAATTAAATAATTAATTCATTAGTTACCTTACAATTATAATGCAAGAATAACTTACTCAAGTTTTACTTAATAAAAAAACTTACCAAGGCCTATAACAACACAAACATAATATTAATAACTTAAGTAAATGAAATGCAATCAACCTAACACGAATTAAATTTAAGCCATATTAATTAAATTAAACATATCAATATAACAAGTATTCATAAACATTTTCTTAACAACAACAATAAAAATAAAAGGATAGGGAACTAGAATCAAATCTGGTGTTTCTCCGAAGCTTGACTAGTTTGCTTCACTCCTTCTCCGCTTGTTCTTGTTGAATGATGCTTCCAATGGTGGTTGACGATCTCTCTTCCAAGAGGGGAAATCGACAAGGGAATGGAAGGGAAAAAGAAGAACAAAAGAAGAGTTTTGAAGAAAGAAAGTGAGAGAGAAGTGAAGAATGAAGGAATAAGAGGCATGTTTCAAATTAGCATCCAATGGGGGTATTTATAGGTTGAGTAGGCTACTAAAAATAGCAAAAATCACCAGTCATTGACTCCCCCCATGGCCAAGCACACATGTGGCAAGTTTGAAGCTTTCAAACTTGCTAAATTTAGCTAGGGGCAAATCTTCAAAAGCTTGATAAGTGGAGGGGTTTGAATGCAATTTCAAGGAAGCTTCAAGGGTTGTTTTGCGAGCCAAATAATCATCTAATTAAGCTGATTGGGTCAGCATGTGGGTCGGTTTTGCACAGCCTTGTTGTTCAATTGGATCAGTCTCTTAGTTTAGAACAATTGGGCCCGCTTTTTCATAATTTAATTAATAATAATTATTTAACCCAAAATAAATTGGATCAAAATTAAAATTAATTATATTATGAATTAATATTCATAGTTTGAACCGTCTTAGGCTAAAAAATAAATTCACCTTGATGCTTCAAAAATCGCTTCTCGATTTTGCACTTCTAGAGTGTTTGCTGAGCCAATTTTCTCCCTTTGTGCGAATCTATCAAAAATAAATCAAAATAAATCAAAATTTATTATAAAATTAAAAAAAATTCAATATGTTAATGATTTAAGTTTAATTTAATTATTTTATAATTATTATATTTTTTGACAAGAATTACATTGAAATTGCATTAATTTGAGTTAAAAAGGGCATGAAAAAGTCTTTATTTTTTCGTGTTTCCGCACCCCCAAACTTAATTCATTGCTCATCCCAAGTAATGCAAAAATTTAAAAAGAATTTCTTGGAAACACCTATGAAAATTCCTTTAGAAAAACATTCTTCCCAAAATTATGAATTTAGTATACTTATTCTTAAGAACAAGAATTTTGATATTTATGCTACTTAAGTATACATATCATTCAAATTAATCTCAATTATTATTATGATAGCAAAAATAAACTAAATTCTTACTCAATAAAGACATGTTAAATCCCTACCAATTTGATTTTATTCCCTTATTTAAGATTAAGCTACAATCATCAAGTTTAATTTATGCCTTCATATGTTGAACATAGTAATTTCTATCCACTAATGTAGGTAGCATAGGAACTTGAATCTGTAACAGCCCAGTTTAGACCCTAGTAGGAATAGTGGTTTTGGGACAACGAATCTGAGTCAAAAAATATTTTAATATTATTTTCTGTGCTTATAATATGTGAATTGATATCTGTGAAAATTCTGTGATTTAATTTTATCGTTTGTGTGTTCAATTTGATAAAAGGACTTAATCGCGTAAAATGCAAAAGTAGTATGCTATTAGTTAAAAGTGCCTAATTGTTATGGCTTATTAAATGTGAAGTCCTTATGTTGTGAATATACCATGGATAGTGGATATTAACATGAATAGCCATATATTATGTGATTTTTAAATGATATTAAATAAGGCTATTTAAGTAATTTGTTAATTAAATGATAGTTAAAATAAAACAAATCCAAATGTTCATCTTTTTTCATCTTTTTTTACCGAAACTAAAAAAAAAGGGTTCTTAAACTTTGTTCATTCGGCCATTATCAAGTACTATTATATGTGTTTTTGATTAGTTTTTGATAATTTCTATGTTTTTGTAATCGTTGTCAAGTGTTTTATCAAGCCCATGTCTCAATTTAAGAAATTGATGAAGATTTTGAGTTCAGCCATTGATGAAATTGTGAGCTTTGTGATGTTAATTGATGAAAAATGAAAGACATATGTTAGATTAATAAGTTTTGTATTTGAATTTTTGATGAATTTGAGTAATTTGGGCTAAATTATGAAAATGAGATTTTGGAGGGACTAAAATGTGAAATAAATGAAATATATGGGCTGATATGGGCTAGATGAAAATTCGGCCTGGCATGTGTAATATGAAATTTTGTGTATTTTGTGATTTTATGAATTAGGGACTAAAGTGTTAAAATGTGAAAATGTGAGGACTAATTTGTAAAATGCCCTAAATATGTGTATATGGATTGAATTGAATGATTTGTTGAATAAAAGAGTTAAATTTGAATTTATATAGATCAAGAACCAAAGCAAATGGAATTAGATCGGGAAAAGTCAAAAGTCGTTGATTAGCCGATTTCATCTGTTCGAATAAGTACGAGGTAAGTCGATATTTAAATAAATGTGTTGAATTGAATTATTATTACTTATATGTTAATGAATAGTGATGAATGTATTTTAGTTGAATATAAGAAATTCGAGAAAGTTCCGATAATGTGGCAACGTCCGAAAAGTCCTATACGAACCATAAGAATAGTTAGGATACATATGTTATGACATAGGATTTTGATATGTGATTTCGTGTAAGACCACGTCTGGGACATTGGCATCGATTTGAGATTTACATGTAAGATCATGTCTTGGACATCGACATCGTATTTGATTTCATGTAAGACCTTGTCTGGGACAGTGGCATCGATATTTGATTACATGTAAGACCACGTCTAGGACGTTGGCATTGTACGAGCTTTCTGAGCTATCCGTATATCCTATTTGATTTCGTATAGTTCAACGGGCACTTCGAGAAATGAATGAATATATGAAATGTGTATCCGATTCAGGTACGTTTAAAATGTGTATAAAGTTGAGAATGAAAAGTGAGTATATGTTTAATTGTGATTAGAAAATGATATGTGATATTCATGAAAGTGAAATATGCTATATGTGTAAGTGAAATGAAGTGGGATTATATGATTTGTATATGAACAAATAAGTATGATGTGCTTCATAAAATGCATATGTGAAATGGTCATGAATCCTAAATGAATGAACTGAATTATACTTAATTCATGAGTTGAATTTATTTGTATATGGCTTACTAAGCTTTCAAAAGCTTACTTTGTATGTGATTTCAATTGTTTTTTTTAGATATCAAAGCTATCGGGAGCTCGGGGATTGTCGAGGATCATCACCACACTATCGAACTCTATTTTGGTACCTTTTGGAAATATGAATAATGAAGTATGGCATGTATAGGCTAGAAGTATTTGAATATGATTTGTGAAGTGTATATCATGCCATGTGATATGGCTAGATTAAAGTTGCTATTTGGTTTGGTTTTTGGTGTCTAAGTTATGTTAAGAAATAGTATGTTTTGATGTACATAAATGGCCTAGTGAGAAATGATTTGGTAAGTTAGTTATGTGAATTAGTTATGGAAATGACATGATTTTGATATGAGAATGGATGTGAAAAATTGGGATAATGACATGTATGAATGAATGATTTTTAGTATATGAATTTGGTATGCTTTGATATGAAATTGAGTATGAAATTGATTGGTGATATTGTGGATTGAAATATGCGCTTGAGTATGGTTTTGATTGCCATTTGGTCATGAATTGTGCTTTGGTTGATGCTTGTAGGGATGACCCTTAAGGGTAGCAAATTGGCTTTGCAAATAGCCTATTTTTGTCCACATGGGCAGAGACACGAGCGTGCGTCTCAGCCATGTGTTCCCTGAGGTACCCTTCCATTTAAAGTCAGTATACCCTATAGGTTTGACACGGCATAGACACACGGGCGTGTCTACTAGCCGTGTGAGTGGCACACGGGCTGGCACATGGGCATGTGGTCGGCCGTGTGGCCAAGTCAGTAATCTGCCTAATTTTCACACGGCCTGGCACACGGGGGTGTCTAATGCTGTGTGAGGCACACGACCTGTTCATTCTGGCGTGTGACCTTTGTAACTTAGAAAAATTGTTTAGTTTCAAAATTTTTTTGTATGAGATCGGTTTAGTCCCGACGCCTTCCTAAAGCATGTTTAAGATCTCGTTGACCTAAGAAAGGGACTCTATTTGATGTTTGACTATGATGCTATGATGTGTGGATAATGTTCATGAATTGATCATAAAATGTTCTGATATGTCCGGTAATGCCTCATAACCCTAGTCCGGCGACGGATACAGGTTAGGGGTGTTACAGAATCAATAGGTCTTTTAAATAGGTTGTAATGTGGCTAGGCTAGGGGCAGGTAAAACACAGATAAATTTAGGCTAAAAACCCTAGACTCTGCTTCAATCAGACCTTCAGAATATTTACCTTCAATACACCAACTTATTTTGCTTTCACACAATCTTTTGTACATCTGTTTTCTTTCAAGTACATATGCTCTTCTCTTTTTTTTTCTTTTCTTTTTTTTCTTTATCATCTTTTTTCCACGAGCATTTTGTTATATGTACTACAATTTTTTTGAGCATTTGATACTTCTTTTCAACTCCCCCAAACTTATTTTCAAAGAATATTCTGAATAATACCAAATCTCGTGTGTAACAGCCCAAAATTGACCCTAGTCGAGAAGTGGTTTCGGGACCACAAAACCGAGTCATAAAAATAATTAATTTCCATATTCTATGCTTATTATGTGTGTACATGAGTATGTGGAAGTTTCATTCTCCAATTTTGCCAATTGCATGAGAAATTATTAAATAGGGATCGATATGAGACATGGTGAAAATATGATAGGCTAATTTAAAATGGTCTATTAATGCATGTTATGAAAATGATGGGTTTGCATGTCAAATTACCCAAAATTTGAGCTAGTGGTTGGCCATGCTATGGGTGGAAACATGTTGGGAACATGTTGGCTTAGTGAGGTATGTTAGAAAAAAATAAAATAAAGAGTATGGGTAATAAAGAAAGGAAAACAAAAAAAAATGAGTGGTTGTTTCCCCCCCCCCATTGCCGTGAGCTAAAGAAAGGAAAAGAAAAATTTTGTTCATCCTTTTTCATCCTCTTTTGACCGAAAATTCTAAGGGAGGAGGAAGGAGTTCTTGCTTCATGTTTGGTTTGGAAGAGAATTAGGAGGAAGTTTGGCCATGCATGTAACTAGATTGAGGTATGTTTGATATTATTCTTTGAGATTCATGTATATTTTAAGTTGTAAGTTTGAAATCTACCTAGCCATGGTTCAAACTTTGTTAAATGATGGAGATGATATTCGGCCATGAATGTTACATTCTTGGTTGGTATTTTGATGTCTTTGGTGATGAGGTACGGAGATGGTTGACTTTGAGTGTTTGAACTAACTAAGGATCAAATAGATGCATGGGTACAAAGTAGGAAGAATCGGCTACTATGGTTGATACTAATGCCGAATGTGAAAATGTTATATTAAGTAATGTATGTGAATTGTGTTAATAATATGAAAAAAAAATATTTAGATGTATTATAAGTGATTAAGTATTAAATCAAAAGTTGCTAAAATTGCCATTTCTTTAGCCGAATATGTGTTTGATCAATGAAGAATTTGTTGGAAAAATATAGGTGAACTTGGTAAGAGTACTCGGCTTAGTGTATAAATGATATAAAGATTTTAGAAATTATTTTTGGTTAGGTGTATGTATGATTAGGTATATTCGGCCATATGAGTAAATATATAGATGATGTTAAATTTGATTATGTATAATGGGCCATATAGGGTACACATTGTGATATTAACTTTGATTCTCTATAATTGAGCAAGTGGGTGATTAGTAAGGGTGATTACCGAATATACTAACATACATATGCATCTGTAATTGGATTGTAAATATTTAGCAAGGCGGTTAAACTAGTTGATTTATTGATTAAGCTCAAGGAGTTAAAGGAGGAGAATCGAGCAAAGGCAAAGAAAAGATCATCGAGTAGCCGAGTTGGAACCATCTTACCCAACACAAGTAAGTCATTAAGCATATCTTTGGTATTGATTTAAATGATCGTAATACCTATACCATTGTGTTTAATGAGATGAAATGTATACAAATGTATATGTAAGTAAAGATGAAATTTGTCGAATGTAAAAAGGAAGTGAAGCCTATAGAGTGGCTGGTTTTCGGCACTAAGTGTGCGGGCAATAAGTGTTCACGGTCATGAGATTGGCACTAAGTGTGCGGGTTTAAATTGTACAGCACTAAGTGTGCGAGTTTAAAGTACATGGCACTAAGTGTGCGCGGTTGATTATTAAGCACTATGTGTGCGAACCCAATATATATTTTCTATAAATTATTTACATTAAGGGTGCGACTTTACCGAGTCGATTTTGGACAGCGGAAAAGGTAAGTGTGCGAACTTGAAATGCATGACACTAAGTGTGTGAGTTTAAAGTGCATGGCACTAAGTGTGCGTGGTTGATTACTAAACATTATGCGTGCAACCCTATATATATTTTCTATAAATTATTTACATGAAGGGTGCGACTTTACCGAGTCAATTTTGGACAGCGGAAAAGGTAAGTACCTTGAGTTCATGGCTAATAGGCGCTATGTTTATATTTGGAGGTGAGCTTGGTAAGTTTTGAACCTATGTGACGATTATAGTTGAAGTCATGTACATAAGGTTCATTGTGGAATAGGTGAAAGTTCGTTTAATTGTATGATTATGACGAAAATAAAATGATGTATGAAAGGTCAATGTAGGACTTGGTATGAGATTGAACCATAGGGTTTAAGGAACTATGGTATAGTTCGGTATGGATGGAGTACTTAACCTCATTTCATTGTTTCCTGTTGTGATAATTTTATTAATGGATGGTTGTGGAATGCTTATGGCTTACTGAGTTATATACTCATTTGGTGTTTGCTTGTCACCTATTCTAGGTTTCTTGGACTCGTCTCTTTTTGTGTGATGGTGCCGTCGTCGAAGTCATCACACCGGCTAGCAACCTTTGGTATTTTCTTCTTAGTTGGTCTAGGAGAACATTTCAGCATGTATAGGCTAATATGTTTTGTTGAAATTTGGTATGTAAACTTTAGCCATGCGAAAATGGCATAATGTTCGGTTGAATTTGGTTCTAATGTTGGGTCGTAAGTCTTGGTAATACGAGTTTTATGCCATATGTCATGGCTGATTAATTTTGGTGTTGAGATTCATGATACGGCAATAGCGTAGTAGGGAGATGTTTGACAATGATTAGCCTTTGGTATGGCTAGTCATGATTATAATTTTGTGATATGTAAGATGAATTACTAGTTAGATCAATGAGAAATCACGAAATGGACATAGTTGCTTCAGTAACAGATGCTGGCAGCAGCAGTGACGTGGGATTGAAAAATTACAAAAATTAGAAGGAATGGAATTAAATAGTGAATAAATTATATGATCGAAGCTCGATGAGTCTATTTTCATATAGAAGCAACGAAACAATCATATGGACAGTATGTTAAGAGATATTCAGGTTCTCGTGAGACAGGGCCAGAACGGTTTCTGGGTTCCCTGTTCCGACTTTGGAAATTCATTATAAATTAACCAGAGATAATTAGGAGCCATGCCATATATGTATAGATTCCTCTCTGAGTCTAGTTTCTATAGAAACAAACGACATCAGTATTGAAGCTCTGTACAGGGAGATATCCAGGTCCTAATGCGCAAAGGTCAGTGTAGTCGACCCCAGTAACATGGGAGAATTTTACTAATAAACTGTACTAATTGGCCCGACCAAAAATTCTAGAAACAAATATGTAAATGGGCATATGAGTCTAGTTTCAGGGAAAATTCACGGAACTGGATTTCGAGTTCCAGAGCTCAAGATATGATTTTTAAAGCGACTAGTACGCAGATTGGCAGCTTGTCTGGAAAAATTTTAATAAGTGGTTTGAAGTCTGTTAACACCTCGTGTTCGACTCCGGCGACGGTCTCAGGTTCGGGGTGTTACATTTGATTGGTATCAGAGCTATGGTTTAGTCGGTTCTAGGACTACATAGCACGTATGAGTCTAGCTATACATGCCTTAATGTTAATGTTTAAATGTGTGATGACTTCTAACGGTTAAAATTTTTGTTTTGATTAGTAAATGGATCCCGGTGTAGAGAGAACCTCGGCGGATGACGTTGAAAGTGTAGCGGCTGCTCCTGCACAAGGGACGCCGCCTGTTGAACCTCAGTCATCTGCGAATAATCAAGGTGAGGGGGCTAAACAAGCCTTCTTTACCATGATGAATGAGTGGGTCGCGCAGTATGCCCGAACCAATCCGCTGTCCAACAATTCCCGAATTTGAATAATCCACCCCAGGAGCCCGTAATGCCATCAGTTAATGATCCTGTGAGGCTGAGTAAGCCACCTGTAGACTTGATTAGGAAGCGCGGGGCTGAGGAGTTCAGGGCCATAGTTACTGATGATGCTGAAAGGGCCGAGTTCTGGCTTGATAACACCGTTCGGGTGTTTGATGAACTGTCATGCACGCCCGATGAATGTCTAAAGTGTGCTATATCCTTGTTGCTGGACTCAGCATACTATTGGTGGAGGACCCTGATTTCTATAGTCCCAAACGAACGAGTTACTTGGGACTTCTTCCAAGCGGAATTTCGAAAGAAATATATTAGTCAACGGTTCATCGATCAAAAGCGTAAGGAATTCTTGGAACTTAAGCAAGGCCGTATGACAGTATCTGAATACGAACATGAATTCGTAAGACTCAGTAGGTATGCCCGGGAGTGTGTAGCTGATGAGGTTGCTATGTGCAAAAGATTCGAAGAAGGATTGAACGAAGATTTAAAGCTACTAGTGGGTATTTTGGAGATAAAAGAATTCGTGACACTAGTCGAACGAGCCTGCAAGGCGGAAGAACTTGGAAAGGGGAAGAAGAAGGCTGAATTGGAAGCTAGAGACTATCGTAAAAGATCGACGGGTAAAGCTCCGTTCTCAGCTGTAAAGAAGTTCAGGGAGGACACTAATAAGTCGAGGATGACTGCGGGAATTTCCATCAGAGCACGACCATCAACGGACTCCCGAGCTACTTCGGTAGCTAGTGTGGGCAATAATCGTCTAGAGAAACCTGAATGTCCCCAATGTGGAAGACGACACATAGGTGAATGTTGGGGTAAGTCTATTAACAGGGCCTGTTACGGATGCTGTTCGAAGGACCACTTCATTAGAGATTGCACGGAGCTTGATGAGAAGAATAAGATTCAAGGTGCAAGACCTAGTGGAGTGACAACTAGAGGTAGACCACCGAGAATTTTAGGAGGTAAGGGTGGTAGTCATAGAGGGGCCTCTGATACGGCTGTTCGAGCCGAGAACCGTACTCCTGCTAGAGCATATGCCATTCGCGCACGAGAGGAGGCATCCTCCCCTGACGTCATCACTGCGGACTTGATGCTTTTGCCGTTTGATGAATTTGATGTTATTCTTGGTTTGGATTGGCTGACCGCGCATGATGCGGTTGTGAATTGCAAAAGCAAGACTATTGATTTGAGGTGCGCAAATAACGAAGTAATCCGAGTTGAGTCTACGGACTTGGAGGGGATGCCAGCTGTAATATCAGCAATGTTGGCCCAGAAATATGTAAGAAAAGGGTGCGAAGCATACCTTGCGTATGTACTTGATGACAAAGAATTAGAAAAGAAACCCGAATCTGTGTCGGTGGTTTGTGAATACCCGGATGTTTTTCCTGAAGAATTACCGGGTTTACCACCTGTTCGGGAGATAGAGTTTGGTATTGAGCTTGTACCTAGGACTACGCCGATTTCGATAGCTCCGTATCGTATGGCACCAACCGAGTTAAAAGAGTTAAAAGCTCAATTGCAAGAATTGACGGATAGAGGTTTTGCTCGACCAAGTTTCTCACCTTGGGGTGCACCAGTATTGTTCGTGAAAAAGAAGGACGGAACCATGAGGTTGTGCATTGACTATCGTCAACTGAATAAAGTGACGATAAAGAACAAATATCCGTTGCCGCGCATCGATGATTTGTTCGACCAACTGAAGGGAGCCTCAGTGTTCTCAAAAATAGATTTGAGATCAGGCTATTATCAGTTGCGAATTCGAGATTCGGACATACCCAAAACTGCTTTCAGAACGAGGTACGGTCACTACGAGTTCTTAGTGATACCGTTTGGGCTCACTAATGCCCCTGCGGTATTTATGGATTTGATGAATCGGATCTTCAGACCATATTTGGATCGGTTCGTAGTTGTGTTCATTGATGACATCTTGGTCTATTCAAGAGATGAGATCGAACATGCTGAACACTTGAGATTAGTGTTGCAAGTTTTGCGGGAGAAGAAGTTATATGCTAAGTTCAGTAAGTGTGAGTTCTGGTTAAGAGAGGTTAGCTTCTTGGGTCATGTGGTATCCGCATCGGGTATTCGAGTTGACCCGAACAAAATCTCAGCCATACTTAACTGGAAACCTCCGAGAAATATTACTGAGGTTCGGAGCTTTTTGGGACTCACCGGTTATTACCGACGATTTGTCAAAGGTTTCTCGATGATAGCCACACCAATGACGAAGCTACTTCAAAAGGATGCTAAGTTCGAATGGACGGAGAAATGTCAGAAAGGCTTCGATCAACTGAAAACTCATTTGACTGAAGCTCCAATTTTAGTGCAACCCGAATCAGGCAAAGAGTTTGTCATTTATAGTGACGCATCCCTACTCGGGTTGGGTTGCGTATTGATGCAAGAAAGTCGAGTTGTGGCCTATGCGTCGAGACAATTGAAGCCACACGAGAGAAATTATCCAACCCATGATCTCGAGCTAGCCGCCATCGTATTTGCTTTGAAAATATGGCGACATTATTTGTTTGGCGAAAAGTGCCATGTATTTTCGGATCACAAAAGTCTCAAATATTTGATGACTCAAAGAGACTTAAATCTGCGACAAAGACGTTGGCTTGAGTTGTTGAAAGATTACGAGATTGTCATTGATTACCACCCGGGAAAGGCTAATGTGGTCGCGGACGCCTTAAGCCGGAAATCGCTGTTTGCTTTACGAACAATGAATGTGCACTTGTCTGTTCTACCCGACAATGTGTTAGTAGCTGAATTAAAAGCCAAACCATTATTGACTCATCAAATTCGTGAAGCTCAGAAAGTCGAGGATGAATTGGTTGCAAAACGGGCTGAGTGTGTTCTGAACAAGGAATCGGAGTTTCAAATTGATGATGATGATTGTTTGAGGTTCAGAAGTCGTTTGTGTGTTCCAAGGAATTCGGAACTCATTTCGATGATTCTGAACGAAGCCCATTGTAGCCGAATGTCGATTCACCCGGGGAGTACGAAAATGTACAACGATTTGAAACGTCGATTTTGGTGGCATGGTATGAAACGAGACATCTCCGACTTTGTTTCGAGATGTTTAATATGTCAACAAGTGAAAGCGGAACATCAAGTGCCTTTAGGATTACTTCAGCCGATCATGATACCCGAGTGGAAATGGGATTAAGTCACAATAGACTTTGTGTCCGGACTACCATTGTCAACAAGTAAGAAGGATGCGATTTGTGTTGTTGTTGATAGACTGACTAAGTCGGCTCACTTTATCCCCGTGCGTACGGATTTTTCATTGGATAAACTAGCCGAATTGTATGTTTCTCAGATTGTGAGATTACACGGGGTACCTATTTCTATCGTGTCGGATAGAGATCCGAGATTCACCTCACGATTTTGGAAGAAATTGCAAGAAGCTTTGGGTACCAAGCTGCATTTTAGCACCGCTTTTCACCCCCAAACCGATGGTCAATCCGAGCGGATAATTCAGATACTTGAGGATATGTTGAGATGTTGCATCCTCGAGTTCAGTAGTTCATGGGAACGGTATTTACCTTTGATTGAATTCGCTTACAACAATAGTTTTCAATCAAGTATTAAGATGGCACCTTACGAGGCCTTGTACGGTCGTAAATGCCGTACACCATTGTTTTGGACCGAGCTCGGTGAAAGTAAAATTTTTGGAGTTGATTTGATTAAAGATGCCGAACAGAAAGTAAAGGTAATCCGTGAAAGTCTGAAGGTAGCCACAGATCGTCAGAAATCGTATGCAGATTTGAAACGAAAGGACATTGAATATCAGGTGGGAGATAAAGTGTTCCTTAAAGTTTCGCCTTGGAAAAAGGTACTCAGGTTTGGCCGTAAGGACAAGTTGAGCCCGAGATTCATTGGGCCGTAAGATCTCCGAACGAGTTGGTCCGGTTGCGTATAGATTGATTTTGCGCCCTGAGCTTGAAAAGATTCACGACGTCTTTCATGTTTTGATGCTTCGACGCTATAGATCTGATCCATCGCATATAATTAGCCCATCAGAGGTTGAAATTCAAGCCGATATGAGTTATGAAGAAGAATCGATGCGTATCCTAGCTCGTGAAGTGAAGGAGTTGCGAAACAAAAGGGTTCCGTTAGTGAA
The DNA here is from genome assembly GCF_007990345.1 of Gossypium hirsutum. Lineage (NCBI taxonomy): Eukaryota > Viridiplantae > Streptophyta > Magnoliopsida > Malvales > Malvaceae > Gossypium > Gossypium hirsutum. The sequence goes on along the minus strand of NC_053431.1, from coordinate 23,176,059 downwards.
GGTGTTATGGCTCAAACATGGGATCGAGGAAGCTACTTGGGAAACCGAGAGCTCGATGAAAGAACGATACCCAAACCTATTTACCGGTAAGATTTTCGGGGACGAAAATTTCTTAAGTGGGGAGAGTTGTAACAGCCCAAAATTGACCCTAGTCGGGAAGTAGTTTCGGGACCACAAAACTGAGTCATAAAAATAATTAATTTCCATATTCTATGCTTATTATGTGTGTACATGAGTATGTGGAAGTTTCATTCTCCAATTTTGCCAATTGCATGAGAAATTATTAAATAGGGATCGATATGAGACATGGTGAAAATATGATAGGCTAATTTAAAATGGTCTATTAATGCATGTTATGAAAATGATGGGTTTGCATGTCAAATTACCCAAAATTTGAGCTAGTGGTTGGCCATGCTATGGGTGGAAACATGTTGGGAACATGTTGGCTTAGTGAGGTATGTTAGAAAAAAATAAAATAAGGAGTATGGGTAATAAAGAAAGGAAAACAAAAAAAAATGAGTGGTTGTTTCCCCCCCCCATTGCCGTGAGCTAAAGAAAGGAAAAGAAAAATTTTGTTCATCCTTTTTCATCCTCTTTTGACCGAAAATTCTAAGGGAGGAGGAAGGAGTTCTTGCTTCATGTTTGGTTTGGAAGAGAATTAGGAGGAAGTTTGGCCATGCATGTAACTAGATTGAGGTATGTTTGATATTATTCTTTGAGATTCATGTATATTTTAAGTTGTAAGTTTGAAATCTACCTAGCCATGGTTCAAACTTTGTTAAATGATGGAGATGATATTCGGCCATGAATGTTACATTCTTGGTTGGTATTTTGATGTCTTTGGTGATGAGGTATGGAGATGGTTGACTTTGAGTGTTTGAACTAACTAAGGATCAAATAGATGCATGGGTACAAAGTAGGAAGAATCGGCTACTATGGTTGATACTAATGCCGAATGTGAAAATGTTATATTAAGTAATGTATGTGAATTGTGTTAATAATATGAAAAAAAAATATATTTAGATGTATTATAAGTGATTAAGTATTAAATCAAAAGTTGCTAAAATTGCCATTGCTTTAGCCGAATATGTGTTTGATCAATGAAGAATTTGTTGGAAAAATATAGGTGAACTTGGTAAGAGTACTCGGCTTTGTGTATAAATGATATAAAGATTTTAGAAATTATTTTTGGTTAGGTGTATGTATGATTAGGTATATTCGGCCATATGAGTAAATATATAGATGATGTTAAATTTGATTATGTATAATGGGCCATATAGGGTACACATTGTGATATTAACGTTGATTCTCTATAATTGAGCAAGTGGGTGATTAGTAAGGGTGATTGCCGAATATACTAACATACATATGCATGTGTAATTGGATTGTAAATATTTAGCAAGGCGGTTAAACTAGTTGATTTATTGATTAAGCTCAAGGAGTTAAAGGAGGAGAATCGAGCAAAGGCAAAGAAAAGATCATCGAGTAGCCGAGTTGGAACCATCTTACCCAACACAAGTAAGTCATTAAGCATATCTTTGGTATTGATTTAAATGATCGTAATACCTATACCATTGTGTTTAATGAGATGAAATGTATACAAATGTATATGTAAGTAAAGATGAAATTTGTCGAATGTAAAAAGGAAGTGAAGCCTATAGAGTGGCTGGTTTTCGGCACTAAGTGTGCGGGCAATAAGTGTTCACGGTCATGAGATTGGCACTAAGTGTGCGGGTTTAAATTGTACAGCACTAAGTGTGCGAGTTTAAAGTACATGGCACTAAGTGTGCGCGGTTGATTATTAAGCACTATGTGTGCGAACCCAATATATATTTTCTATAAATTATTTACATTAAGGGTGCGACTTTACCGAGTCGATTTTGGACAGCGGAAAAGGTAAGTGTGCGAACTTGAAATGCATGACACTAAGTGTGTGAGTTTAAAGTGCATGGCACTAAGTGTGCGTGGTTGATTACTAAACATTATGCGTGCAACCCTATATATATTTTCTATAAATTATTTACATGAAGGGTGCGACTTTACCGAGTCAATTTTGGACAGCGGAAAAGGTAAGTACCTTGAGTTCATGGCTAATAGGCGCTATGTTTATATTTGGAGGTGAGCTTGGTAAGTTTTGAACCTATGTGACGATTATTGTTGAAGTCATGTACATAAGGTTCATTGTGGAATAGGTGAAAGTTCGTTTAATTGTATGATTATGACGAAAATAAAATGATGTATGAAAGGTCAATGTAGGACTTGGTATGAGATTGAACCATAGGGTTTAAGGAACTATGGTATAGTTCGGTATGGATGGAGTACTTAACCTCATTTCATTGTTTCCTATTGTGATAATTTTATTAATGGATGGTTGTGGAATGCTTATGGCTTACTGAGTTATATACTCATTCGGTGTTTGCTTGTCACCTATTCTAGGTTTCTTGGACTCGTCTCTTTTTGCATGATCGTGCCGTCATCGAAGTCATCACACCGGCTAGCAACCTTTGGTATTTTCTTCTTAGTTGGTCTAGGAGAACATTTCGGCATGTATAGGCTAATATGTTTTGTTGAAATTTGGTATGTAAACTTTAGCCATGCGAAAATGGCATAATGTTCGGTTGAATTTGGTTCTAATGTTGGGTCGTAAGTCTTGGTAATACGATTTTTATGCCATATGTCATGGCTGATTAATTTTGGTGTTGAGATTCATGATACGGCAATAGCGTAGTAGGGACATGTTTGACAATGATTAGCCTTTGGTATGGCTAGTCATGATTATAATTTTGTGATATGTATGATGAATTACTAGTTAGATCAATGAGAAATCACGAAATGGACATAGTTGCTTCAGTAACAGATGCTGGCAGCAGCAGTGACGTGGGATTGAAAAATTACAAAAATTAGTAGGAATGGAATTAAATAGTGAATAAATTATTTAATCGAAGCTCGATAAGTCTATTTTCATATAGAAGCAACGAAACAATCATATGGACAGTATGTTAAGAGATATTCAGGTTCTTGTGAGACAGGGCCAGAACGGTTTCTGGGTTCCCTGTTCCGACTTTGGAAATTCATTATAAATTAACCAGAGATAATTAGGAGCCATGCCATATATGTATAGATTCCTCTCTGAGTCTAGTTTCTATAGAAACAAACGAAATCAGTATTGAAGCTCTGTACAGGGAGATATCCAGGTCGTAATGCGGAAAGGTCAGTGTAGTCGACCCCAGTAACATGGGAGACTTTGACTAATAAACTGTACAAATTTGCCCGACCAAAAATTCTAGAAAAAAATATGTAGATGGGAATATGAGTCTAGTTTCAGGGAAAATTCACAGAACTGGATTTCGAGTTCCAGAGCTCAAGATATGATTTTTAAAGCGACTAGTATGCAGATTGGCAGCTTGTCTGGAAAAATTTTAATAAGTGGTTTGAAGTCTGTTAACACCTCGTGTTCGACTCCGGCGACGGTCTCGGGTTCGTGGTGTTACAGGTTCGTAGTTGTGTTTATTGATGACATCTTGGTCTATTCAAGAGATGAGATCGAACATGCTGAACACTTGAGATTAGTGTTGCAAGTTTTACGGGATAAGAAGTTATATGCTAAGTTCAGTAAGTGTGAGTTCTGGTTAAGAGAGGTTAGCTTCTTGGGTCATGTGGTATCCGCATCGGGTATTCGAGTTGACCCGAACAAAATCTCAGCCATACTTAACTGGAAACCTCCGAGAAATATTACTGAGGTTCGGAGCTTTTTGGGACTCGCCGGTTATTACCGACGATTTGTCAAAGGTTTCTCGATGATAGCCACACCAATGACGAAGCTACTTCAAAAGGATGCTAAGTTCGAATGGACGGAGAAATGTCAGAAAGGCTTCGATCAACTGAAAACTCATTTGACTGAAGCTCCAATTTTAGTGCAACCCGAATCAGGCAAAGAGTTTGTCATTTATAGTGACGCATCCCTACTCGGGTTGGGTTGCATATTGATGCAAGAAGGTCGAGTTGTGGCCTATGCGTCGAGACAATTGAAGCCACACGAGAGAAATTATCCAACCCATGATCTCGAGCTATCCGCCATCGTATTTGCTTTGAAAATATGGCGACATTATTTGTTTGGCGAAAAGTGCCATGTATTTTCGGATCACAAAAGTCTCAAATATTTGATGACTCAAAGAGACTTAAATCTGCGACAAAGATGTTGGCTTGAGTTGTTGAAAGATTACGAGCTTGTCATTGATTACCACCCGGGAAAGGCTAATGTGGTTGCGGACGCCTTAAGTCAGAAATCGCTGTTTGCTTTACGAGCGATGAATGTGCACTTGTCTGTTCTACCCGACAATGTGTTAGTAGCTGAATTAAAGGCCAAACCATCATTGATTCATCAAATTCGTGAAGCTCGGAAAGTCGACGATGAATTGGTTACAGAACGGGCTGAATGTATTCCGAATATGGAATCCGAATTTCAAATTGATGGTGACGATTGTTTGAGGTTCAGAAGTCGGTTGTGTGTTCCAAGAAATTCAGAACTCATTTCGATGATTCTGAACGAAGCTCATTGTATCCGAATGTCAATTCACCCGGAGAGTACGAAAATGTACAACGATTTGAAACGTTAGTTTCGGTGGCATGGTATGAAACGAGACATCTCCGACTTTGTTTCGAGATGTTTAATATGTCAACAAGTGAAAGCAGAACATCAAGTACCTTCAGGATTACTTCAGCCGATCATGATACCCGAGTGGAAATGGGATCGAGTCACAATGGACTTTGTGTCCGGACTGCCATTGTCAGCAAGTAAGAAGGATGCGATTTGGGTTGTTGTTGATAGACTGACTAAGTCGGCTCACTTTATCCCCGTGCGTACGGATTTTTCATTGGATAAACTAGTCAAATTGTATGTTTCTCAGATTGTGAGATTACATGGAGTACCTATTTCTATCGTGTCGGATAGAGATCCGAGATTCACCTCACGATTTTGGAAGAAATTGCAAGAAGCTTTGGGTACCAAGCTGCATTTTAGCACCGCTTTTCATCCCCAAACTGATGGTCAATCCGAGCGGATAATTCAGGTACTCGAGGATATGCTGAGATGCTGCATCCTTGAGTTTAGTGGTTCATGGCAACGGTATTTACCTTTGATTGAATTCGCTTACAACAATAGTTTTCAATCAAGTATTAAGATGGCACCTTACGAGGCTTTGTACGGTCGTAAATGCCGTACACCATTGTTTTGGACCGAGCTCGGTGAAAGTAAAATTTTCGGAGTTGATTTGATTAAAGATGCCGAACAGAAAGTAAAGGTAATCCGTGAAAGTCTGAAGGCAGCCACAGATCGTCAGAAATCGTATGCGGACTTGAAACGAAAGGACATTGAATATCAGGTGGGAGATAAAGTGTTCCTTAAAGTTTCGCCTTGGAAAAAGGTACTCAGATTTGGCCGTAAGGGCAAGTTGAGCCCGAGATTCATTGGGCCGTACGAAATCTCCGAACGAGTTGGTCCGGTTGCGTATAGATTGATTTTGCCCCCTGAGCTTGAAAAGATTCACGACGTCTTTCATGTTTCGATGCTTCGACGCTATCGATCTGATCCATCGCATATAATTAGCCCATCAGAGGTTGAAATTCAAGCCGATATGAGTTATGAAGAAGAACCGATGCGTATCCTAGCTCGTGAAGTGAAGGAGTTGCGAAACAAAAGGGTTCCGTTAGTGAAGGTGTTATGGCTCAAACATGGGATCGAGGAAGCTACTTGGGAAACCGAGAGCTCGATGAAAGAACTACCGGTAAGATTTTCGGGGACGAAAATTTCTTAAGTGGGGGAGAGTTGTAACAGCCCAAAATTGACCCTAGTCGGGAAGTGGTTTCGGGACCACAAAACCAAGTCATAAAAATAATTAATTTCCATATTCTATGCTTATTATGTGTGTACATGAGTATGTGGAAGTTTCATTCTCCAATTTTGCCAATTGCATGAGAAATTATTAAATAGGGATCGATATGAGACATGGTGAAAATATGATAGGCTAATTTAAAATGGTCTATTAATGCATGTTATGAAAATGATGGGTTTGCATGTCAAATTACCCAAAATTTGAGCTAGTGGTTGGCCATGCTATGGGTGGAAACATGTTGGGAACATGTTGGCTTAGTGAGGTATGTTAGAAAAAAATAAAATAAGGAGTATGGGTAATAAAGAAAGGAAAACAAAAAAATGAGTGGTTGTTCCCCCCCCCATTGCCGTGAGCTAAAGAAAGGAAAAGAAAATTTTTGTTCATCCTTTTTCATCCTCTTTTGACCGAAAATTCTAAGGGAGGAGGAAGGAGTTCTTGCTTCATGTTTGGTTTGGAAGAGAATTAGGAGGAAGTTTGGCCATGCATGTAACTAGATTGAGGTATGTTTGATATTATTCTTTGAGATTCATGTATATTTTAAGTTGTAAGTTTGAAATCTACCTAGCCATGGTTCAAACTTTGTTAAATGATGGAGATGATATTCGGCCATGAATGTTACATTCTTGGTTGGTATTTTGATGTCTTTGGTGATGAGGTATGGAGATGGTTGACTTTGAGTGTTTGAACTAACTAAGGATCAAATAGATGCATGGGTACAAAGTAGGAAGAATCGGCTACTATGGTTGATACTAATGCCGAATGTGAAAATGTTATATTAAGTAATGTATGTGAATTGTGTTAATAATATGAAAAAAAATATATATTTAGATGTATTATAAGTGATTAAGTATTAAATCAAAAGTTTCTAAAATTGCCATTTCTTTAGCCGAATATGTGTTTGATCAATGAAGAATTTGTTGGAAAAATATAGGTGAACTTGGTAAGAGTACTCGGCTTAGTGTATAAATGATATAAAGATTTTAGAAATTATTTTTGGTTAGGTGTATGTATGATTAGGTATATTCGGCCATATGAGTAAATATATAGATGATGTTAAATTTGATTATGTATAATGGGCCATTTAGGGTACACATTGTGATATTAACTTTGATTCTCTATAATTGAGCAAGTGGGTGATTAGTAAGGGTGATTGCCGAATATACTAACATACATATGCATGTGTAATTGGATTGTAAATATTTAGCAAGGCGGTTAAACTAGTTGATTTATTGATTAAGCTCAAGGAGTTAAAGGAGGAGAATCGAGCAAAGGCAAAGAAAAGATCATCGAGTAGCCGAGTTGGAACCATCTTACCCAACACAAGTAAGTCATTAAGCATATCTTTGGTATTGATTTAAATGATCGTAATACCTATACCATTGTGTTTAATGAGATGAAATGTATACAAATGTATATGTAAGTAAAGATGAAATTTGTCGAATGTAAAAAGGAAGTGAAGCCTATAGAGTGGCTGGTTTTCGGCACTAAGTGTGCGGGCAATAAGTGTTCACGGTCATGAGATTGGCACTAAGTGTGCGGGTTTAAATTGTACAGCACTAAGTGTGCGAGTTTAAAGTATATGGCACTAAGTGTGCGCGGTTGATTATTAAGCACTATGTGTGCGAACCCAATATATATTTTCTATAAATTATTTACATTAAGGGTGCGACTTTACCGAGTCGATTTTGGACAGCGGAAAAGGTAAGTGTGCGAACTTAAAATGCATGACACTAAGTGTGTGAGTTTAAAGTGCATGGCACTAAGTGTGCGTGGTTGATTACTAAACATTATGCGTGCAACCCTATATATATTTTCTATAAATTATTTACATGAAGGGTGCGACTTTACCGAGTCAATTTTGGACAGCGGAAAAGGTAAGTACCTTGAGTTCATGGCTAATAGGCGCTATGTTTATATTTGGAGGTGAGCTTGGTAAGTTTTGAACCTATGTGACGATTATAGTTGAAGTCATGTACATAAGGTTCATTGTGGAATAGGTGAAAGTTCGTTTAATTGTATGATTATGACGAAAATAAAATGATGTATGAAAGGTCAATGTAGGACTTGGTATGAGATTGAACCATAGGGTTTAAGGAACTATGGTATAGTTCGGTATGGATGGAGTACTTAACCTCATTTCATTGTTTCCTGTTGTGATAATTTTATTAATGGATGGTTGTGGAATGCTTATGGCTTACTGAGTTATATACTCATTCGGTGTTTGCTTGTCACCTATTCTAGGTTTCTTGGACTCGTCTCTTTTTGCGTGATCGTGCCGTCGTCGAAGTCATCACACCGGCTAGCAACCTTTGGTATTTTCTTCTTAGTTGGTCTAGGAGAACATTTCGGCATGTATAGGCTAATATGTTTTGTTGAAATTTGGTATGTAAACTTTAGCCATGCGAAAATGGCATAATGTTCGGTTGAATTTGGTTCTAATGTTGGGTCGTAAGTCTTGGTAATACGATTTTTATGCCATATGTCATGGCTGATTAATTTTGGTGTTGAGATTCATGATACGGCAATAGCGTAGTAGGGAGATGTTTGACAATGATTAGCCTTTGGTATGGCTAGTCATGATTATAATTTTGTGATATGTAAGATGAATTACTAGTTAGATCAATGAGAAATCACGAAATGGACATAGTTGCTTCAGTAACAGATGCTGGCAGCAGCAATGACGTAGGATTGAAAAATTACAAAAATTAGTAGGAATGGAATTAAATAGTGAATAAATTATGTAATCGAAGCTCGATGAGTCTATTTTCATATAGAATCAACGAAACAATCATATGGACAGTATGTTAAGAGATATTCAGGTTCTCGTGAGACAGAACCAGAACGGTTTCTGGGTTCCCTGTTCCGACTTTGGAAATTCATTATAAATTAACCAGAGATAATTAGGAGCCATGCCATATATGTATAGATTCCTCTCTGAGTCTAGTTTCTATAGAAACAAACGACATCAGTATTGAAGCTCTGTACAGGGAGATATCCAGGTCGTAATGCGTAAAGGTCAGTGTAGTCGACCCCAGTAACATGGGAGAATTTGACTAATAAACTGTACTAATTGGCTCTACCAAAAATTCTAGAAAAACATATGTATATGGGCATATGAGTCTAGTTTCAGGGAAAATTCACGGAACTGGATTTCGAGTTCCAGAGCTCAAGATATGATTTTTAAAGCGACTAGTACGCAGATTGGCAGCTTGTCTGGAAAAATTTTAATAAGTGGTTTGAAGTCTGTTAACACCTCGTGTTCGACTCCGGCGACGGTCTCGGGTTCGGGGTGTTACATAGTGTTTGGGACAATTTAAAGATATTTATGAGAGAAGTGATGGTAAATATTGCAAAGGTTCAAATAAAATTAGGCCATATAGTCTCAAAATTGAGTTTCAACAGATAAAAAATCATCAAGGTTGGTTTAAAAGGCTCAAATGATCCAAACAAAAGTTTACCTAAATCATTTTCAACATTCCATGCTTTCTAGGATTTTGCATCAAGAAATTACTAAGTCAATTCTAGAGACTTAAACTTTCATGCATGCCTAGCTTTCCTAAGGAACTAAAAATTTTATGGTATGATTTACAAAATTTATTAAAATTAACATTTATGTCATAATTCAGCTAACATAGTACTTATTAAGAATAATAGAACTTTATTTATACTAGAAATTAGCATAATTAACAAAAATTCAAATTTTTGAACAAAATATAACTTAATCATAATTATAAGAATAATGTATCTTTGAAAGAAAATTTCAATTTTTGGTCCCCCTACTTAAGATGAACAATGTCCTCATTGTTAAAAAGAAAAAAGAAAATATAGAAGTGAATAGATATTGTACACTAGGTAGGATCCTAGAAAAAGGAGGTGAGTCAAGTTTGACTGCTTAAATACCAAGCTCTTACTAGAGAGATCCAATCTTATACATGTACATATCTATTGCCACACTTCTTAGTTTGTATTGTTCAATTTTATTAATGATTTCAAGCTCTTGATTTATTATATGAGAAATAGAAATATCCTAAAAGAACCTAAGCCTAAAACCTTAAAATATCCTAAGAAATAAAAAAATAAAGTAGAGACAAGATCCCCCCTTTTTATTTATTTGTAAACCCTCAAAATATGATCGCCTCATTCCTTCTTCAACATTGGAGTCCATGACTTGAGTATAAAGTCTAGAAATTCAAGCACAAAAACAAATAGGTTACAAAATATATAATTTTTAAATGTATCTCTGATTGAGTCATCCCGTATTTTTGAGTGTCTCCAGTAAGCTTCTTGCTACAACTGCATTTGTTATAGCATAGCTATTATATCAAACCGTTCACTTCGGGAAGTGGTGCTAGATGAAAGGACTCTCAGTGTCAGACTTAGAAAATATGTTAAGGGTGGTTTCAGTTTTGAGCAGGTGGTTGCGTAGTTGATGGTAAGGTTTAGAGTTGAAGAGGGTGGCGGTTTTAAGGATAGTTTAGGTGCAGTAGTTGGTGACTTCGAATGATGGTGTTCGGGGTGGTGATTCAGGAAGTTAAGGGCTGTGACATTAAGGGGTTAAATGAGATGCACTATTGGGCTCCTATGGAGTGGCGGTGAAGCAGGGTAAAGGCTATAGGTTTGTGCGGAAAATGGTTGAATATTTCCATTCCTAGCTATGTCTTAAGCCCAATGGCAACACCTTTTTGGATCTTAAACTCCTATACTAAAAGTAAACTAAAAAAAAAACTCAAAGATATCAGTGCTTGGGTTAAAAGTTGACCTTTTATTTAACAAAACAAATACTTAAATTCTTTGGGCTACTTAGAAAAATATTTTTCAAAAAATTACATTAAATTAAACTCCCAAGAAAGGCTGCAGAGGTCACAAATGGTCCCGCTTAAGTCCCAATATCCTAGAAAGAGTTTTAATTATTGTAGTGAACCAAAGAAAATTTTATCTAAGTCTACCATTTTATTCAAATGAGGAAAAAACTAAAAATATAAAATAACAATAGAGAAAATGAAGAGAACTCCCTCCATTTTATTAAGGATCATCATTGACCATGGTGGTGTCAAAGCCATTTGTCATACCAACCATAACTCTCTAGGAAGAAATCATATTCTTTCCTATCAATTCTATCTAATATCCTATTAGGGAAAGAAAACCTGAAATGATCTTTCCTAGTGGCTTTGTTTAACTTTCTTTAAATCCTACAAATTCTCCAACCCGTGACTCAAATATGTGAAATAATCCATCCAGTACCTTTTTTGTGCCTTTCCAAAATCACAAGTGCCTCTTCTTCTTGATCTTTGGTGAACTCAACTGAAATAATGATAGGTAAAGTCGAAGATATACCCAAATAGTCATATTTCAAATGAGGAGACAAAACCTTCAGTTCCAGTTCAACTGGCTCTTTAATCAATGACTTTGGTTGCGTATACTCCTGAGATGATAATTCTAATGACTTGAGTGGAACTTCTTGAGTGAATTCCTTCGAATTAGCCTCTGAACAAGCCAAACATTCATTGTCTTCATCATCACTTGGCGAATCCTCAAGTAGAATATGTTCTAACAGATCATCTAAAGAATTGAGCTCCAATTCTGTAGAAGCCAGCGATTCCATCTTGGAATTAACAGAGCAGTCTTCAATTATATCTGGGGATTAGCAGCATCGAAGTTATTAAAAGTCACCTCGTCATCAAAGATTTCTTTCAATTGAGTATCCTTTTGCTTCTTCTAGAATCATTGAGGATATGGCAGTGGTGGAATCTTAGCATTAATCGGACAACTTTTTTGTGGAAAATTTTCTACATCCGACAAGGGTGTTAGATAATCAGAACTAACTGGTTTAAAGTTTACCTCATCAAGGATCACCGAATCTAACTTCTGTGTAACAGAAGCTTCAACACTCAGGTAAAATTCTTTTTTTTTCTTGAGCAACAACAGGCTCATCTTGAACCTTAATCACCTTGGGCTCCAATGTCTTTCCATTTGGCAGAGTGACTGCATTGTAATGTTCTTTGCCCAAAATTCCTGGATTTTCTGTGTCGCTTGGCCAAATACCTTGGGGGCTACTTCTGAGCTCATTGGCTAACTATCCCACTTAGTTTCCTAAATTCTTCAATGTTGTTCTTGGCTTTGGATTAGTTCATCATTCTTCTCTGTGAATGCCTTCAGAAGATTCTCAAGATTACTTAAAGATTCAGTTGGTGGGGGTTTTTGCACTTGTTGAGAATATCTTGCCATATAATTTGGTCAAAATAGCATAGAAGAGTCACTATGGTCCGCCCATTGATTACTCCACGGTGAAATTACATGATTCTGGCATGAAGAGTTCTAAGAATTTGATTACAGACCATTCCAATTCTGATTTCCCATGTAATATTTTGACTCTAAATTCGATGACCAATTTTCAAATAAATGGCCATCTCCATAGTATTCACAAGAAATATTCTCAAATTGGTTCGGCTGTTGACCTATCAGGTTACTATTGAAACCATTAACAATTATGTTCTTAAGCATAGAAGACATAGAGGATACCTGGGCTGCCGAAGAAGCAAGTGTGTCTGCTTCATGTACATCTGCTACTCGTCTTTTTGAGGCTGCTCGATTAGTTGGCCACTGATAGTTATTGCTGGAAATTCTTTCAATAATCTCGTAAGCATCATTATAAGACTTAGAAAGAAGGACTCCATTTGCTGAAGCGTCCACCATCATTCTAGTATGAATGTTGAGACCAATATAGAAAGTCTCAATTTGAATGCAGTAAGGAATGCCATGATGAGATTTCTTTTGTAAAAACTCCTTGAACCACTCCCATGCGTCATATAAAGATTCTTTATCAAGTTACAGAAATGAAGTGATTTCATTTTGGATCTTGGCGGTCAAGGAAGGAGGAAAGTATTTCATTAAGAAACATTCAACCAACACTTGCCATGTAGTTATGAAACTAGACGGTAAGGAGTTCAACCATGCTCGTGCTCTATCTCTTAAGGAATATGGAAATAATCTCAATCTCAAGGTGCCCTCGGCCACCTCGACTAGTTTAAATGAGTCACTAACTTCCATGAATAGTCAAATATGAAGATGTGGATCTTCAGTAGGAATCCCACTCAATTGACCCATATTTTACAACATTGGGAACATGACAGGCTTCAGCTCGAACTATTGTGCCATGATTTCGAGTCTCCTAATACTCGGATTGAGCTCATTGAATAGAGGAATGACATATTGTCGAATGACACAATTTCTATCATCGACAATACTGATCAGATTGTGAGTATTATAAGTGAATGCTCCTCTTGGATTTTGGTTGTGATTTTTTAAACTCATCTCTTCAGTCCTTCTTTGTTTGCTTATCTTCTCCTTTGTCTGAAAGTCCTTTCAATTTCAGAGCCTACGGGGAGTAAGTCAATAATTTGATTAATACTCATAAACATTTGAAACAAACACACAAAAATATGGAATTAAAATTTAACAGAAAAAAGACCAAAATGTAAAATTAACAATTTTATAAATAATGTCTTTTAAAATAGTCCCCCGCAATGGCACCAAAAACATGGAACGATAGAAATGTGCAAGGGTACACAATTGCAACAAGTAATAAAGCGGCAAGTAAATGTCGAGTTATCGCATCCACAAAGACTGTGAAAAGAATTATTTATGAATGCAATTAAAAACACTTTGGTGAAGAAAAAACATTTTGATTTTGAGAAAGTGATTAAAACTAAAATTTAACTAAGTAAAATAAATAAAATAAAAATAAAAGTTTCAATGCACGAGTCCAAAAGATGATTTTAATCAATATGACATAATTGTGTTAGATTAATTACATTTCTTAATTTAGAATTACTAAACTCATGTTCATGTTGTTACGAATAAATTCACGGCAACTTGGTAATTTGTTAACTAGTACTCATACGTACTTATTAAATTAACTAATCTCTTGAGCATTTTTCAATGCCAATTCAAACAATTAATCAATCTTCATAAGCACATAAAAGATTAAGTGAGGTAACAATGTATTCCTACCTTGAAACAGTTTAATCACAATAACCTTTCAACTTATGCAAGGCTAATGTACCGTTTAATACCGTCGCTAATTTAACTCTCAGCTACATTAGAAGATTAAACATGCACAGATCAAGTATTGTGTCAATTATTTACAGTTTTAACACAATTAAATAATTAATTCATTAGTTACCTTACAATTATAATGCAAGAATAACTTACTCAAGGTTTTACTTAATAAAAAAACTTACCAAGGCCTATAACAATACAAACATAATATTAATAACTTAAGTGAACGAAATGCAATCAACCACACAAATTAAATTTAAGCCATATTAATTAAATTAAACATATCAATATAACAACTACTCATAAACATGTTTTTAACAACAACGATAAAAATAAAAGGATAGGTAACTAGAATCAAATTCGGTGTTTCTCCGAAGCTTGACTAGTTAGCTTCGCTCCACCTTCACTTGTTCTTGTTGAATTGAGGCTTCTACGAGCACTTGAATGCTATGTTCAATGGTGGTTGAAGGTATCTTTTCCAATAGGGGAAATAAACAAGGGAATGGAAGGGGAAAAGAAGAACAAAAGAAGGATTTTGAAGAGAGAAAGTGTGAGAGAAGTAAAGAATGAAGGAATGAAAGGCGTGTTTCAAATGAGCAGCCAAAGGGGTATTTATAAGTTGATTAGGCTGCTAAAAATAGCGAAAATCATCAGCCATTGACTCCCCCCATGGCCGGCCACACATGTGGCAAGTTTGAAGCTTTCAAACTTGCTAAATTAAGCGAGGGGCAAATCTACAAAAGCTTGATAAGTGGAGGGGTTTGAATGAAATTTCAAGCAAGCTTCAAGGGCTGTTTTGCAAGCCAAATAATCAGCTAATTAAGCTGATTGGATCAGAATGTGGGATGGTTTTGGGTAGCGCAGTTGTTCAATTGGATCAGTCTCTCGGTTTAGCACAATTGGGCCTTTTTTCATAATTTAATTAATAATAATTATTTTACCCAAAATAAATTGGATTAAAATTAAAATTAATTATATTATGAAATAATATTCATAATTTGGATCTTCTTAGGCTGAAAAATAAATTCGCCTTGATGCTTCAAAAGTCGCTTCTCGTTTTGCGCTTCTAGTAGTGTTTGCCGAGCCAATTTTCGCCCTTTGTGCAAATCTGTCGAAAATAAATCAAAATTAATCAAAATTTATTTTTAAAATTAATTAAAATTAAATATGTTAATAATTTAAGTGCATGTTAATTATTTTATAATTATTATATATTTTTAGATAGGAATTACATCGAAATTGCATGAATTTGAGTTAAAAAAGGCATTAAAAAGTCTTTATATTTTCTTGTTTCCAACTGTCTCAGAATAATTAAATGGCTCTTGATTTGTACCTACATCTTCAGCCACATTTAAAGCCTAAGCAACTAGACCAACCTCGGCATGCTTCTTTGGAGATTTTATCTTTCTTATAGTTTTGTTTTTGGTGATAGAGTATTATGGTGAAGAAGCAACTCTATTTTGAATTTTTGTACTGGCTTGAGGAGTCAACTCCGTTGTAGATTCTAGATTAATCTGATGCTCCACCTACTTTTACTGTTCTTTATTGGAAGAGTCTTTAAGAGATACGTTAGGCAGCATAGTAGTTTCATCAAAAACAACATCTCTGCTAATCACAACTTTTCTATTTTCAAGACACCATAACTTATACCTTTTTAGACGAGCTTTATAACCAAGAAAAACACATTCAATGGATATCGGTTCTAATTTTCCATGATCAACATGAGCATACGCAGGACACCTAAAGATCTTTAAATCGGAATAATTAGCAGGATTATCAAACCATGCCTCTTGTGGAGTCTTTTTCTCAATGGAAATGGATGGAGATCGGTTGATCAAAAAACATGAAGTATAGGCTGCTTCGGCCAAAATGACTTTGGTAAGTTAGCATTCGACAACATACACTGAACTTTATCCATGATCGTTCTGTTCATTCGTTCTGCAACACCGTTTTGCTGTGGTGTATGAAAAAATATCAAGTGTCTCACAATCCTTTTTGACTTTTACAATTCATTAAACTTATCAGAACAGAACTCTAAGCCAGTTTCTGTGCGGAAGTGCTTTATTTGTTTTCCCGTCTGTTTTTCAATTATAGTTTTCCAAGACTTAAATGTAGAAAACACATTGCTTTTCTACTTCAGGAAAAATGCCAAAACTTTTTTGGAAAAATCATCAATAAGTGTTAACATATAATTAGATCCACCTCTCGAAGGCACTCTAGATGGCCCCCACGGGTTAGAATGAATATACTCCAACATTCCCTTCGTGTTATGGATGCCTCTGGTGAATCAAACTCTCTTTTGCTTTCCAAAAACGTAGTGGTCACAAAACTTTAGTTTGCAAATTCCTTGCCCATCAAGAAGTCCTATTTTACTCAATTCTGTCATACCATTCTCACTCATATGCCCGAGGCGCATATGCCAAAATCTAGTAACATCATCATCTGACAAGTGAAGCGACAGTTGCATCATCAATAACAGTAGAACCTACAAAACATATAACTTAGTAGTCTTTTTCTGCCATTTCATCACAATGGGGAACTTTTGAAAATCTTCAAAACCCCACTTTCAGCTATGTATTTGTACCTTTTTAAATCAAGAGTATTAAGCAAAATAAAATTTATCTTCAATTCTAGACATGTCACACATCACTAAGTGTTCTGACAACTCCATCAAACATCTTAACTTAATTGTTCCAATACATGCGATTTTACAAGAAGTATTATTTCCCTTCAAAACAACACATTTTGACACTGTTTCATAAATTATAAACAAGTCCCAATTGGGACTCATATGAAAAGTGTAGCCTGAATCAAGGATGCACTCCTCTCTCACTATAAAATTGTTGACAGAAGCGACTAGGAGTTCACCGTCGCTGTAGCCTTCTACAACATTAGCTTCACCAGATTTTTCTAGTTGCTTTCCCTTTTGAATCACAGCCTTCCTTTTGATCTTGCTCTGCAATTTATAACACTTAAATTTAATGTGCCCTTTCTTCTTATAGAAGTTAGAAGTTTTACCTTTGCTTGAAGACTTCGATATACCCTTAAATTTATAGTGAATGTGTCTATTTTTGACTAATTTTTTTAATAGAATACTACTGAACTTATGATTTCTTGCTTAAATCTTATTAGGGATGAAATTGGAATGCCAAAGTTCAAAATCAAGCAAAATGGACTAAATTAGAACAAGAAGCAAGAAAAAGGACCGAATTAGAAAAATTACAGAATTAATAATTGATTAGATCAGATTTTTGAAATTGTCAAATTCTATAAATATGAAAAATCTGATTTTAGTTAACATAATCTTAAAGGAATCATGCTGATTTTAATTGGTTGATTCATGCTAAATTTAACACTTGAAAAATTTATAAATACTTGAATTAGTGACTTGGGAAAACACACTGGAATGTACACTTGAAGTTAAATTAAATATATGTTTTTCCTCGTTTGTAGCTTGGCAAAGCTTACTGCCAATTACTTTCTTTTTCTTTCTTTTGGTATAATTGTTTTGCAAGCCCTTTCTCCGTTTCACCCATCACCATCATATGCAAATCTACTTTTAAACCCCAATTGAGTATGATTAATTTAATGCTCAACTAAAAACCTTATTTATCCTTAGTCCGATTATCATTCCTATTGAAAATCGTGAGATATGAGCCCGCACTAAAACCTTTCAAACACGATATTCATTATCTCTTTGGTATATGAGATAGTCACAATCGTTCTTTAAAGCTAATTCAATTAGAGCGTAGAAAATTATATTTGGTGGTTTCGACGCCCATCAAACTTTGTCATTGTTGTTGAGGACTGGAAATAATTCTAATTTTCATTTAATTTACTTATGAGTAGGTCAGAATCGTGGATCTTAGAGTTTGAACTGGAAATTAAGAAATTAGCTCGACCACTACAAAGAAAAGCTATTCGACGCGAAAAAAAATCGTAAGTGAGAGAGGTCGAATACGAAACACTATCTTACATAGAAGCAATAGACAATACACTTAGTGAACCAAAAGAAATGGCGAATCAAACAATATGTGAGTTCGCTGCAGCACCAAATGAGCAACAACTGATATGCATAACTTATCCAACAGGAGGAACAACCTTTAAGTTAAAGTCGGGCTTAATTTATATTGTGCACTTTTTACGGTTTGCAAAATAAAAACCCTCACACTCATCTTAAGGAGTTCTACATGGTTTGCTTAATCATGAAACCACAGGGAGTAACTAAAGATCAAATTAAACTTCGAGCTTTTCTTTTTTTCATTAGCTTACTCTGCTAGAGAACGACTATTTTATTTACCTCCAGGATCTTTTAATATATGGTCTCATATGTCTTGTTTGTTTCTTGATAAGTTCTTTCTAGTAGCTCGGGCAACTAAATTAAAGAGAGATATTAATGGAATACAATAGAAGCAAATTGAATCACTCTATGACTATTGGGGGCGGTACAAGAAATTGTATAGCAGTTGCCCATAACATGACTTGACTTAATAATCACTCCATCAGTATTTCCATAAGGGGATACACCTATGGAAATAAAGATGATTAATGTGCCTAGTGGAATGACACTTGTTAACATGACTCCTCAAAGAGTAAGGGAATTAATTTCGGCCACGACTACGAATTCCTAGCAATTTCAACCGACTATGAAACCTACGAGAAAGGGTCATGAGCTAAGTGCTTCATCCTTAGAAGATAAAATTGATAAGCTCACTAATGTAGTTCAAAGTTTGCTTACATGATAAATGAACCAAGCTCAGGTATGCGGGATTTGTGCTATGTCTGATCATCCAACAAACTCATGTCCAATTTTACACGATGACACAATAGCATGAGTAGATGCCATTAGGTACTTCCCAGGGCCACCCCAAAGGCGATATGATCTATATTCAAATACTTACAATATGGGGTTGAGAGATCACCCAAATTTGAACTATGGATCAAACCCTCGATACAATCAACTTATTAGCCAAAGCCACCTCTGTCTTAACAAAATCAACCCTCAAAGTCATCTCTTGAAACCATAGTGGAAAGGTTAGCCGTTAGCACCTTAAAGTTCCAATAAAAGGTTGAAGCACAACTTTAATAAATAGATCAACAAATAAGTAAGGTTGCACTTACGGTTAGTCATTCGGAAACCCAAGGGAAATTGTCATCTCAAACTGAGATGAACCTATAACAAAATGTAAGTGTTATAACTGTAAAAGATGGAACGTTTTTGGAGACATACCTAGCACAAGTCATGATCACGACACTAAATGGGAATAACAGAAACTTGAACCAGCAGCTCACATGGAGTCGGTACCAATGAAACCGTTCGTAGTACCACCCCCATTCCTTAGAAGGCTCGCCTAATGTAAAAGGGAGTGAGAAGATAAAGAGATCCTAGAGATGTTTCAAAAGGTAGAAATTATTATACCTTTACTCGATGTGATCAAATAGGTTCCTCGCTATGCAAAATTCTTAAAAGAATTGTACATTTGCAAAATTATTAAAAGAATTGTGCATTTGCAAAATAAAGCTCTTAGGCAACGAAAGGGTAAATGTAGGAGAAAATGTTTTTGCAGTTTTACAAAAGAAAATCTTGCCTAAATGTAAGGACCAAGATATATTTTCTATATCTTGCAAAAAAGGTAATGTTGGCATTAATAAAGCCATATGTGATTTAGGTGCATCTATCAACATAATGCCACTATCTATTTATAAATTACTAAACACGGGTCCTTTGAAAGAAATAAGGGTGATAATTTAGTTAGCATATAGGTCAGTTGTGTATTTAGAAGGGGTGTTGGAAAACATCCTCATCAAAGTAAATGAACTAATCTTTCCTACAAAATTTTACATCGTTTACATAGAAGATGGCAACTCGATAAATTCTTCTGATATTCTACTTGGGAGACCATTTTTAAGTAGTGCGTGAATGAAAATTGATGTTTAGGGTAGAACACTTACCATGGAATCTGATAGTAAAGTGGTCAGGTTTAATGTTTATGAGGATATTGGTCATCCCAATGCAATAAAAAATGTCTCCAGTATCGATGAAATTGAACCATTGAAAACTTGCATTTTGAAAAGGATAAATTATAGATTGTGCTTTGTAGGAGTATAGATCTCAATGTTACAGAAAAAGGAAGAAGAATTATCACATAGAGGCCCCAAATTTTGATCAAAGAACAAATACATGAAGCTATCATTCACTTGGAGGCCCCAAAATTAGAGCTCAAATCGTTACCAAAACATTTAAGGATTCCAATAGAGGAAAAGGCAAACCCAAATGGAGAAGCTCAAAGGTGCCTCAATCCACTGATGATGGAGGAATTTGAGAAGTATTTAAAGGTCAATGGGCAAAGGTTATGAGAACTTCCTAGTGAACATGATGGAAGAATTAATTCAAAGAGCCAAACGGATAACATTTTAGGTTGTTGAGCTAACGACATTAAACAAAAGCACTTTTTGAAAGATAACTCATATTTATTTTAAATTTTTTTAATTTTGAATTCAGTTTAATTTAGGTTGAAAATAAAAAAATATTATTATTTAATCTATTTTAATGTGTTAGTTTCTAAGACGATGGTGGAGGCTGTCTTTTTTCATCCAAAAATAAATCAGAATCGGATTCCTATTATGGCGTGGGCACACCTTGTCAAAATTCATTGCTGCCATTTGCTAAAACAAACACCCAATCAAACCAGAACTAACCCAACCCAACCAAACCAACCCGCCCTATCCTCATGGTTGCTAAACATGCACGGGGAAGTATACTTGACCCTTCTCATTATTTTTCTTTTAAAATTGCACACTGAGGGTAATGTGGGCTAAGTAGGGGGGGATTCATAGGACATTTCATGCTATTACTTATTCTTCTTTTCATGTGTTATACTAAAATTATTCCTAATTTGTTTCAAAATTGAACATTCAATTCCTATGCTTTGTTTATTCAAATAATTGGGTAATTCGTGAATAACTAGTTATTTCTTAAATTTGATCGACATGTTGAAAATATTATGGCTAAATCAAACATTTCATGAAATTGTTATCTCCTTAAATATGCGTAATAAAAGTACTCGAGTCTCATTTAAATTTTTTTGTAAATAAATAAGAAAAAAAGAGAAAAGAAATTAAAAAATAAAATATACACATACTCCGCTAATGGCTTAGCTATGAGTGACAATTTTGGAAATGTGATCAAATTGAGTAACCAAGATGAGGTGCTTGGGTTATCATCTCGTTTTGCATAAAAAATTTTGAGTGATGAATCGAAACTTATAACACTCCGCTAAACGAGTTGCCTTCAGTAAGGGGAAATAAATTGATTGTGGACATGTCAAATTGAGTAACAGGAGTGACGTGCTTGGGTTGTCATATCATTTCACATAAAAATATTCGACTATGTCTCGAACTTCTAGAAAAAATTATTGAGTATGATTGTCTCGCAAGTTTGATTAAGCCTAAATTTAGTGAAGTGGTTGAATTTTGCATAATGTTAGAGCTTTTATAAAATGCTTATTGGTTGAACCTAACAATTACTTATTTTTTATTCACCTATTTGTTTACATTAAGCTTGGCTGAGGAAGGATATTTGATTTCGAAAAAAATTATCGAATGATTTCTAGTATAGGAATACACATCATGCTTGAGGAGAAGCATCAGAAAAGTTGGTTTGTAAGGTATGTGAAGCGTATCTATTTTGGCTAATTTTTTTAATAGAATACTACTGAATTTATGATTTCATGCTTAAATCTTATTAGGGATGAAACTGGAGTTCCAAAATTCAAAATCAAGCAAAATGGACTAAATCGAAACAAGAAGCAAGAAAAGGGGCCAAATTAGAAAAATTGTAGAATTAGTGGCTGATTAGATCAGATTTTTGAAATTGTCAAATTCTATAAATAGGAAAAATCTGATTTTAGTTGGCATAATCTTAGAGGAATCATGCTGATTTTAGTTGGTTTATTCATGTCAAAATAACACTTGAAAAGTGTATAAATACTTGTATCAGTGGCTTGGAAAGACGCACTGGAATTTACACTTGAAGTTAAATTGAATATTTTTTTTCCTTTTTCCTTTCCACTCATCTGTAGCTTGGCAAAGTTTACTACTAATTTCTTTCTTTTTCTTTCTTTTGGTATAATTGTTTTGCAAGCCCTTTCTTCCTTTCACCTATACTACTACATGCAAATCCACTTTTAAACCCTAATTGAGTATAATTAATTTCATGCTCAACTAAAAACCTCATTTAGCCTTAGTCCGGTTATCATTCCTATCAAGAATCATAAGATATGAACCTGCACTAAAAGCTTTCAAACATGGTATTCATTATCACTCCGGAATATGGGATCATCACTTAAAGTTATTTCAATTTTAATTCAAAAATTGCGCGTTGGCTTAAAGGTTGTTTAGCATACAACTAGGAAAAAAGAGTCAGTCATCTGCCAAGTTCAAGTTCCTGCGAAAAAATTGGCATGTCCAGGTAGTGATCGGATGTAAACGACCCATATGGTTGAGGCCGTTAATTCCAGTTGGACTTTTCTAGATCGCAAGGCTGTCAAGTTCTTAAATTGCGGATGCGTGTTACATGGTTAGATAATTGGTAATGGTTGGTTTGCAGGTCGTATCGAAACTAACTACACAAGGAAAAGTTGGCGGTTGGGGAGTCCTTGATCGCTATAACCAACTTATCGTTTGGAAAGGAAAATCTACTTTCAAGGATTGATTCGATTTTAGAGTGTACCTAGGCTAAGGCTAAGCATTAACATATTTGATTCACTTATTTAATTTAATTCACTTAATTTTATTTTGGAATCATTATTCTATTTCTGTTTTATTTTATTTTATATGTGTTTTTTATTTCCTTTAGCAACTAAAATCCCCCTTTTTATTTATTTTTTTAGCTTTGCAAGCATAGGTCGTGGACATGACAGTTGCTAAGCATAAATAGGAAAATTAAGAATTTGAGTACCTATGAGATCATCCCTACTACTCTATACTACTATTTAATTCAATTACAGCATAAGAAATTATATTCGATGGTTTCGACACCCATAACATATCATATCATCAAAATCATAATATGCCAAAATTCACATACTAAAGTGTAACTAACATAAACTTAGATTATCATGCCATGTGATTTCATTTCCATTTTATTTACCAATTTTTTTGCCTGGAGAACTATGGAAAATTAACTTCAGATACGCAGGAAAATAATGCTCGCACAAGCTGACAATCGAGACATTAATTAATACACAATGCTGTTCACATAAGTTGACAAGGATCCGCAACAAATGCTAGATTCCAACCATTAGTGTGGCATCCACCACCAGTGCATAGGACATGGAACTTTAATCACTACCACAGAGTGCCTGGAATTAAAAAACCGGTAAGTAGTACCTAGAATCTGTAATCATCAGCACCTAGCTCCTGGAACACCCTAATGACATGTCATTTGTATCCTAGCTATTAACGAAGTTTAGACGAGCTTCAACCTATATTCCATAGCCATTACATGTTCATAAATTGAAACCATGATAAACTTGATTAATTACATTCCTTAGAATAATATATATCAATACAACCACGAACAATGATATACTTTACATTTCAATCCCTTACCTTTCCACTTTCAAAACTACTTCAATTGATCACATAAATTATGCATATATATATATGATCACACACATAATTAAACTGAACTATCATCAAACATGATACACATAGTACGAACTTACCAAAACACAGTAGCTACTAACACCTCGACAATGATTACTCGACGACTTTTCCTTTCCCGCGATTATCAACCAATTTATCTGTTACTTAGTCTAAATATAATAATTTAGTTCAATTAACCAATTCAAATACAGTAAAAACTTTAAATTCATATATTTGACCATTTATCAACATTTTACTCTTTTACCTTGAATTTTTACCTTTTATTCAATTTAGTCCCTAAATCAGAAACTTCTACATTTTTCACAATTAAATCCAGTCAGAGCTAGTCGAATACTCTATGGCCTTCATATAGCCCATAATTTTCAAAATTTATAATAATTTCATGTTAAGTTTATTATTTTATCAAGTTACTCTTTAAATTTAAAATTAACTAAAATCACTTTATAAAATAATTCTATTTAACTGTCAAACTTATAAATCTATGATTAAATTTCAAGAACATAAAAAGTTCATCAATGACATAAATCAAAACATTTAACAATTTTACTAATTAATCTCTAAATTAACTAGATTAAATTATAACAATCTAAAAAAAAATATAAAAACGGATTGAACTATACTTACATGCAAACAAAATAAGCTTGGCCGAACCTTGTATTCTCTAACAATATGGTATTTCGTGAATGAATGCTGAAGAAAGTGAAAATAAAATGGTTTCGTTTTGTTTTATTACTTGTTTTAATTTTATTATTTTAACATATATTATAATTTAACATATAAAATACTTAAAAACAATCCACTAAACTTCCAAGCTACCCTAGTATGGTCTAATTAAAACATAAAGCATTCCAACCATGATTTTATAGCCATTAACCATTAATAAATTAATAGTGATTAATTTTTATAGTTTTAATCTTTAATTAACTATTCAAATATTAAAATTTCTGAACCAGACTTCATATATTTATATGGTAACTACGTAAATATTTAATAAAAATATTTACGGGTTCGATTTACAGATATGAGGTCCTGAAACTTCATTTTCTAAAACCACTTAAACTTTAGAGCAAATCACTTGTACTTAACTATTCAATCAATTAGCAAAATTATCAGATAAAAATTCTATATAATACTATATTTGACTCATAAATATTAAATAATAATATTTACGAATTCACTCATCAGATTTGCAGTCTCGAAACCACTGTTTTCGACACCACTGAAAACAAGTTGTTATAATATAAAATTAAAGAAAAGATACTAAGTTCTAAATTTAAATACAGTAAAGAGACAGTAACTATAAATTGATCTAAAATAGTCTATTTCAAACATAATCATTCGTCTTTTCATTTAATAAAAAATAATTATTTAGTACACAGATGGTAAAAGATTCTAACTCTAAAAGTGAGATTAAGATTTTTCCACATATCCTATTGATTTTTTTAATATATATATTTTAATTTTAATTTAATTAATATAAGTAATTATATATTTATCGAAAATGAATGGAAGATAGCAAATTAATATTTACTAAAACTAATAAATATATATATGCCCCAAAAGTAAGAAAAAGAAAGTTTGAATGAAAATTATTCATATTTTAATATGGATATTAATTACTTTTGTTCACATAATTTATTATTTATAAGATTTTGGTCAAAATATGTCATACGTTCTAATATTCTTTACAAACTTGAAATTTAGTGCTTGTATTTTTATTTTTAGGAATTTAGTCTCTCTATTTTTCATATTTTAAAATTTAAGTTAAATTTTTAACTAATCTGTCGTAATATGGTGTAGCAGATTAAGCTAGTTTTAACACTTGAGGAGCTTAAATACAAGCACTTTTATTATGTTTTAGTTGAGTTTTTATAGTTTAGTTTACAATCAATAAAAAAGTGTATTTTGAGTCTTTTATTGACCTTAGGGACCGAATGAGGCCTCAAGGCAAGCTAATGTGCTTAGTTAGTGTACAGGAGATCATGCAAGGGCATAGGAACTTAATACTTGTGTTGCAACACAGGGTGTTTGAGGTTGCAACATAGGGAGCAGAATGCAAGAATTGCCATACTGTCTTTGGTGTTGCGACACACCCCTAAAGCCATCCGTGAACTACACATACTACCCTAGATGTAGTGACACCGGCCTTTTATGGGAGATAATTATGAACCAAGGACGTTTTAGTCCATACAACTAATAGTTAAACACGAGAGCATCAGCAAATCTAGGGTTGAAGTTGATGGCAACCTTAACTTTATAAATAGGCTCCTAAACACTTGTTAAAGGATGACTTTTGATATTCTAAGCCTTTTTTGTAATTTAGTTTTCCAGTTTTTTTCTTTCTCTTAAGTTTAGATTTCTTTTCAGTTTTTTTCATTCGTGTTCTTTGGAGAAATTGATTTGTAGACACTGTATTAGCCCAAATTTGACCGGGCTGAAGATAGAATAAAAAGGGTTAAATAAATAAGTATTTATCTATTTTAAAAGTCCATTAAAAGTCCATATACAGAGTCCAAAAGAATTAAACCCCAGCAGCCCAAAATACACCCGTAGCCCAATTTAAACCAAACCAGGTTACACCTAAGCCTAAATAACAGACCCTAGACTAAAGTGGCCCAAAAGGCCCAAAACGGTAAAAACAGACAAGGAAACCCTAAGGTTTCCTGAGAACACAGCGCCGCAAGGAGTTTCTAGAATATTTGGGCACTCCAAACGACGTGACCTTTCATCTCACAGATTCAACGGCCCAATCGTCGCCACCAAGCACGTCGTGATTTCTCGTCTCTGTCACCACTAGACTTCAGGCCTCCATCAGTGCTAGCAACCTTCCATCACCGAGATCTTCGGGGTACCTACAAGAAATGGAAAGAAATCAAAGCAAAAGGTAGCAGATGTACTAGAGCAGGAAATGGAAAGAAATCTTTTGATTTCTTTCCAAAATAGGCAGTAGTCTGAGGCTATAAAGCCTTTCGCAAAATCTGTAAATAGGAGGATATGAGAAGAAAAAAAATACAGAAAAAAGATTTTACTAGCAGTTGTATCCATTTAGAGCAGAAGAAATAAAAAAGCAGTTCATTTTTCGTTTCTTACGGTAATCAAATCATTTTTTTATCTTTTCTTTTTCTTCTATTTGTTTTCTGACCTGTATACATTGATTTGAGAAATAATAAAAGAAAATAAAAGAAAAAAGAGGCTACCTAACGATTGGCGAAGGAAGGGAATGGTTTTTTGAACCCTAGACACTGTGCGCGGTGGTCCTTAGGGAGGCGCGTGGGCGCGTGAAGCCTACGACTGGGGTGAGGCCTACAGAGGCCAAAGCCCAGAGCTTCTCTCCTTTTCAGAGAAAATTTTAGGTTTTTTTTAAAAAAATCGGGTTTCAAATGAGTTTAAGGTTGAGAAGTTGGCTTATATAGCCTTAACGAAGCGATATAGTTTCATAACCCCAAGATCCGCGCGTTGACCCGATTACCCAGGGAGGATCCGCGTGTTTTTTTAGGATTGGGTTAATTACCCAATTGATCCTTCCACCCTTTTTGCGTTTACAATTAAGTTTTTTTATTTATGATTTAACCCTAATACTTTGCCTCAATTGTGATTTAATCCCTAAAGTAGCTGCTTTAAGTCCCAGTTTAAAACGCAGTCGTTTTGGGAATAGGAAAATTTTCCCAATGAGTCCCTTTTGTTTTGCGCTCGTTTTAATTAGGACTTAAATTCAGTTCTATTTCTTTTGAATTCGCCTAGTAATTTTGCTGAATTTTAAATTTAGCCCAATAGATTTATTTTTATTATTATATATAAATATTTCATATATTGTAATTTGCTTTTGTTTTTTTACCCTACTTTTATATTATATATTGAAAAATTATTTTATTATATATATTAATATTATTTATTATCTATTGTTTTTCACAAAATATTATTATTTTACATCATTATTTTTTTATAATTATTCTATTTTTACTTGTATTATATATTTATTAACTATTTATATATATTGTTTTGACATATATACTCTTATTATTTTATATTATATCTATTATATTTCTTATTTCCTATATATTTAAACTATATTTTATTATATAACGTTTATTATATTTTTATTTTTATTCTATATTACTTACTATTTTTGTTATGTATATCATATATTATCTATTATATTATTTATGTTTATATTATTCATTATATTATTTATAATTTTAAAATTTGTAAATTAAATTATTTTTTAAAAAACTCATATTGTATTCATATTAAATTATTAATTATTTATTATGTATTATTTTATATTTTTTATATATTATGTGTTACTTTATAAGCTCTCTCACATACTTTTAAACCAATATATTTTATATATAATTATTACCCTTTTATAAATATTTTGTTAATATGTACATTGCATATTAAATACTATTTTAAAATTATTATTAAATATCATGTTTTATTTGTGTTTCATGTATATTTTGTTAACAATTGCTCATTTCATTTTATTTTATATTGCATATATCATGTGTTAAATGTCATTTTATATTTATTATTTGATATTACATTTTATGAACATGTACATTGATGTTGTATTACTTTGTTGTATATCATGCATTATCTAATTATTACATTGTATGTTTGGATGTTTTGTTTATTCATTTCTCAATACATGCTATACATATCTTTGTATGCATATTGTTAATATTTGCTATGTATATATTATCTTTATATGAATGTATCTAATGCACGATCTTTATATTATTACCCTCATTTTGATTAAATGCACGTATTATTTATTTACTATAATAATATGTTACTCTGTATAATTTATAATACAATACAATTCCCCATGCATCATTTTAAGGCCCCAAAGTTTTCAAAAAAATATAAAGGCAATGCTTGGTGTTTGGAAATTTCGAGAAAGTAGTGCCCTAACTTATTGGGTTGCAACTTTTCTTGTTAAGTTTGAATAATCAAGTACCCTTCTTAGTTTTTAAATGTTTGCAAAACATGAGCAACTGTCTTGGAATCGCAAAGCAACATGTCCTAACTTATTGGATGTAGCGTTTTGTTGTTTCGAGATAGGGATTTCTACAAAGCTAACTTAGTGTCAATACTTTGATACGAGTGAACTCTAATTTACAAAAAAAAATCAAAATATTCTAAAAGGGATTGCATTCTTAAAATTTTTGAATCTCCGACATTAAAGACACTTGATAATCAATTAGGTACCAATTTTTGGGCGTTACGAGGGTGCTAACCCTTCCTCGTACGTAACCGGCTCCTGAACCCGTCTTCTGATTTCGTAGACCAAAACTAATGATTTAAAAAAATGTTTAAAAGGTGATCCAATCACACCTAAAAGGATTGGTGGCGACTCCCTTTTTTGTTTTTTAAAGTCGACTCCCATTTTACAAAACTCGATTTAAAAATGATTTCGACAGCTTGGCGACTCCATTGGGGACTAATAAGAGAGTCAAGCCGTGTAATTGATTATCTCTTGTCTTATTGTGGAGAATTAAAAATTTTAAAATTTAATCTTCTTTGCATTACATGTGTTTGTATTATTACATGTGTTGCTATATTCTAATACGCATTGCATTTGCATGACCGTTGTGGTCACACCTTTAAGTGGGAGTGAGAAACTATGCCTTCGTGAGGTTTTTGCCTTCATGCAGGATAGTGGATCATTTTCGAAATACATCCGTACTTATGGTTTTGTGAGATTTTTATCTCCGTGTAGCCATAGGGAAATGTATTCCCCTGAACCAAACTCCATTCAAATGAGCCTATAATGGGTGAGAATCGAGGAATCTGCTGGTTTAGGTACCTCAAATTTTAGAACCAACCTCATATCGAAAGATCATATGAGCCCAACTTAGTTAGGTTTAAACTTTAGATATTACCCTTATAAGTTATCATTGAAATTTTACTGATATCATGTGATACTAACTATTTCTTTTCTTTTGTTCACATGTCATTTTGCATTTACAAAGGTATCGATTCACGATCAGTTTCTAAGTTAGGAAGTTTTATTATGGAGAACGGACTTCTTCATAAAGTGGAAGGCAACGCTAACATCCATAGATGGTCTGAGCAAACTCAACTAGAAAAGGGAGATAGTATAGCTGAGGGATACGTGTCGGAGTTGTCAAATTACACTCGCATTAGTGTCACGCAGAATAATCTCCAGGAGCTTAAGGAAATTTGGGATCAGTGGGGCAAAGAGACCAAGCAGTTATTCTACGATAATTATGGAGACTTACCTTACTTGCTTGATGTTTAGATAGTCGAGCACTTATTCTGAACCCTTGCTCAGTTTTGGAACCTGGCGTACAATTGCTTCACTTTTGGGGAAGTAGACATGGTACCTACTGTGGAGGAGTACACGGCCTTGCTTCGTTGTCCCAGATTTCAGAATGATAGAATCTATTCTCGAGCTGCTTGTGTCCCTACCTTTTGGAAGAAATTGATGATTATTACAGGGATGAGCGAGCAGTGGGCCATGGCCCGAATTTAGGAAAAGGGTGAGTGCAAGTGCATTTCGTGGGACACTTTGAAAGATTTGATTGTGACACACCTTGATGAGACGAAGAAGGTAGATGTTTTTGCCTTAAGTTTGTATGGATTAATGGTTTTCCCTAGGGCTTTGGGATATGTGGATGAGGCAACCACGGATCTTTTTCATCGACTCAGTAAACAGGTCACTTCTGTCCCTGCAATTTTGTCGGAAACATTCAGGTCTTTAGGTGCATGTAGGAGGGCTGGTGCTGGCAGGTTTATAGGGTGTGCTCAGTTACTTTTGGCTTGGTTCTACAGTCATTTCCGGTTGATAGATAGGGTGGTTTGTCGGGTTTTTTTCGAGGACTATTCACTGTTGAAAGACATAGTAGCTTCAACTAGGAGAGTTGATGTTCTAGAAGAGAATTGGATAGCGCTACTTTAGAATCTTCAGTCGAAAGATGTCGAGTGGAGGGCTCCGTGGATGATGCCTGGAGAGGTTCTTTATCGATGCGGCAGTTTTGATTAGGTACCCCTATTGGGAATTTGGGGTGCCATTGGTTATGCCCCTTTGCTCGTGCTGAGGCAGCATGGATTAAGACAGTTCGTATCGGCGACTCAGGGGTTGGCTCAAAGTGAGTTCGTATATAGAGGAGCCGATTACAAGAGGAAAGTTAGTGAAGTTTCTAGTGCTTGGAAAAAGACTTGTTGGTTGAAAAGATTAGCTATTAGTCCTGCAACCACACCGGAATACATTGAATGGAGAGGCAGAAGGGTTAACGATAATATCCCTAAGCCAAGTGTGGAAGGAGCTCGACCGATGGAAGAATATTTGCAAGTAAGGCCCTCAGAGTCAGAAATTATGAAGTAGGAGTTCGAGAGAAAGAACTTGGAGTTCGAGAAGAGGATAGCAAAGCTTGAAGAGGAAAAGATGTACTTGAGTTTAGACGTCGATGTTCAAAAGATGGAGCTCGAGAAAGAGAGAAAAGAAAAGAGGAAGATTGAGGAAGATCGAGATGATCTAAAGGAACATTACAAAAGGGCACAAGTATCCTTAAGGAGGGCGACGAGAGTAGGAGGATCTTCAGATCAGTTGCAGAAGGAGGTCCAAAAGGAAAAGGCTAGGGCCGAGTATTGGGAGAGGAAGTTCCAAGAGATGCAGGTACATAAGTTGGCATTAGAGGAAGAAAATAAAGGGTTGAAAACTAGGGTAACTGAGCTTGGAAGATCCCTACATTGGCACCAAAACCATAACTCTACGGTTGAGTTAAAGGAGCTAAAAAGCAAGGTTGAGGATTTGAAAATGGCATTGCATGACGGTGAACTCCGGGTTGAGCAGCTTGAGGCACAAGAGGACTATTTGAAGGGAGAGCTTCATCAGGCTAGGGGACAGGTCAGAGAAAGGGATCATGTCATTGGTGAGGCCATAGCCCAAATTCGATAGGTCGCCGAATATGTACAAGACTTAGCAATTTGAGTTGATGTATTGAGTCTGATGCATTCATCATCGTCGAATGTAGGACGAGAGTTAACCCTTTTATTAGATAGAGTTAAAGCTTTGGGCCTTAGGGCGAAAGCGTATTTGTAATCCTCTTATATGTAAAGAAATTCTTTTTCTAAATAAAATTTTCTAAATGAAGTTGAACCAGAATCGATATCCTTTTTACATTCATGCATTTGCATCTCATAGCATTTCATCATATCATTTGCATTCAAAGTTATAGAAAGACCCTGATTAGTTAAAATTTTCTTCCAAAGGTAGAAAGGAAAATCTGGAAATCACACATCTTTACGGCACTCACACTAAAACTAAGAGCATGGATCAAAGGTTCGAGCAATTACAAAAAGATATGCAATACCAAATGCAAGAGTAGTTGGCTAAAATGCAGAATGAAATGAGGGAGCAAATGCTAGAGGCTCAGAGGAACATGATGGCTGAAATGGCTCAGCTGTTGAGAGCCACTGATAAAGGAAAAGCTCCCATGGTGATCACTGAAAAGGAGAATGAGGGTCCTCCTCCAAGTTTTACTCCGCCTCATGTGCCACTACAAACTGAAGCACCTCCTAGAAGGCCATCTGTTACCGTGAGGCCTTAGCATGGGCCAGTTGATGCTGGAATCCCCGTAAATTTCCCATCTGGGTTGGGAAATAATTTGGGTGATAGCTCGGTCAACCCTATCACTCCTGATCTGGATTTTTGAGAAGGAAAGAATGGCAACTGAATCCGCAAAACAATTTGAAGATCGTTGCAAGTGGTTAGAGGAGAAGTTTAGGGTTTTGGAAGGCGCTGGCAATCATCATGGGATTGATGCAAAAGACCTAAGTTTGGTCCTAGATTTGGTGCTTCCTCATAAATTTAAGATGCCAGAGTTTGAAAAGTACAACGGAACTACTTGCCCAGAGGCACACATAATAATGTTTTGTAGGAGAATGACTGGATATTTGAACAATGATCAATTATTAATCTATTGTTTTCAGGACAGCCTGGTAGGAGCAGCGGCTAGATGGTACAATCAGTTGAGCCGTGCAAGAATCAGTTCATGGAGAGATCTGGCACAGGCCTTCATGCAACTGTACAACCACGTGACTGATATGACGCCAGATAGGATCACAATTCAAAACATGGAGAAAAAGCCTAATGAAAGTTTTAGGCAATATGCACAACGATTGAGGGAGGAGGCAATGCAAGTACAACCACCATTGTTGGAAAAGGAGACCCCCATGTTATTTATTAATACTTTGAAGGCGCTATTCATCACACATATAATTGGAAGTACCACGAAAAGTTTCGCGGGTATAGTTATGGCGGGTGAGATGATTGAAAATGCCATGAGGGGCGGCAAAATTGAGGGGGAAGTGGCTAAAAGATCAGCCCCAAGGAGAAAAGACAATGAGGTGAATAACATGAACAGTTTCAACTCCAGGGTAATCACAGTTGGACAACCTAAAGTAGGTACGGGTGAGCAACAAAGTACTCAAAGACAGGAATCGGGTACAAGACAGAATTCGGAGAGGATACAATTCGCTCCTATCCCTGTGACATATCGTGAGCTTTATCAAAGCCTATACGATGTACAAGCCATTGCTCCGTTTCACTTAAAACCACTGCAGCCACTATACCCTAAATGGTATGATGCAAATGCTAAATGCGAATATCACGCGGGAATATCAGGGCATTCAATTGAAAACTGCACTTGTAACACCCCGTACCCGAGACCGTTGCCGGAGTCGGACACGAGGGGTTAACAGGCTTAATTCTCTTATTTTTACAGTCCATTTTAAAAATTTCCAGACTAGCTGGCTAACTGCGTCACTGTCACCTTAAAAATCATATCTTGAGTTCCAAAACTAGAAAATCAGTTTCGTAAATTTTCCCTGAAACTAGACTCATATATCCATCTACAAATTGTTTTCTATAAGTTTTGGTCGGGCCAATTAGTACAGTTTATTAGTTAAAGTCTCCCCTATTTCAGGGTTCGACTGCTCTGACCTTCATGCATTATGACTTATATATCTCCCTGTACAAGGCTTCAATACTTATGCCGTTTATTTCTAAAGAAACTAGGCTCGAAAAGGAATCTATACATATATGGCATGACTTCTAACTATCAATGGTTAATTTAAAATGAATTTCCTAATTCCGAACAGGGAATCCAGAAACTGCTCTGGCCCTATTTCACAAAAACTTTAAAATCTCATAAAATACTGTTCATATGATCGTTTCATTACTTCCCTATGAAAATAGATTCATCAAGGTTCAATTACATAATTTATTCACTATTTAATTCCATTCTTACTATTTTTAGTGATTTTTCAAATCCACACCACTGCTGCTGTCAGCATCTGTTTTTAAGGTAAACCCTACCTATTTCATGGTTTTCCATGAATCAACTAGAGTTTGTCATACATAGCATCAAAATAATCATAATTAACCATTCCCAATGGCTAATCGTTACCAAAAATTTCCATACCTCTCAATGAACAACATACAAGACGATTATAATGCTATGCTCAAAGTGTATATAAGCCATTTTCGCATGGCTATCCAAATTTATACAAAACCAAAGGGTACATGACCAACAACAAAAAGGGTAGTCCTATACATGCCATTTCAGAGTTCAACCAAAAGTGTACCAAGAGGGGGGGCTTTGATAGTGTGGACGACTTCGACTTCGACAATCCCGAGTCTGATAGCTGACGAACCAAAATCTATAAAACAGAGAATCAAAGAAACGGAGTAAGCATTTAATGCTTAGTAAGTTTTGAATAATGAAATTAGTTTCGGCTAAGGTATAACATTCATATGGCTAAATGGATAACTTCATATATGCACATTCTCATAAACATACTTACTTCACGCTTCAATCAATATATTCATTCACAAGGTATCAAACCTAACTAAAGGCCGAAAATTCGTTAATCAATTCAATGAATACTATTTAAAACGAATCGACTTTTCCGATGCATATACGAAACATACCTCATCGTTTGGATTTTATGAGCGTATTAATTTGAAATTTACAGCAAGATCGCTCATTCCCAAACCAAGTACCTTCGGAGTTTAGCCGGATATAGCTACTAGCTCAAATGCCTTCGGGACTTAGCCCGGTTATAGTAACTCGCACAAATGCCTTCGGGACTTAGCCCGGATATAGTAACTTGCACAAATGCCTTCGGGCTTAGCCCAGAATTAGTCACTAGCACAAATGCCTTCGGGACTTAGCCCGGTTATCAATCCGAATATCCATGCACATATCAATAAATCATGACACATCAATATTTCATTTTCATAGCTAGAATTCAAACACAATTCACTTATCAAGCATTATCATTCTCGGCTCAATAGCTACATACAAAGGGCATGATTTTGATTTGCTTATAACATAATCTAATCGAATCATAATCTAAGTTTCATTACTCGAAAACTTACCTCGGATGTTGTCGAACGATTTCGACGGCTATTCGATCACTTTTTTCTTTCCCTTATCCAACTTTGGTCCTCTAAGCTCTTGAGCTAATTCAAACAAATTTAACTTATTAAAGTCTCATTATGCTAGCTTATGGCCGAATATGACAATGAATTTGATAGGTCATATGGCCACCTTTAGCTCAAATACAAAATGGTCATACGCATTTTTAATCACATTAAGCAATTTAATACCATTAATCTAACATTTCCTCATGTGCAACTTTATGACCGAATACACATATCATTAACTCAATATCAATTAACTAAGCACTTAAACAAATTCTCTTTAACTATACACACATTCGGCAATGACAAAGACAATTTAGCAAACCTTAAATTCAACTTATAACAATATATATATTCTATATTCAAAGCATTTAACATCACTCCACCATAATTTTTACATCATGGCCGAATGTTCCTTTGAACCATTTACCCTTACAAGGCATAAATTTCACCATCAAAACTAACAAGCTTATAATCCCATGACCGAAACCTCTAACAACACCAATTGAGAATACTTCATGGGTTTGAGGTAAAACCAAGAAAGAAGCTCATAAATATCGAGATATAAGCACTAACATTGTTCATCTAGATTTAGCATGAAACAACATCCATCACCCTTATAATTACCATAGCCGAAAACCTTACTCATTCCAAAATCCAAATCTCAACTTGGGTCACAAAAATAACTTGATATCTCATCAACACAACATCAACACCATGCAAGAATGATACATCCATGGCCGAGTGTCATCTCCATCACATAGCAAGATTTAGACCATGGGCTAGGTAGAACTCAAGCTAACAACTAAAACATGCATGCATCTCATGAACATCATCAAACATACCTTACTCTAGCAAACCACCATAGCCGATTTCCTCAAAGCTCTTTTTCCTTCTTTTTCTTTCTTCTATTCGGCCAAGAACAACATGAGAGCTTTTTTTCTTTCTTTTTCTTTCTTCTATTCGGCCAAGAACAACATGAGAGCTTTTTTTTCCTTTCTTTTTCTTTTTTCATCATCATTTACCTTCCCATTATTATTTTATTGCCCATACTCCTTATTTTATTTTTCCTAACATAAAGCATTAACCCAACATGTTCATGACATGTTTTTTTAGCCATAACATTTTGTCCACCCTCATGTTCATGGCCGGCCACTACTAATTAGGGGGGAAAATTGACATGCAAGTCCACCCTTTTGATTACATGCACTAATAGATCCTTATAAATTAACCTATCACATTTCAAAAGTGTCACACATAAGTCCTATTGACTAAATTCACATGCAATTTACTAAATCGAAGCTTAAAACTTTCACACATTCATATTCACATATTTTAGACAATAAATATCATATTCAAATAATTTGGTGACTCGGTTTAGCGGTCCCGAAACCGCTTTCCGACTAAGGTCACTTTAGGGCTGACACAGCACTGGGTTCAAGAAGGTTGTGGAGAGGCTCATCAAAATGGGGGTGGTGAAATTCGATAGTACTCCTAATACTGAAAATCCGTTACCAGACCATGGCAATCAAGGAGTGAATGCCATCGATGAAATAAAGAAAGGAAAAGTCAAGGAAGATATTGCTGAGGTGAAGACACCTATGAAAGTAATATGGGAGGAGATGTGAAAAGAGGTATGCTGACCTCTAGAAGAGGAAGAGAAAGAATGGAATACTATTGTGAATTCCATAGAAAGGTGGATCATATGATCCAAAATTGCAAAGAGTTCAAGGCCATGGTACAAGGCCTTATGGTTAATAAAGAACTACAAGTTTCTAAGGGTAGTTCTTGTGAAGGACAAATATGTGTGCTGAAGAATGAACGACAAGAAACCCACCGATCGAGAATTATTATTTCTTTGCCAGGGAATAATGAGGCGATGTCGCAAACTGGGCCCAAAATAGTCATTCATAAACCCAATCATTTCCCTTACAAGGATGATAGAAGGGTGCCATGGCGTTATGATTGCAATATAACAATACCTGAGGGGGAGAGTATAGCTAGCACGGCCAGGGGCACGTAAAATGAAGGTTCCCATACACGAAGTGGGAAACGTTATGATGGGGGGAATATCAGAGTGGAGCCCGCAAAGACGAAAGATGCTGAGGTTGAAAGGAAGAAAGAGACCGAAGTACCCATCAATGAGCCGGTAAAGGAGGAAGAAGCTAAGGAGTTTCTAAAGTTCCTGAAACATAGCGAGTACAGCGTGGTCGAGTAGTTGCGTAAGCAGCTGGTGTGTATATTAGTGTTAGCCCTACTCCTGAGTTCTGAGGTGCATCGGGATGCATTGTTAAAGGTGCTTAACGAAACATACGTCACCCATGACATATCCGTCAACAAGCTGGATCGGTTAGTAAACAACATTAGTGTTGACAATTTCATCTACTTCAATGATGATGAAATTCCACCTGGGGGCATAGGGTCAACCAAGGCCTTGCATATCACTACTCGGTGCAAGGGATACACGCTTCCAAGTGTACTTGTTGATAATGGGTCTGCTTTGAACATCCTTCCATTATCAACATTAAATAGATTACCCATTGACAGTTCATATATGAAGACATGTCACAATGTGGTGAGCGCTTTTGATGGAACTGACAGGAAAGTGATGGGACGAATTGACATCCCTCTAGAGATTGGACCGAATACATATGAAGTTGATTTTTTGGTGATGGATATCAAGCCCTCCTATAATTGTTTATTGGGGAGACCATGGATACACTCGGCAGGAGCGGTGCCTTCTTCATTGTACTAAAAATTGAAGTTAGTGACAGATGGACGCTTAATAACCATCAACGCGGAGGAGGATATCATAGCAGCAGTCATTAGCAAGGCCCCTTATGTTGAGGCCAATGAAGAGGCTATTGAGTGTTCTTTCTGCTCTTTAGAAATCATTAATGCCACCTTCATTTCGGAAGGAAGTGTGGTGTCGGCACCCAAAATGTCTAGAGCCACGAGGATGGCTCTACAAATGATGATAGGGAGGGGAGCATTGCCAGGAAAAGGGCTAGGAAGACAGTTGCAAGGAGGGGTTCAAATCCCAAAATTGATTGAGAAGAAGGACCGTTTTGGCTTGGGCTTCAAGCCAGACCACAAGCACAAGGGGTAGGAAATAGAGAAGTGCCAAGCGAGAAAAAAGGCGCGTTTGAATGGAAGAGAAGTGGAGTGGGAACCGATGACATTCCCACCTATATCCAAATCTTTTAAGTCAGGAGGATTGCTGATAGAGGAAAGTCATCAAGTTAATGCTGTACATAATAAGGGATCGGAGCAAGGAAACCTCGAGGACATTCGCCCTTACAAACCGGGGAGCTCTCTGAATAATTGGACTGCGGAGGACCTTCCTGCAATCTTTAGAAATTTTTCAGAGTAATTCTCGGAACATGTTTGTTACTCTAGGGCCTAGGAGTAGTAAGATTATGTTTGTGAAAAGAGGTCTATGTTCATCTATAATTATTTAAATAAAACATAACTTTTATCAATTTAAATGAGTATTGTTTCATTTTTATCGACCAATATTCCTTTAAATTCTGGCAATTCTTATTCTTTTATTCATAGCACATAAACAATCATTCTTAGATTCATTCATTCTTTGTATATTCTTTCATACCCCCACAGGTCCCTAGATATCAATGATATGAGCGCTGATACTGCAGCTCCTAATTTCTCTGGTGAGCAAAACATGTGTTTAGAGGAACATCAGGATTTTGAAGATGTTCAAGATTGTGACATTTCTCTCGATTTGCTAAGAATGGTAAAGCAATAGGAGAAACAAATCATGCCACATGAGAAAGAGGCAATAGAGAATATAACCCTAGAGGAGAGGAAGGAGTTGAAAATCGAAACCCTAATTAGCGAGGACACAAGACATGGTCTGGTTGAGTTGCTTCGAGAGTTCAAGGATATCTTCGCCTGGTCATATCAGGATATGCCCAGATTGAGTACCGACATTGTGGTACATCGACTTCCGATAAGATAGGATTGTAAGCCAGTCCAACAGAAGTTGCGAAGAATGAGGCTAGATATCGTTTTGAAAATAAATGATGAAGTCAAGAAGCAGTTCGATGCAGGATTTTTGCAAGAAGTGAAGTACTCCGAATGGGTAGCTAACATTATGCCTATTCCTAAGAAGGATGGGAAGGTACGAATGTGTGTTGATTACAGAGATCTGAACAAAGCAAGCCCAAAGGATAATTTTCCTTTACCACACATTGACACTTTAGTAGACAACACAGCGGGATATTTGTTGTTCTCCTTTATGGATGGTTTCTCAGGATACAATCAATAAGGATGCATCCGGAGGACATGGATAAAACCACATTCATAACCTTGTGGGGCACATTTTGCTACAAAGTAATGCCATTTGGACTAAAAAAAGCAGGGGCAGCATACCAACAGGCCATGGTGAACTTGTTCCACGACATGATGCATAAGGATATTGAGGTATATGTTGATGATATGATTGCCAAGTCGCGCTTAGAAAAAGAGCACATTGAGGTCTTAAGAATATTGTTCTTGAGGTTGAGAAAATTTCAGTTGAAGCTCAATCCAGCAAAGTGTACTTTTGGAGCCAGATCAGGAAAGTTATTAGGCTTCGTAGTCAGTGAAAAAGGAATTGAAGTCGACTCAGACAAGGTCAGAGCCATACGAGAGTTACCTCCACCACGTACTCAGAAGGAAGTTCGAGGATTCCTAGGAAGATTTAATTACATTGCTCGGTTTATTTCACAACTAATCGAGAAATGTGATCCTATCTTTCTTCTTCTCAGAAAGCACAATCAAGGTACTTGGGATGAGGAATGCCAGAATGCTTTTGAAAAGGTCTAGCGGTATTTGATGAATGCTCCGGTATTGTCTCCACCTAGCCCAGATAAACCATTAATACTGTACTTGTCAGTGTTCAGTAATTCTATGGGATGTGTGCTTGGCCAACATGAAGAGTCAGGGAAAAAGGAGAAGGCAATTTATTATCTCAGTAAGAAGTTCATTGATTGTGAGATGAGATATTCATCAATTGAAAAGTTGTGTTGTGCTCTGATTTGGACAACTCGGAGATTAAGACAGTATATGCTATACCATACCACTTGGCTTATCTCAAAACTTGATCCGTTGAAATATATGATGGAGTCAACGGCTCTAAATGAGAGAATGGCGAGATGGAATATTTTGCTTTCAGAGTTTGATATAGTCTACATAAGTCAGAAGGCTATAAAAGAAAGTGCGGTAGCAGACTTCTTGGCTAGTAGGGCTCTAGAGGATTATGAGCCATTGAACTTCGATTTTCCAAATGAGGAGTTGATGTGTATAGCAATGACTGAAAATTCTTCTTTGAAGCTCAATTTTGATGGGGCTTCTAATGCAGTCGAAAAAGGAATTGGGGCAATCTTGGTATCTCCGAATGGCGATCATTATCCTTTTACGTGCAAGTTGGACTTTGATTGCACGAACAATATGGATGAATATGAAGCATGCATCATGGGACTTCAAGCAACTATAGAATGAGGTATAAAAACCCTAGAAGTATATGGAGATTTGGCGTTGGTTGTTTATCAGCTTAGAAGTGAATGAGAGACATGGGACCCTAAATTGATTAGTTATCGAAAGGTAGTTTTGGGGTTACTTGAGGAATTTGATAGCATCACCTTCAATTATCTCCTACGAGACGAAAATCAGATGGAAAATGCTTTAGCAACCTTGGCCTCAATGATCAAGGCGAACAAAGAAGAAGAAATGAAGCCAATTCAAATGAGGGTTTACGAGACTCCAGCTCATTGTTGTAACATTGAGAAGGAAGGAAATGACAATAACCCCTGGTATCAAGATATATTGCGATATGTGAGGGATCGCAAATACCCTGAACAGGCCAGTGAAAATGATAAATGAACTTTGAGGAGGTTAGCTTGCGACTATGTTTTAGATGGAGATATCCTATACAAGAGACGGAAAGATCAAGTACTTTTGAGATGTGTCGATGCTGTGGAAGCTAAGCTAATTTTATAAGAAGTTCATGAAGGGGTATGCGGGACGCATGCAAATGGGTTCACGATGGCAAGGCAAATCATAAGGTTTGGCTATTATTGGGCCACCATGGAAGGGGACTGTATCAACTATACCAAGAAATGCCATAAGTGTCAGATTTATGGAGACAAAATTCATGTACCCATTCACCTTTACTTGTTATGACTTCTCCATGGCCCTTCTCCATGTGCGACATGGATGTTATCGGACCAATATCACCGAAAGCTTCGAATGGACATCTGTTTATCTTCGTGGTAATTAACTACTTTACAAAACGGGTAGTGGCCGCCTCTTATGCTAATGTTACTAAGTCAGCAGTGAGTCAATTCTTGAAGAAAGAGATCATTTATCGATATGGAATGCCTAAGAAGATCATATCCGACAATGCATTGAATTTGAACAACAAAACAATAGTGGAGGTTTGCGACCAATTGAAAATCAGACATCATAATTCTTCCCCTTATCGTCCAAAAATGAATGGGGCGGTGGAGGCTGCCAACAAGAATATTAAGAAAATAGTGGGGAAGATGGCTGAGACCTATAGAGATTGGCATGAGAAGTTACCATTTGCACTCCTAGCCTATCGAACATCTGTCAGAACCTCTATTGGGGCAACTCCATTCTCGCTAGTTTATGGGATGGAAGCAGTATTACCTATTGAAGTAGAAATACCTTCTCTTCGAATTTTGATGGAGGTAAAGTTAGATGAAGCTGAGTGGGTTCAATCCCATTATGACCAGTTGAACTTGATTGAGGAAAAGAGGCTAAAAGCCATTCGACATGGTCAGATGTATCAGAAGCGAATGATGCGAGCTTATGACAAGAAAGTTCGACCAAGAGAATTCCATGAGGGAGACCTTGTACTGAAAAAGATCCTTCATATTCAAAAAGATTTTAGAGGAAAATGGATGCCGAATTGGGAAGGGCTGTATGTCGTGAAGAAAGCTTTCTTCGGTGGTGCATTGATCTTAGCGGAAATGGATGGGAAGAGTTTACCCAATCCAGTGAACTCGGACTCAGTTAAAAAATACTTTGTCTAAAGAAGAAGGGAATCTAAGGTGAAAACTCACAAAGGGCGCCTTGAGATTTTTTTTAAAAAAATAACAATAATAATAAAAAAATAAAAAAATAAAATAAAAAAAATAGAGAGGCTAAGGTGAAAACTCGCAAAGGGTACCTTGTGACCAAAAGGGTTTTGTGTTGAAAACCCGAAAGGGCAGCTCAAATTTTGAAGAGTACACAATGATCTTGCTACAAAGAGCGAAGAATGTTGCAAACTGGGGCATCAACAGAGTACTTGGGATCTTTTAAACATATGTTGAACTCAAGAAAGATTTCATGGAGCTGGTGTATAGGCACCCAAATGGCGATATCTAGAGGATCTAAGTTCTATCTTGTTGGCTATCTTTAGATTCTATTTCTTCTAAAAGATAGGCTAGCAGATTAATTCCCTTTTATATCTTTTTGATAATTCATTCAAATCCAATTATTCTTAAAAGTTTATTCATCTTCTATTATTCTTTAAGTATGTTGCATTGAAATAATAATAGATGAATTAAATATGTTCACAAATGAGGTTTTGCGCATTACTCTGGAATTTCTAAATAATACAAGAAACTAAAACAGGACAATTGTTTGAGAAATTCACGTAAGTAAGGGATGAAAGAACTTGTGGAATTCCTTTCTTCCAGTCCAAAAGGAAAATAGACAAAGCCAATAATTCAGTTCTTACAAACATCCTCAATGGATCGTAGCATTGGAGGACGGCTTACAGGCTGAGCATGAATGAAACTTTGAGAAAAGAAAAGAAAAATGAAGGAATGAATGATGACGTCTAGGATAGGGGTCATATTCACAACATTTTGCATCATAACATGTTTAATTAGGAACATTCGACTCACTTCAAGCGTAGCATCCTAAATTATCAGGCATAATCATTCTACAGGTTATCAGAGACAGTGCACTTTAAACCCCAAAACAGTAGGGTAATAAGCCGCAGCATAGCAGATCTCATATTCAGATGTTTATGCTGAAGCAGATCCAAGATGACAGATCTTATCTCTCTGTATTCGGCGGGGAGCATATTAAAGATATAGCTGATTTGGCTTTCACGTGTTTACAATGAAGCACATCTAAGATTATTTGTTGCCTTTGTATTGTCAGAGAACAAATCGAAGTCTGGCATTTCCACTTTAATGGAAGGCAGACACATAGCAGATCTCACCTTCAGATGTTTACGCTGAAGCAGATCCAAGATGATAGATCTTATCTCTCTATATTCGGCAGGGAACAGATCAAAGATATAGCTGATTTGGCTTTCACGTGTTTACGATGAAGCAAATCTAAGATGATTTGTTGCCTCTATATTGTCAGAGAACAAATCGAAGTCTGGCATTTCCACTTTAATGGAAGGCAGACACATAGCAGATCTCACCTTCAGATGTTTACGCTGAAGCAGATCTAAGATGACAGATCTTATCTCTCTATATTCGGCAGGGAGTAGATCGAAAATATAGCTGATTTGGCTTTCACGTGTTTACGATGAAGCAAATCTAAGATGATTTGTCGTCTCTGTATTGTCAGAGAACAAATCAAAGTCTAGCATCTCTACTTCAATAGAGTGCAGATACATAGCAGATCTGACCATCAGACGATTAGACTGAAACAAGATCCAAGAGGATTTGGCATCCTTGTGCTTACAAGGAGCAAATCGAAGACATAGCTGATTTAGCTTTCACGTGCTTATGATGAAGAAAATCTAAGGTGATTTGTCATACCTGTATTGTCAGAGAACAAATCGAAGAAGCAAATTTGGCGTCTCTGTGTTTGGCGGAGAGCCGATCGAAGATACCAACATGATAGTCAAGAAGATTGAAGACCATGATTTGACCAGTCAAATTTGATCTTTTAAATCTTTGCTCGATTCCCGTTACACAGCAATGAGCAAGAGGGGCAGCAGTATTAGCCCAAATTTGACCGGGCTGAAGATAGAATAAAAAGGGTTAAATAAATAAGTATTTATCTATTTTAAAAGTCCATTAAAAGTCTATATACAGAGTCCAAAAGAATTAAATCCCAGCAGCCCAAAATACACCCGTAGCCCAATTTAAACCAAACCAGGTTACACCTAAGCCTAAATAACAGACCTTAGACTAAAGTGGCCCAAAAGGCCCAAAACGGTAAAAGCAGACAAGGAAACCCTAGGGTTTCCTGAGAACACAACGCCGCAAGGAGTTTCTAGAAGTTTCAGGCACTCCAAACGACGTGACCTTTCATCTCACAGATTCAACAGCCCGATCGTCACCACCAAGCACGCCATGATTTCTCGTCTCTATCACCACTAGACTTTAGGCCTCCATCAACGCTAGCAACCTTCCATCACCGAGATCTTCGGGGTACCTGCAAGAAAAGAAAAGAAATCAAAGCAAAAGGCAGCAGATATACTAGAGCAGGAAATGGAAAGAAATCTTCTAATTTCTTTCCAAAATAGGCAGAAGTCTGAGGCTATAAAGCCTTTCGCAAAATCTATAAATAGGAGGATATGAGAAGAAAAAAAATACAGAAAAAAGATTTTACTAGCAGTTGTATCCATTTAGAGCAGA
This sequence comes from Gossypium hirsutum, assembly GCF_007990345.1. NCBI lineage: Eukaryota > Viridiplantae > Streptophyta > Magnoliopsida > Malvales > Malvaceae > Gossypium > Gossypium hirsutum. The sequence goes on along the minus strand of NC_053431.1, from coordinate 23,131,366 downwards.
AGAAATAAAAAAGCAGTTCTTTTTTCGTTTCTTACGGTAATCAAATCATTTTTTTATTCTTTTCTTTTTCTTCTATTTGTTTTCTGACCTGTATACATTGATTTGAGAAATAATAAAAGAAAATAAAAGAAAAGGGAGGCTACCTGACGATTGGCGAAGGAAGGGAATGGTTTTTCGAACCCTAGACACCGTGCGCGGTGGTCCTTAGGGCGGCGCGTGGGCGTGTGAAGCCTACGACCGAGGCGAGGCCTACAAAGGCTAGAGCCTGGAGCTTCTCTCCTTTCTCTCTCTTTCAGAAAAAATTTTAGGTTTTTTTTTAAAATCGGGTTTCAAATGAGTTTAAGGCTGAGAAGTTGGCTTATATAGCTTAATGAAGCGACATCGTTTCATAACCCCAGGATCCGTGCGTTGACCCGATTACCCGGGGAGGATCCGCGTGTTTTTTTAGGATTGGGTTAATTATCCAATTGATCCTTCCACCCTTTTTGCGTTTACAATTAAGTTTTATTTTATTTATGATTTAACCCCAATATTTTGCCTCAATTGTGATTTAATCCCTAAAGTTGCTGCTTTAAGTCCCAGTTTAAAACGCAGTCGTTTTGGGAATAGGGAAATTTTCCCAATGAGTCCCTTTTGTTTTGCGCTTGTTTTAATTAGGACTTAAATTCAGTTCTATTTCTTTTGAATTCGCCCAGTAATTTTGCTGAATTTTAAATTTAGCCCAATAGATTTATTTTTATTATTATATATAAATATTTCATATATTGTAATTTGCTTTTGTTTTTTTTACCCTACTTTTATATTATATATTGAAAAATTATTTATTATATATATTAATATTATTTATTATCTATTGTTTTTCACAAATTATTATTATTCTACATCATTATTTTTTTATAATTATTCTATTTTTACTTGTATTATATATTTATTAACTATTTATATATATTGTTTTTACATATATATACTCTTATTATTTTATATTATATCTATTATATTTCTTATTTCCTATATATTTAAACTATATTTTATTATATAACATTTATTATATTTTTATTTTTATTCTATATTACTTACTATTTTTGTTATGTATATCATATATTATCTATTATATTATTTATGTTATATTATTTATTATATTATTTATAATTTTAAAATTTGTAAATTAAATTATTTTTTTAAAACTCATATTGTATTCATATTAAATTATTAATTATTTATTATGTATTATTTTATATTTTTTATATATTATGTGTTACTTTATAAGCTCTCACATACTTTTAAACCAATATATTTTATATATAATTATTACCCTTTTATAAATATTTTGTTAATATGTATATTGTATATTAAATACTATTTTAAAATTATTATTAAATATCATGTTTTTTTTTTGTGTTTCATGTATATTTTGTTAACAATTGCTCATTTCATTTTATTTTATATTGCATATATCATGTGTTAAATGTCATTTTATATTTATTATTTGATATTACATTTTATGAACATGTACATTGATGTTGTATTACTTTGTTGTATATCATGCATTATCTAATTATTACTTTGTATGTTTGTACGTTTTGTTTATTCATTTCTCAATATATGCTATATATTTCTTTGTATGCATATTGTTAATATTTGCTATGTATATATTATCTTTATATGAATGTATCTAATGCACGATCTTTATATTATTACCCTAATTTTGATTAAATGCACGTATTATTTATTTACTATAATAATATGTTACTATGTATAATTTATAATACAATAAATTCCCCACGCATCATTTTAAGGCCCCAAAGTTTTCAAAAAAATATAAAGGCAATGCTTGCTGTTTGGAAATTTCGAGAAAGTAGTGCCCTAACTTACTGGGTTGCAACTTTTCTCGTTAAGTTCGAATAATCAAGTACCCTTCTTAGTCTTTAAATGTTTGCAAAATGTGAGCAACTGTCTTGGAATCGCAAAGCAACATGTCCTAACTTATTGGATGTAGCGTTTTGTTGTTTCGAGATAGGGATTTCTAAAAAGCTAACTTAGTGTCAATACTTTGATACGAGTGAACTCTAATTTACAAAAAAAAAATCAAAATATTCTAAAAGGGATTGCATTCTTAAAATTTTTGAATCTCCGACATTAAAGACACTTGATAATCAATTAGGTACCAATTTTTGGGCATTACGAGGGTGCTAACCCTTCCTCGTACGTAACCGGCTCCCGAACCTGTCTTCTGATTTCGTAGACCAAAACTAATGATTTTAAAACAAAAATGTTTAAAAGGTGATCCAATCACACCTAAAAGGATTGGTGGTGACTCCGATTTTTTTTTTATAGTCGATTCCCATTTTACAAAACTCGATTTAAAAATGGTTTCGACAGAAACAATCAAACTGTAACGCCCTAGACCGGTCTAGACGTTATGGCCGAATTTGGCAGTGTCACATGCAATGGAAGTGGAAAACAAGTTTATCGAGTTAAAACCGTTCCAGTTAATTAGCCTTTATCTTAGATCAGAGTGAAACACATGTTCTTAATTAAATCTAAAATTATATCTTTTTAGCCAAAGCTTTGAAAATGTTTATTTTTGAAAAGACCCTTTGTGTTCAAAGAAACTGTTATTTTAAGAAAAATCAAGTTTTTACCGTCTAGCCATTTTAAAACTGTAACGCAATTAAAAAAATCCAAAGTAAAAATCCAGAATAATTAATAAAATATGAAAATTTATGGAAAATAGTCTAAAATTTATATGTGGTCACCATCGAGTCCTCCGTTGTACCGATCTGTCAAGTCTGGGGACTACCTATACAGAATAAATAGAAAAGGGTGAGTTTTCGCAAACTCATTATGTAATCCCTACAGAAAACATGCATATAGAACACATCAGAATACAGTCAAATATAGGCTGGACCTGAGCCCATTACAGAATCAATTTGGGCCTTAGCCCATTTAGATACAATCTCAGAGTTATATTAGGGCCTTGGCCCATATCGAGACAGAATGTAGATACAGTAAATCAGAATCCTACCCACCAGCCTCTACACACCATGTGGGGATTAAATCAACCCACCCATCCCTACACACCATGTTGTACTTAAATGCGGTATATATACAAAATATTGCAACTGAGCAGCCAGCTAACAGGCTTAAGAGCCTTTTAGACACTTCCTCCAAATAACATTAACCTACCCCCATGCAATGCAACATACCATAAATGACATGCAAATATGCTAATAACATAACATACATGCAGTTCAGTACAGATATCATGTTCAGTCATACATCATACAATTAGATCACATAATTCCGGGTCTAAGTAAAGCTTACCAACCCTTTAGTAAGTCCACAGTCAACTAGGGTGACCCGCGTAACCTTACAGAATATTTCAGAAAAATGGGCTCACACGCCCATGTGGCCTGCCCGTGTGGGCCCACAAGGCCCAAATTGGCCTTCCACACGGCCTGGCCTAGAATCCCACACGCTCTTGTAGTTTCACCCATGTGCGCCCACATGCTTGTGTGGCCCGCACAGCCCAGATCAATGTAGCCCGTGTCTCGTACACGGCCTACCTGGCCATCACACGGCCGTGTCACATGCGCACGACCTGGCTTATCAATTACACGACCATGTCCTCTCACACGGCCTACCACACTACCGTGTGGCATCTACAGAATAGTTTTTAGCTTTTTCTGAAACCTTGTTTTTTACATTTTCGGGTACACACCTATTACAGTTTGATGCTTAAACGAACCCCGAACACTCCAAAACCTATATTCAACCAAAATACCATTCAATTAATCACTTAATTCATGATTCTAAAAGCTACCATCAGAAAGAACACTCCCTTTAATCTAACGAAGTCCTTAACTCGAGCAAGTAGCAGTAATTTCGCAACACTCAAGCCCTGATTGGCTGACCACCACCTCTTATCTTCCACCTAAATACCAAAAATCAGCCCCCTATTGATAGAATATTCGTTACCAGTACGAAACGCACTTAAACAACCTACCAACAAAACTCAAAAGCGCGAAAACTATGATCCTCGGACACTTGCTTGCAAAAAGAATGAATAAAAATAAAAATAAAAGAAATGGTGATGATAGTGAAGTAGAGAGGAGAATCTCGGTAGGGAGAATGGAAGGGAAAAATGTGCAGATTTTTGGGAAAAAGAAAAGACTGACAGAATATACGATAACCACCCTTAATCCCTTATTTTTATCCTAAAAATTGTCCAGCACACTCCCACTATCCCTCAACAACCAAATTCAAACTTCACTCAACCACATTTTACACCTTTCAAACTCCCACAAGGCACAAGTAACGAAAATAAAGCTTCTACCCAAACTCGAACACTAGACCTTTAGTAGACCAATACACTACTTAACCACAAGACTAGCAGGCCCATTCTTTCATAAACTTACCGACTATTACATAAAAGCCTATTAATCATGGATAGGGCTTTATTCTTCAAAATACCAAAATTTAACTCAAGTAAGGCTCGAACTTGGGACCGCTCACATACACCCAGAACATTTAACCACTGAAGCAGATACACAGTTGTGTCACACATTCGTAAAAACAAAAATTTAAATTTTAAGGCGTTACACAAACGTTTGAGGACTTCTACGCTTCATCAATCGAATACAATCAGGATTCTCTAAATGTTATTCTTAATTTATTTTTCATACATACATTTATCCTCAAGTTTACTATGTTTATGTATTCTATGAGGAACTAATCCTTTTATGAGGGATTAGTGAGTTGAGGTGTGATTGATTAATTGCTATGTAGGGTTTTCTTAGTGGATCAATTTTTCAGGAGAGGAAGAACTTAAACCTTAGGCTTGACGACCCTAAGAAGAAGTCATTAAGGTAGAAATTAACCCAAAATTAGTATGGCATATTTGTGGAAAACTTAGCCCCGAACCGGTCTAGACTGTGAGGTTAAGAGATAAGTAGTTCTTGCCGACTCATTACTTTAGTGGAAGACCCAGAGATCTTGTTAGGGTAGCAACTAGTTGATTGAATAGAAACCCAAAATAGGAATAAGTTATGATCACCAAAGCAAGCTAATCACTCAATTCTTCATTTGATTGAGTTTAGAAATTAGTTTTCGGAGTACCTTTTATTCTTATTGTTTTTAATTTTTTATTTATAAAAACCCCAAAAATCTTTCCTTTATGTTTTATCATAATATAATTCATTCAAACTAGTAATTAATTCTTTTTGCATTTAGGTTGATTTTAATTTAGTACTCGCCTCCTTTGGGTACGATCCTCATAGTATTTACCCAAATACTTACGAGTATCGCCTCAAATATATATCTTTAGTTGAAGTATTCACACTCTGGACGTTAGTATGTGAGGAGGTGGTCATTAACATTGTTAATTTTTTTGTTAAATTTATTAATGTGATATTTTGAAATAAAAAAATACCTACTTAGTAGTAATGTAACAAAAAAATGGCACTGTAACCAATTTGAATTTAACAAAATAATTTTAATACTTTTAAGAGATTGACCTAAATTTTGAAATCTAAAAAGTGGAGGAACTAAATTCCTAGTAATAAAAATATAGGGACTAAATTTTAAATCTATAAAAAACACAAAGACTTATAACATATTTCAACTTAATTTTTTTAAAAGAAATTATAAAGAGATTTCCCGAGGCGAAGTTGTAGGAATTATACTAGTTATGAATAATTAGAGATCATATTCCAATAATTTTAATAATTATTTAGTCAATTTCTTTAATGGATAGTATTTGGTACACTTGTAGTGTATTTTTTTTAACTTCACAAATAGGGTTAAAAAATTATTATGTATTTCATTTTTTTATACATTTATTTTTTTAATATTTTACTACACTCATTAAACACTTATCATTACCCGAACCCCACTTGTAGAGTTTAAAAATTCCACTAACAATGTATCAAATAGCTTCTTTTTCTTTAATATCAAGTTATTATTATTTTTTAAACAACAATATTACCTTATTAGTGAAATTAATTTATTGACAATCATGAACATACGTGTTGCATATGAACATGATTGTGTGAATATATGCCACCTTCAACATAAAATTGATCATAGAAAAATAACCTAATTGCACCAATATCATTGTTGTTTTACTAATAAATACTAAATAAATACTATTACCCATATTATTGTTTTACTAGTAATATATTTTGAAATAGTTGAGCTCACAAGTTGATACGGGAGCAGATGTTGGACAAGTTGCATGTAACAGCCCGATTTTAGCTAAATTGGAACAGTGGTTCTGAAACCACAAATATGAGGTTATAAAATTATTTTAATATTATTTTTGGTGTTTACAGCATGTTATTTGATATGTGTGAAAATTGTGTGATTTAATTTTATAGATTGGTTAGTTAATTTAATAAAAGGACTAAATCGCGTAAAATGCAAAAGTGGCATACTAATTGTTTAAGTGCTTATTTGCCATGATTTATTTAATTGGATGTCCTTATAATGTTATTTGACCAAGATTAGAGTAAGTGGACATTTATGGACAACCATTAATTAATTTATAATTTAAATAGCCAACGGTAAAATGGTAAATTATGTATTAATGTTAATAAATTAAAATAAAACAAAAGGTTAGTGGAGTGTTCATCTTTGTTTGCCGAAATCTGAAGAAGAAAGAAGGCAACATGGCTATTTAGGGTTCAGTCATTTGAAGTTTCAATTGGAATGTAATTTTTGTTTGATTTTTGATGATTTTTACGTTTTTGAGATCATTGCTTCGTATATTAGCTAGCCCATGCTTTAATTTTTCGATTTGATGATGAATTTTTGAAATTCCATTGAAGAATATTAAAGCTTTTTGTTGTTTGATTTTCATAGTTTATTAAGTGATTTTTGATAAAAAAAATGCTTATTAAGGATTAAATTGTGAAATTTGTAAATTGAAGGGTTAAAATGTGAAATAAATGGAGTTAATGGGCTGCTAGGGATCTAGGGAAGATTCGGCCATGCTTGAGTTTGATGAAATTTTGTGTATTTTCTGTTGTTTTGAATTAGGGACTAAATTGTAAAAATATGAAATATTAAGGGCTAAAGTGCAAAATGCCTATTTATGTGTATTTGGGTGAAATTGAATGAATATGTGATCATATAAGTTAAATTTGAATTTATATAGATCAAGAAAGAAAGAAATTAGATTTGGATTAAATTTGAATTTATATAGATCAAGAAAGAAAGAAATTAGATTTGGATCGGGGGAAGTCGACAGTTGTTGAATAGCTGTTCCAATTTGTTCGTTCCTGTACGAGGGAAGTTCATATGCAAATAAATTTTTTAAATTTAAATGTATATATTGTTGAATTGAATTGTATATTTATATATGTTTCCAAATTGAATTGAGCATTAGAGGACTTGTTTTGAGCATGAATTAATTGAGTTACGAAGTTGAAAGCCCCGTATGAACCTTAGGAATAGTATAGGATACTGATGTCATGACATTAGGACTTTTGAGGTGTGATTTCATGCAAGACCATGTCTAGGACATTGGCATCGATATGAGATTACATGTAAGACCCTGTCTGGGATAGAGGCATCAATATGTGATAACATGTAAGACCATATCTAGGATATGGCATTGTATGTGATACATGTGTTTCTGAGTATCCTTAACAATTCTGAATGGTTTAACGAGGAATTTCAAAATGAGACCAAATGTGAATTCGAGCTACATGATTCAGGTACGTATGAAGTTTATATGTTCATTGAAAAATAAGGTAAGTGAAGTTACTTAACGTGGTAATATGGATTATATGAGAAAAATGATTATAGATGTGTATTAGATTAGTTAAATGTGGCCTATTTGAATTGAATTATTAATGTTCTTGTGATGATTTATTTGGTTATGGCTTACTAAGCTTTCAAAGCTTACCTTGTGTGTTCTTTCATTGTTTTATAGACATATAAAGCTAGCTCGAGCTCGAGGATCGTCAAGGATCATCGCCACACTATCAAGCACTATATCGGTACTTTGAAACTTGTACTTATGACATATGGCATATATAGGCTAGTTTTGATACGGTTAGTTTTGAATTATGTATAAATAGCCATGCGAAAATGGCTTGATAATAATGTTAATGTTTGTGAATAATCGACCTTGTTAATTAGCTCATTTTGGGAAGTTTGTTTGATGGTATATTTTGCATTTATGGATAGTTACAATTTGGTTTGAGTGATGGTAATGTGGTTAATTATTCAGTTAGATGTTAATGTTGGTATGTGTTCATATTTGCTATGTAATAACTATGCTATGCCATGTGAATTTGGCTATTTGGTGTGGCTTATTAATGACCTATGTTTTGACGTATAAATTGCCTTGCGAATTGGTTTGTGAATGATGAAAATTACTTTTTTCATTTTGTGAGATAAATTATGATATATGATATATATATTTACATTCGAATAATGATAGGTAAAATAAATACATATGCTTATGACATGTTTGTTTGTGGTTCGATACTTAAAGGTCAAATTGTTGGTTTAATGCTTGATTACAAAATGTGTTATGTATGTGGTTGTATATTCAGTTATGGCATTTGGCTCATTTTGATAAGTATGAGATTTTGGTATATAGTATGTATATATATGTTTTGTGATGTCGTATGCATTTGGCCAAATTATTAGGGATGTCTTGTTGATTATATGATTGATTACACGAAGAATGAAATTGGTGTAATTGGTATATGATTTAGTTGCAGTTTTGGTATGATTCGATTTGACATTTGTGTTTAGTATTATTAGTTTCTAATTTGGTAAGATTAACATGCGAGTTTGGTATGTTCTGTTTAGGCAAAATGTATTTAGAAATGGTTAATGTTGTTATGGTGAGATGAGCACGAATTTGTAATGTATAGAAAAAAAATTATATTTGACTATTGGGTTTTTTTGCTAAGGTCTCATGTATGGATGATTATTAAGCCATATAATATGGTTTGTTTTGTCTTGATATACGAATGTGCATAGGTATATAAAATGGTACGCTGGTAATTAGTTAATAAAATAGATGTATACAAATGGATGTCTTGATATATGTTCGGTATATGAAATGAAATATGTTTGATTATATGAAATTGGTGGACATATGTTTTGAACATTAAATTTATGAAGCGTAAGAAATATAATATTGATGTATGTTAGTTTGATTCGAAATTTGAACAGATAAATGAAATTGAAATGGTTGAGTTTTGAAGCATTGTTCGTACATGAGATGCGGTTAGTAAAGTATGATTGTTTTAGGTTGGTTATGTACCTTAAATATGCGAATTTGTCTTATAGGAAATAAGAGGATGGTTGTTATTTGAGTTTGAAAATTTTATAAAGGAAATGATATTACTTTGTACATAAATTATAATAAATGACTGTTTGGAACTATGTTTTGATCAGTAATGCCTCGTAACCCTAATCTGGTGACGGATATGGGTTAGGGGTGTTACATTCGTTATTTACAAATAGATACATAAATCTTCAAGATACACTCTAATTAGTCCGATCCAATCTCTATAAAATAGAGAACTCAAATTGCTTGATTTGCTTGGATCAATCTTTTGTGATTTGTTTATGCAAAAGACCATTGTCAAAGAATGGTCCAAAAACACCTTTCAAATATCACAACTCCAAAACCCAAACAAATTAGGTTTAAGAGATTGCGAACATAAGTATGATAGGTTAAGGTTTTTAAAAGCAACTACAACTCAAATTGCTACAACTTTTGTAGCTGGAACCATAACTACTCTGACCTTGTCCTCTTTTGGCCAATTTTGAACAAAACCAATAAAAACAAACAAATCAGATGATCAATAAGCACATCTCTCTCCCTCAATCAATAAATAACTTCACCTTAATATAAAGAAACTTAACTACTAATATAACCAAGTATATCAACCATTAATGCTTAAGAGAAAATGCATTAATAATCAAACAAATTAAGTTATATCTTAAAAGTTTAAAGGAAATAATTGAAACTGAAATTACGCAACGATCACACAGAGAAAAAAAATTCCAAGTTTTTAAGTTTACAAAGTGAATGCCCCTTCAAAAATATAGATTCTCAACTTATCAGCTTATTACCACTCCACTCAAAATCAAGTCACAAAGTGAACGTTAGATTTTCTCCGCTTATAAGCAAACATTTTTTTCTTAGAATAGAGAACTCTTAATTTATCTCCTAGCTACATTTTGAACACACAAAAAGGGCTGAAAGCAATCTTTAATTTAAAATTATAAAGTAAATGGATATATGTCACCCATAACATAAAATTCATCGTAGCAAACTAACTTTAATTGTGCTAATATTATGAAAATTTTGAATTTATTCAAAATAGTAGAACCCGTAGCTTTATTTTATTAAAAATCTATTATTACATATATATTTAAATATTTTAAACATCATTCTCTCAAAAAAATTATTTTAAGTATCATACAATAGTATTACTAGTTTAATAAAATTAACAATAAAAAATAATATAGTTGTTATAGAATAATCAGTGACTAGAAACTATTAAACGAAAGGAATAGGAGAATTTCTTGTGTATTTCTTTTCATTTATAAAGGGTTCTATCTATAAGCTTTACTGCATTAAATTAAGTACAAATAAATTAAACATACATAATTGTTTCATTGAAAGATACATTAAAAAAATTGAGACTTATATTATTTATTCTCATAGATTGATGAAGGGTTTTGTTGGGTAAGAAGTTATAGACATTCACATTTAATAGATTCATATCATTTCCCATTAGTCCATTAAAGAAAAAAATTTATCTCATTAAAATTTTTATTTTGACAATACTTGTAGGATAAAAATATAATGCTGGAAGAAAAATATACAAATTCTCATTTGTCAAAAAAAATTTAGCAAGACAATTTTCATCACAGAAAAAGAGTACAACATGTTGTGGACTCCAACTAATAAAAATGTCATTTAACATTTTTGAGTTGGCACATTTCAATTTTTATACTAGTCTTTAAGCTAAACTATTACTATAAAAAAATTGTTGAACTTCAATATCACATTTCTTCTCAAGATCATTAGTAAATAATAATTTTAGTAAAATATGTTGACTTCTATCTCCTTTGATGTATCCTCCTTTTAATTAAACTATACAGATTGCATTATCTTTGTATAAGATAGTTGGTGCATTTTCTTGTACATGTAAATTTCATATCTTCTAGATATGTTGGGTCATTAGTCTTAGCCAAACACACTCTCAGTTAGCCTTATGCTTTGCAATTATTTTTGCATGCTTTAAAAGGAAACAATTAATGTTTGTTTTATCGAACGTTATGATATGATTATACCTCCAAACATAAATAAATATCCATATGAGATAATCCTTTTTGTGAATCCAATGAAAATCCAATGTCAAAATAACCAACTAATTGAGTTTGTGAATTATTTGAGTAAAAAAGCCTATCCCAATTATTCCTCTAAGATATCTAAATATATGCATAATTCTATCTCAATGTTTACGTGTTAGAGAAGATTTAAATCTTGCAACAAACTTATAAAAAAATTTATATCAAGTTGTGTGTTGATTATAAGATACATTAAGTCCTTATGATGGTAAAATGTGCATTTTAGAACAAATGAGCTCTTTATCATTTTCATAATAAAGGAGTCTTTATTTACATCTAATGCCCTCATAACCATTGGGGGTACTTAATTGATGTGTTTTATCTGTGTAGAATTTCTTCAAGATTTTTATGCATAAGATGATTAATAGATATGAATCTAACCTTTTAAATGATAGATCTGTAGACCAAGACAAAAAAATAGTTTTTTTTTCAAGATCTTTCATCTCAAAATTCTTTCTTTAAACAATTTACTGCATTTTGAAGCTCTAAAAGAGTTCCTGTAACACCCCGTGCCCAACCCGATTGTGGGATCTAGTATTGGGCGTCACAAGTAAATTTTATTGAAGTAACAATAGCTTTTAAAAAATCAACTTTCCAGTTTTGCGAGTACGTACTTAACAAAGTGGTGTCTCGATATTTTGAAAACTTATAAGATTGAAAGTGGACCAAAAATAGTTTCGCACTACCATAAGAGATTAAAACACAAGTAAATAGATTTTAGTAGAAGCTTAAAAGATATTCTCACGTTCGAATAAAACTTCCCTATTAAGTTATCACTCAGGAAATAATTTAAAAACTTATTTTAAAAAGTATCACCATAAACCACGTTTAACGATAAGGTAGCCAAACCACAATTCGACATTCATAATTACAAAATATCGTTTCAAGAATACATTTTGATGACTTTCAAATGGTGGCATCTAAAACTCATCCTAATACCCACAACAAATACATGTCACATCAAGAAACACAAAGAAGTCTCACAAATGGGCTACTAATCTTGTTGTTTCCCTACTACTACCACATTCAACCTACAACCTGAAAGTAAGAAGAAGAAACTAGCTAAGTTTGTAAGAATTTAGTGAGTTCCGAAGAAATAAACTCCCACAATAAAAAATATTAGACTTTGAAAGATTAGACCTAAACTGGCAATTAATACGCCATATTTGGCTGATACAACTTTCATTGATCTGAAATATTTGTTGGCAGATACTCCCACGATCAGACCCAGCCTACTGGTGGGCACTATCTATAATGGAAACTCCCATATGAAGGATACGGGGCACACTGTCTTGCGTGTACGCCACTTTCATGGAATCCCCTTTTTATAACTTTAGACATACTGTTTACATTCCATGCAGCGCGCAGTCCTTAATTACACACATGCACCTTTTTTCCCTCATACTCCATTCCTTGTGCTAACTTCTTATCCTAATTCCGAAAAACCATTTTCCTATATCTTCATACCGCTCATCAGAGCTATTTACCAGTCGTAACCTCCACACCCCCTAATATTCCTCCTTGTATTAGAACACACGCGTGTTCCCCTGCAAGGGTAGGTTTGCACCAGTCACAGTTTGCACCAGAGTGCCATACCAAAGGCAAAACATATTATCTTGAGTCTTATTTTCATCATCATACGCAACATCCCTTTGTTGTCTCCTTACATCAATCTGAATACAAAGCTTGTGTAGCAAGGAAGGAGTATTTATACCATGTATATGGTAGGCTTTTGGGTCTATTTAACCATTTGTACACATGCATGAACCGACTCCTTAAACCATCTCCTTAGACACAAGTATCAAGACCAAAGGTCAAGCTACTTACCTGGTTGTATAGTGATAAAATTTGAATGAAATAACACAAATAACAGACTTAAGGTATGAAGGAACTCAATAGAAATCTTTGTTCAGAGCTTTATCTACTCTATGACTTCCTTCCCTTTGGCACTAGGACCTTCTCCCATTTCTTTGGCTAAAACATTAAAATGACTTCTTTAAACATAAAAAAACAACCAAAACTTTATAGAAATAACATGAATCTGAAGACATGCAAATAGTTTTTGGATAGAATTTTCCTTCTTATCCAATATCTAAATGAAAATCCTACTGAATCGCTCTTACAATAACTTTTTTCATCCTGGTAAAACATAAAGAAAGTTTTAAGAGTTTACCAGCTAACAACCTAGGACAGAAACTCTTTTAAGCTTACCATACAACACCTTCGTGGACAATGAAGAACTCTTTTTGTTTTCTTCGATGATAACAAGGTTGAGCAGAGAAGATGAAACGAAAGTCTTCTCTACAGTACCAAGCTATCCTATTTATAAATAACGCACATTCAAAACATAGTTAAGATTAACTCTAATCATTAATCATTCTCAGAAGCTTCCACTAATTAATCACATCCTACAAGGCTCCTCAGGTGTCCTAATTACTGACACGTTACCTCTACTAGGATGCTAGATGACTTAAATATGTCCTGCTAACTACCACTCTTGTAGTAGCAGCGATACAAAAACACGGGTGATAAACTTATTAGCAGGAAAGTTTGTCTAATAAGGTTTTTGCTACAAAAAAAAACTTGTTAATCTCCAAAGTGGAAGTCCACAGTATCGACGAAGTTTTACGAAGTACTTCACCAAAAAGTTGCCATTCTTATCTTGTCTAAGTCACGCAACTTAGGCGGTCTTTACAAGCATAGTCTCCAAAACAGAACCAGCTCGCCAAATGAGGGTGTGACAACTCCCTTACCCTTCTAAAACTTGTCCTTAAAATTTCGTACCTATGAAAAGGTGAGGATACTCTTCTCTCTTTGAGCTTTCCCTCTCCTACGTAGCCTCTTCAATTTTATGGTTCCACCACAACACTTTGACCAAATGAATTTCTTTATTTCTAAGCATATTGATTTCTCTATCTAGGATACAGACAGACTCTTCTTTGTAAAACAAATCTAGCTCTGCTTCCATCACCTTTAGTTGTACCACATGGTCTAGATTAGAGCCGTATCTTTGCAGTATTGACAAATGGAACACATCATGGATCTCAGAAGTTTTGGTGGAAGAGCTGAGTGATATGCTACTTGCCTTATGTGCTCCAAAATTTTATCAGGTTTGATGAATCTTGGGTTAAGATTCCCCTTTAACCCAAAGCGAATAATCTTCTTTCAAGGTGAAACCTTTAGAAAAACCTTATTTCCAACTTCATAGGATACATCTTTCCTTTTCCTATCTGCGTATGCTTTCTGGTGATCTTGAACAATCTTTAAGTGGTTCATGATGACTATTACTTTCTATTTTGTTTCGCGGACTATGTCTAGGCCAACCAGCTTCTTCTTACTAAGCTCCAACCAGCTTCTTCTCACTATGCTCCAACCAACAAACAGGAGATCAACACTTTCTCCTACACAGTGCTTCAAAATGTGACATGCCCAAACTAGCATGATAACTGTTGTGCGACCAAAGATAGGAACTTTTTCCAATTCATCCTGAAGTTAATCACACAACTTTTGAGCATATCTTTCAATACTTGGATCACCTGTTCTTATTGTATATGAGTTTCAGATGAAAGGTAATATTGAATCGAAGCTTGGTTCCAATAGATGTTTGCAACTACTTCCAGAATCTTGATGTGAATTTGGAATCATAGTCAGTTACAATTGAATAAGGAATACTATGCATGCAAACTTTCATTGCAATGTATAGCTCCACTAGCTTTTCCAATAAGTAATTTGTATCCAATACCACGAAGTGAGCTGAATTTGTTAACTTGTCCACAGTTGCCCATACTAAATTCTTATTTGAAGCACTGAGGGGAAATCCTGAAACAAAATCCATTATGATCCTATCCCACTTCCTTTCTGGGATCTCCAATAAACACAAGTTACCCAACGGAACATGATGTTCAGCCTTGACCCTCTGACAAGTTAAGCAATTCATTACAAATTTTTATATCTACTTTTTCATACCTAGCCACCAAAATAAGCTCCTCAAATCTGGATACATCTTTACACTTTCCGGGTGAATTAAAAAGGGTCTTTGGTGAGCTTCCTTCTGTTTGATAGCGGGTACGCCCTGTGGCTCAGCGACAAAATTATTCTAGTGACCATCAACCATGGATCCATGTACGAGAAATGAATTGGGTTGAAACGAGGGTTGAAATATATACCTTTCAAACTGAAAAGTAACAAATAACATTGTTGATGGGATGCCTTTCAGAGCTGTCGATTCCAAGTCACAACAATAATGTCTCGGCCTCTACGTAATCCACTCAATTAAAGAATGAAAAACAAAAATTCATTTAAACTTTTTAGAGAGTTTCTTGAAAGCAACTGCTAGACCATTTATTTTCTTTTCTTAGTAACCCTAACACACTATGTAACACCCCATACCCATATTCAATGCCAGAACAGGGTACGAGGCATTACTGGACTTACATCGCAAACAAAATACAATTCCGAGTCATAAATTTGCATCCAAATTAAAACCATTTGTATTCAATCATAAAGTCCCTAATACAAGCCTACGAGGCCCAAAACATGCTTTGGAAGCAGTTCGGGACTAAACTGGAAACTTAGGAAATTTTTTACAGAACTTAGAAAATTTTTGCTATGAATAGGGGTCATACGCCGGTGTGGGCAGGCCGTGTGGTCACACACGCCAGTGTCCCTAAACCATGTAACTCCCTGTTTTGTAAAGCATGAACAATTTGAAGTCACATGGCCAAGTCACACGCTCATGTGCTAGGCCTGTGATTAATTTAATTTTCATAAAATAAGTGCAGACTTCACACGATCGGGACACACGCCTGTGCTTAAGGCCGTGTCTCTCACGCGACTGAGACACACGCCCATGTCTCTACTTGTGTGCTCAATTTTGAGCATTCTGTTCTCAAAATTAAGGTGCAGGGGACACACGACCAAAACACATGCCCATGGGGCAAACCGTGTTTCACACACGGTCTAGACACATGCTCGTGTGTCTACCCATGTGGAGAAAATAAAGGCTATTTACCAAGTCATTTGTCACCTTCAATTGCACATACATACCCACAATCTTAATGGCATAAATCATAGCATATTTAGGCAACCCAAAACATCCATAATAAAGGTTAGAACATATCATTTTATCATCCACACTCAACATATTTACAACATCTTATTTTGCCAAACCAAATCATACCAAACTTGCATTCTACAAGTTCCAATATGGCTACCAATAACATGCATAATTTTACTTAGTTTTCCTAGCATACCAATGAGCCAATCTTAATCATTCAACAACAAAACCATTAAGCTATATCCAACCATTAACCAAGCATTTATAAACCACATCGCATAAGAGATAATTGCACATGAATGCATATATATATATATAAGCTTACAACCAATTCAACCAAAATGAGCCAAGTTACATGGCCAAATACCAAAACAAGCCTATGACTATTACAAGCCAACATATTTGGTCAAATCATGATGACACATATAACAAAATGACCAAGTCCCTATACATGCCATATACTTAAAATGTTTAAGATCATCGATACCCAAAATGACAGTTTGATAGTGTGAGGTGATCTCCGACGATCTCCAATCCGAGCTAGCTTGGTGACACTATAAAGCATGGAAAATAAAACGGAGTAAGCTATATAGTTTAGTAAGCTCGTATGAAAGAAATAAGCTAACCATACCATACATTAACATGCAAGTAATTTAACATAAGATAATGCAATTTACCAAAATCTCATGATCATAATTCACTTCCATCACAACTTACCTTAAAATCGTCATTTCACGAATTAATAATCATAAGCTTTAAGTACATACTTGTACCATCTCATAATAATTTCATACTTAGTCTCATCGTCATTATACCCAATGAACCACTCGGAATAATAATGTTGGATAATCGAGAAATCTTGCACACAAGGTGCGACATATGTAGTCATTGCTACCTCTATCTCATAACACATATATGCTCGCTCTCGAGCCATTAACGGGCCTGCTTACACAAGTTGTCAGTCAAGAAGTAGCTACTCGGTGCTGCTCACACAAGCTATCAAGTAACCGTAACATATGCTGGTATACTCAGCCACCAGTAGGACGTATAGGAACAGCACCCGGATCACATAACATAAAACCCTAGTGACATGTCACTTGTATCCTAATCTATTCCTAAGGTTCGATTGGGATTTCTCGCTTGCCAAAACATCGTCGGATTTGTCCATAGAGTCGTTTATACAATTCATACAATATTAAAGCATTAAAAATACAATTATAATAAAGCTTATTAACATACAAACTTACCTCGATTACAAAAACGGCCAAAGGGATCTATTTGTCAATTACTTTGTTTTTCCCCTGATCTACACTCGAACTTTGTTTTCCTTGATCTATAATACCACATTTAACTTATTTAATTATCACATTATTCAATTCAGCCCAAAAACACATTATGGAAAAATTTACATTTTTGCCCCTAACTTTTTAACATTTTACAATTTAGTCCTTAGGCTCGTAAAATGAATTTCTTTCAATTTCTTCACAACCCAAGCCTAGCTAAACCTTTTTCATGCTCATGACAGCCCACATTTTCCATTTATTCACATTTTACCACACATTTTACAACCTTTAACAAATAGGTCCCCTTTTTGACATTTTCATCAAAAATCACTTTGTAAATGTTGTTTATCTAACATCAAACATACTTTTTCTACCATTAAACATCAAAATACACACATATTCATCATGGGTCAAATTTTGGACTTTAATCCTTCTTCAAATTAGTCCTTGGAAAGGCTAGATTAGATTAAGACAACTTAAAAACATAGAAATCATTAAAAAAAAATGGGGCAAGAACGGACTTACAATCAAGCTTGAAAGTGGCCAAAACCCTAGCTATGGACTTCCTTGAAAATTTGGCTAGGAGGATGAAGATGAATAAAAATTTTGACTTTATTTTAGCTTATTAAATCATTTAATTACTAGTTTACTAAAATACCCTTAATGCAAAAATTTGGAAATTCACCAACCATGTCCATTTTTGTCCACTAAGAAGTATATTGGTCTAATTACCATTTAAGGACCTCTAATTTAAGAATTCATAACAATTAGACACTTTAACTTATAGAACTCAAATTTTGTACCTATTGCAATTTAGTCATTCTAGTCAAATTGAGCACTCAATTGATAAAATTTCTTAACGAAATTTTCACTCAATTATTCTATCATGCTGTAGACCTTAAAATAGAAATAAAATAAATATTTCTACTTCAAATTTGTGGTCTCAAAATCACTATTTCGATTTGACCCTAAAACGGGCTGTTACACACTAAGGGATCCATATTCCTTTTATTTTTCCTTTGATATCACATATCAAGAAAAAAATGAGATTATTCCCTTATTTTTAGAGAAATAAATGGAAATTCAAAATAAAAATTATATTCTTTCAAAAAGAATATCAATTTTCATGTCCTTTTATATTGTGACAAAAATTATTATAATTATTTATATTAATGATTTTGGTAAACTATATTCAATTAATATTTTGTAAAAATCAACTTCATATATTAATTTTATCTATGTTATCTATTTGTGTTTAACAAGCTTGTACATATAATGTGTTCAATATTTAACTATCTAATTAATTTAATTTAATAATTAATTTAATTCATGTGATAGCTAAATACAATATCAAATGTAGGCTCTTGTAACATTAGTAGTAATACTAGAACATTTCTAATATTACAAGCAATGAGTGGCATCTAGTAATGCATCATTACTACCCAAGTTACAAGAAGTTGTGATTCAACATAACCTTTCTGTGATAATTTTTTCATGTATTATATCCTTTTATCCTTAATATCTAGATTGGACACAAGTCATGGAATAGTCACACTTTTATAGTCCAATCTCATATTTCTTGATATTTTGAGTAGACTACAGTAAACAAATAAGTGTGATATCTCATATCAACTTATTTTAGCATGACCATGCATTTCTAATCTCATTTCAACAAGAGGCCTAAGATATTTCTCTCATTATGTAGGAGGGACAAATCTTATCTTGTTCAATCATATACCGCTACATAGATTATGTGTAACATGCCTAACCCGTATCCATTGTTAGAGTAGGGTTATGAGGTATTACCAATCAATTCACAACGTAAGGCATACATTTATCAAACGTAAAGCATTCATTCTCATAAATCATTCAAGGCCTTAAACATGCTTTAGAAGTAGTTTGGGACTAAACCGATATCATACGAGAATTTTGGAAACTTAATAAAGTATCAACCATACAAGGGTCATACACCTGTGTGATCAGGCCATGTGCCTCACACGGATCCAGACATGCCCGTGTCATAGGTCGTGTGGAAACAGGGCATATATACTGACTTGGGTCACACGGCCAACCACACGCCCGTGTGTCTAGCCCGTGTGCCCTTTGAAGTGTTCACACACTCCCGTGTGCCAGGCCGTGCACTAGGCCGTGCCAAAACTATAGGGTATATTGACTTATGTAACACAACCAAGTCACACGCTTGTGTGCTAGGACGTATGCCAATTAGGGGGTATACTGACTTGTACCACACAGCCAATCACACGCCCGTGTGTGTGACCGTGTGGAGCATACTGACTTCATTTTAATAACAACACCAATGGACACATGGCCATGTAACATGACCGTGTGTCACACATGGTCGAGACACACGCACATGTCTCTGTCCATGTGGAAAAAAATATGGCATTTGCAAGGCCAATTTGCCACCCCAACTCATGCTCACGTAAAAAACCAAAATGGTACCATTTCATCATTCAACTAGGCAGCCAAAAACATCAACCAAATGCACAATTCATACAATATTCATTTCAACCAATTTCACTACTCAATTCAATGCCATTTACCTAATCAAATACTTATCAACTCAACTTCTAAATCATACACCATCAAAGCATTTCTCAAACATTTAAACTCCACAATTCAATTTACCATGTTCATACCATACATGACAAAATAAACCATTTCTATTAGCCAAACACATATCAACATTAACATCATTTACAAGCCAATTCTCATGGCTATAAACACAACCAAAATATCACACCTATCCTATACATGCCATATACCATATATATACAACTCAAAAGTACCAAATAGATGTCCGATAGTGTGATGATGTTCTCGATGACTTTCAGATCCTAGCTAGCCTTGATTCACTATAAAACATAGAAAAATAACTCGAAGTAAGCTTCATAACTTAGTAAGCTCGTATGTAAATAACTTAATTCATCAAATAAATGTAAATCAACCAATTTCACATTAACTACAAACCTTTCTCATGTCTTAAACATGGTCAAATACAATCTCATCAAACTTTCACTATTTAATACTCGAGTAGGTTCTGTACATACCTGTATCACCTTGTACTAACCTCTTTCTCAACCACATCATTCGTTTACCCGTTGAACCATTCGGAATAGAAATCGGATACTCATAAATCTCATATGATAAGTACCTATACCATGGCTCGTAGCCAAATCAAGGTAACTTATCCTAAGAACTATTTTCATGGCCCGAAGCCAAAACATCTGATATGCATGGTCCAAAGCCAAATCGGTATAGCTCGCATCCAAAATGCTAATAACATGGTCCAAAGCCAACTCATCCGATATGCATAGCTCGAAACCAAATTGGTATATCATCTTATAACATGTCACCAGTATCCAAATCTATTCCTAAGGTTCAACCGGGATTTTTAGCTTGTCGATTCCATCTTCTAATATATCCATAGAATTGTATTTACAATTCATACATTAATAAAAATCTCATAATCACATTTTAGGCAATATCAAAACATTTAACATACATTTATAAGGAAATCATCACATACGAACTTACCTCGAGTATGAAAATGTCGTCCATACGAACTTACCGCGAGTATGAAAACGACAAAATGAGTCAATTACTCAATAATCTTGCATTTCCCTCGATCTAATTTCGAATTCCTCTTTTATTGATCTAAATATATTCAAAATTAACTTATTCAATCTCATATTCTTTCAATTTAATTCAAAACATACATTTAGGCCTTTTTACACATTAGCCCCCAAATTTTCACATTTAATCAATTTAGTCCATATTTCACAAATAAATAAAATTCACATAATTTCATTAAACCCAATCTTGGCCGAATTATATATAGGTCCCTAATAGCCCAAAACTTTCATTTATTTCACATTTCAACCACTCAATTTTCATATTTCACAATTTTATCCCTATTATGCATTTTCATCAAAAATTACTTTACAAAACATGAAAATCTATCATCAAGCTTTCATATTTCATCTTCAAATACCAAAGAACAGATAAACTCATCAATGGAAAATCTTAAAGTCTTTAGTAGTTTCGAAATTAAAGGTACGGGCTAGCTAGATTAAGCTACAATGATTACAAAAACATAAAAATCATTAAAAACGATCAAAAATCGTACCTTAATTGCTTGGATTTGCCTAGCCGAATGAAAAACCCTATCTTAGCTTCTTCTTCTTTTAATTTTCGGTGTATGAAGATGAGAATAAAGTTTAATTAGCTTTGTTTTATTTATTTTAACCTTTAATAACCAAATTATTAAACTAACCTTATTATAAATCATTTAATATCATCCATTTAATGTCCATATAAGTCCACTAACATTTAAAATGGTCTAGTTACCATTTAAGGCCATCATATTTAAAAGCCAAAGCTATTTGACACCTTTAACAAGTAGAATGAAACTTTTGCATTTTACACATTTAGTCATTTTTTCTCAAATTGAGCAATTAAACGATAAAATTAGCTCACGAAATTTTCACACATATCAAATAACATGCTGTAAACATCAAAAATAATATTAAAAAAATTTTCTGACATTGGATTTTTGGTTCCAAAACCACTGTTCCGATTTAACTAAGACCAGGCTATTACGTTGTGACATACCCAACATTAGTCTTTATAGTATAACCTGTTATGGTAGACATTTGATTGTGTCAAAAATATACAACTCACTATGTTGGGACAATGATGATCTCAAGTTTGAAGATCATATACATAGTTATCACTATGAGTAATGTTGTGGCTATTATATAATAATTCAAGAACCATACTCATAGGGGTCAGTCCAATATGTTATTCTCTAACACATACTCATGTATTGATTTTGACATCTTTATGTTAATGACAACACTTTGTCATCAATTAACTACAGATTATCTCTATGCATCATCATTGTCCAAGCCTACAATAATACTTGACTAAGAACTTTTTTGAAAATGATCATATTATTCTTAGGACTTTATTATTAACCAATTTTTTTATACACATAGAAAATGAAACTAAAATAACAATGACAATGCCTTTTTGACTGCCTCCAGATGTATCAATGTCTAGAGTAGAAGTCCTTCACAAAAGATATGAAAGGCAATATCTACAAGTATATGGGTCAAATTGTAATATAGTTACAACGTAGTAGGTAAGTACTCTGAGGATCGTACCTAAGGGATGTGAGCACGAAATTAGTTCTAACCTAAACATAAATAGATCTAATTAGTACTTTAAATAGATTATATTACGAGAATGAAAAAAAGGTTGTTGTAATCTATACTAATAATAATAGTAATAAAGAAAGAGAATAAAATAAAGAAATAAATCACGAGAAATAAAAAAATAAAATATATATCAAATTTTGGCATGAGTGATTCAGTAATCATAACCAGCTGTCATTTTAGGTTTTCTTATTTAATCAACTAGTCAATACCCAAGCAAAATCTTCCGATCTTCAACTAAAATACTGATTCAACAAGAACTACTTATCTCTCAACCTCATAGTCCTGACTGGTTCAGGGTTAAGGTTTTCACGGATGGGCTATACGAAATTTGGGTTAATTCCTACCTTAATGACTTTCTAGGCACCTCAATCACAAACACCAAACACGCTTACACTTTGCATAATTTTAGCCATTAACCAACCATACATTTCTCATCTAATTTTCTAACCAAACTTACCACCATGACCACATGCCAAAGTCATATACAAACATACCAAAATGGTCACTAAAACATACATCAACTTGACTATTCTAACATCAAACATGAAAGTAGCAAAATGCCAATATATCATCAATCATAAAATACCTATAGATGTACATATTTAACCATTTATCAATTAATTTTTTTCTATATCAAACATATCAAAATGGCCTTACCATTGGGACATTTCTCACATGCATCAAAACCATTTAAATGTGACCATTCTAGCCATTTCCAAATGGTTCTTGTAATGCCCCAAATTTGGGCCTAAAAGGAATAAGCCTTGAGCATGGGAATAGCTAGGAGACTGCACATAATTATTTAGTTGTGCAAGAAAATGGCATAAATGCATGCTAGCTTTAGTGGTTAAGTGTGCTGAGAAGTGTTGGAGAAGTCCTGTGTTCAAACTTGGGCTTTAGCAAAAATTTTAATTTTAAGTGAAGAGGGCCCTTGGTTCTAGATAGTAGGCTTCTTATATTAAATTAGGTGATATATGACACAAAGAGAGTTATGGTGTAGTGATAGTGGCGTGTTGTGCTTCTAAGGAGTTTGGGGGTTCGAGTCTGTAATAGCCCAGTTTAGACCCTAATCAGAACGGTAGCTTCGAGACCACGAATCTGAGTCAAAAAAATATTTAAAAATTATTTTCTGTGTTTATTTTGTGTGAATTTATATCTGTTAAATTTTCGTAATTTAATTTTGTCAATGAGGTGTCCGATTAAATAAAAGGACTTAATCACGTAAATTGAAAAGTGGGTAGTATATTTTGTAAAGAGCTTAATTGTTGATGGCTTTCTAAATGAGAGTAGTTATGATGAAATTAGCCCAATATATATAGTTTTGGACAGCTAAGGACATTTAAATGAGGTAATGTAATGTTATAATTAAGGTTAAATTTGGAAATGAAATAAAATATTATAAACTATCATATAATAAACCTAAAAAAATAAGTTTATTTCATATCATTTCTCCTTTTTCATACACTGAAACTAAGACAAAGAAAAAAAACAAAGGCTAGGGTTTGGCACCTTTAAAGCTCAATCAAGGTTAGATTTTTGTTCGGTTTTTGATAATTTCTACGTTTTTGAGATTGTGGCTTAGTAATCTTCAAAACCCATGCTTGAATTTTTTATTTTAATGAATATTTTGAGTTGTGTCATTGCTGATAGTGTAACATCTCGAAATAGGGTCTAAATGAATAGTGGTTGCGAAACCACAAATCTAAGATAGAAAAGTTTATTTCGATTAATTTTTATGATTTACCGAGTGATTAGATGCATGTGTTAGAGTATTGATAAGAAATTTTATAGTTTGCATGTTTAATTTGCCTATTAGGGCTTATTTGCAGAAGTTGCTGTAACAGCTCGATTTAAGGCCTAAACAGAACAATGGTTTTAGAACCATGAATTCAAAGTCAAAAAATTTATTCCAATTAAGTTTTAAGGTTTATTTATTGATTAAAATATTGTGTAAAAATATCATTAAGTAATTTTACTGATAAAGTGCTTAATTGGACTTTTAGGACTAAATTGCAAAAGTTGCAAAATATGTGTTCTAATTCATAAGTACTTGATTGAAATGGGGGTTTAAAGAGGAGGTCCTTAAATGGTAATTAGACCATTATATTTTGTTTGGACAAAAATGGGCATGAATAGGACAAAATCTTGAAGAAAGGCCTTAAGGGCATTTTAGTCATTTGGTAATTAAAAGAAATAAAAAGGGAAAATAAAGCCAAAATTGACTCATCTTTTCCATGGAGGCCGAAATTAACATGGGGGAAGCCATGGCTAGGGTTTTCAAGCTTTCCAAGCTCAATAATCCCGAAAAACGAGACTTGAATCTAGAATGGGAGAAAAATCGAAAATCGAGAAAGTTTGTAAAATGGCCGTTTTAGTTTCGAGGTAAGTTCATATGTATAATAAGCATTAATTTATGCATGTTTCAATGTAAAATTTATATATTTACTATGATTGCCGAGGTGTTGAAAGTAAGTATAATTATGATGATTTAAATGTTCAATATTAATTCGACATGGAAATGAGAAAGTATGTAAGTTTGTATGTAAATAATACATTATCTTTATTATGTTGTTGTATTTCAGCATATTTTATGTATTGTAGCTGATTTTTGAATCATAATTGACTATTGGAAGTATGGAATCAAGTATTAGAAAGAGAGAGAAATCCCGGTTGAACCTTCGGAAAGATTGGATGATACAGATGGTATGTAGCTAGGTCACATGTATGGTGCTGAGTGCACATCATGTGTACAAGAGAGCTACAAGACATTATGATGTAGCTAGGTCGTATGGGTGATACTATGTGTACACCATGTAGTCAAGAGAGCTACGGGATATATGTAGCTAGGCCACATGCGTGGTTCCAGGTGAAGTACACCATGTAGACAAGAGAGCTACGAGATAAACTGGCTAGGTCACATGGGTGGTACTAAGTGTTCACCATGTGTACAAGAGAGCCAAAATTATGTGTACAATTGAGCTAGGTCACATGAGTGGTGCTAAGTGAAGGCCACTATGTGTACAAGAGAGCTTCGATTTTAAAGGTGGGTTGTGTGCGATACCATCGCGTATCTGTTATTATTCCAAAGCGTTCAACTGGTAAATTGATTAAATGAAATTGTGTATGACTTTGTAATGATAAGTGTAAGTATATATGTGTGTAACTTATGAGCAATATGCTCGATATGTGATTGGAAATTGGAAAGATTGTTATGGGAAAGTGATGAATACAATTGAAGTGTGAAAGATCAAAATTGACAATAAAATTGTTCTGGATAGTTGCAATGACGTGAATCTAAACATTTACCAAAAATAGTAGAAATTGAATCAAAGACTGAATGAGATATCAAATTAGAGCTTAATGAGTCTATTTTCATATAACAAAAATAGAGAAAGCAAAGGAATTCTATATTATGAGATATTTATGTTTTTGAGAGATTGGTTCAGAATGAGTATGTGATTCCCTGTTCTGACTTGGAAAAATCATTAAAAATTGTACAAAAATAATTTGGGGATATAATTTATATGCTTGAAATCATTAATGAGTCTAGGTTTAAATGGAATAAACGATAACATCCTTTTAATCCTGTACGAGGAGAAAATTGATTCATAGTGAAGAGTGGTCAGAACAGTTGAGCAATGAAATAGAGGTAAATTCAATGAATAAACTGTACTAATTGGCTAGACCAAAAATTCTGAAAATTTTATGGTAAGAATATATGTGAATCTAGTTTCAAGGAAAATTAACTCTTTGTAATTTGGAGTTCTGTAGCTCCAGAAATAAATAATTTAGTTGTTGGTACTCTGCTAGACAGCTTATTTTGAACCTGTTTATGATTGTAATAGTGAAAGTATGTGTGTTTGTGATGGTAATATTTCGGGAACATATTGTGACTTTGTTTAAAGTATGATAATGTATTGTTTATTAATATTTACATGCTTACTTACTAAGCTATAATGCTTACTCCCTTCCTTTCCTTTTTCCTATAGTTTCACATATGTTAGCTCAAGTTGGAGGTCGCCGGAGGTTAAATCACACTATCAAACTATTGATCGATATATAAAGGTTTTAAAGTATTTTAAGTCTTTGGCATGTATGGAGACTCGTTTAATTGTTATTAAGTTGCTAGGAATTGGCTTAAAATATTGACCTATGTTATTTGAAGGTCTCTATTGTATAAAGTCATTTAATGTAGATAGTCTTGATTATTAATTAAATGATGCAATTTACGAATGTGCATGCTTGCCTATGTGTGTGGTTGAATTAAAGCATGATATGGGCCTTGTAAGCTCTTTTTAAGGGACAGCTTGAATGTGTTTGAAAAAGTTTTAAATTAGAGTGAAATTATGAATCGATTTTTATACGATGATTAGCGATTAAGTCCGGTAATGCCTCGTACCCTGTTTCGGCGTCGAACACGGGTAAGGGGTGTTACAGATAGCTTGTGATTTTTTTTGTTTGATGATGAAAAATGAAAGATATGTTTTAGATTAACATATTTTGTATTGGAGTTTTTAATGATTTTGAGTAATTAGGACTTAATTGCAAAAATATTAGTTTGAGGGACTAAAATGTGAAATTAATGAAATATATGGACTCGTATGGTAATGGGTAAGATTCGGCTAAACATGGGTAATTGGAAATTTTGTACATTTTGTGTTTTATGCAATAGGGACTAAATTGTAAAAATTGTAAATGTCAGGGTTAAATGATAATTTGTCTATTTATGTGTTTTTGGACTAAATTGAATGAAAATATGTTTGAATGAGCTTAATTTGACTATGTTTAGATCAAGAACCAAAGAAATCGGATTTGGACCGGAGAAAAACAAAAGTTTTCGACTAGCAGTCCGTCCTGTTCTACAACGTCCGAGGTAAGTTTATAAGCAAATAGACGTGTTTAATTTTAGTTAAATATTAAATATATACATGTTGTTATGAAATGTTGAAGTTTATATTTGATATAGCCGAATATGGAAAGGCTTGGTTACTTCGTTTCTAAATTCGATTCGACCGAATTACAACATCTGAAAGCCCCGTATGAACCTTAGGAATAGCTAGGATACATATGTCATGACATAGGATTCCGATATATGTGTGTGAGTAAGTCCATGGCATCGATTTGTGTTTATGTGTTTACGAGTAAGACCCTGTCTGGGACAGTGGCATCGATATGTGGCTACATGTAAGACCATTTCTGGTGCATTGGCATTGTACGATATATGTGATAATCTGAATGTCCTATCCGATTCCAAATGGTTCATCGGGCAAAAGGTAAATTGAGTTCGAATATATGAAACGAGCTATATGCCAGGTGTGAATTAACTTGTTACCAACTTGAGGTAAGGTAAGTCAACACCGTCGCTATTTGATGCACATCTTGTGATATGCAAATAAAGAAAATATGTGTATGTAATATGAGTATTTTTCTTTGTAAATGAGTACTAAGTATGTTATGAATGGTTCTTATATATGCGTATATATAATGAGATATATTCTTTAAATGATTAGTATATGTATGTGAAATATTATTTCGATACATGAGTTTTTGCACTTGAGTAAAAATGTACTAAGTTTAAATATGTCTTCTTGGCTTTGGAAGTGATTAATAATATGTTAGTGACTATATGAGTATTCGGTCAGATTGGAGGTATGGGTGTAAAATGTCATATTATAATTTTGAGTTTATTTAAACGGTATTGATATATGTATGCTTACTATATTATGATAATTTGGCCCAAAAGTTAAATGATATTTGGTTATTTAATTTAGATGAGAATTCGGTCAAGGTAAAAAAAAAAAGAATGATGCATGGAAATATATTATTTTATCTCTTTTGTAAGTTTAAGATAAACATTAGTAAAATAACATTATTTGGTTTAGCTTAAAATAGGTTGAGTATATTACTGAGTGGTTTATTTGCTTATGACTTACTAAGCTATAAAAAGTTTACTCTGTTAGTATATGTGTTTTTATTTATAGATTTTGGATTCAAGTTGCAAGTTCGGGAATCGTCAACAAAGTCTATCACACTATCTACAGCTTCGGTAATTAAATAATTGAACTCGAATTACGGCATGTATAGGCTGGAATGTGTTTTGAAAAGTAGAACTTTGGTTTGTATAATCTAAGCCATGCTAAAATGGCTAATCTTTTATATTGAATTCGGTTATGCGTGGGCTGTGGCTTGAGTTTGTTTTGTCTATAATATTAAGTGCTATAAAGGAATGATCTTTATGATAGATCTTTTATGTTTCAAAAATGGTTAGAGATTTGGAAAAATAAATGGCCGAATCCGCTAAGATATGCTTAGGGTAAGGTATATTCAAATGTAGTGCTGGTATTTGGATAATGAATTATTTATGATTTTGCATTACAGGTTGTTGGCTAAGTTCAAACATAATAATAGCTTGATAAAATATGGATTTTACATAGCGTGTAATATTCAAGTTTGATTATATATTTATTTATAGTCAATGTCTTATTTATTTTTTTGTTTGTGATGCATAAATTGAATTATAAGTTGGTCAGGAAACTATGCGACAATGTATATTAAATTCGTTGGTAAGATAAAAATATGAAAGTTGATGGTGACTAAATTATGATTTGGTAAATGTTTATATCTAATGTTAAAGCATTGGATGAATGGACTTAGTAGTTAACTCACCTGAAGGTATATGTATAGTAGATGGATTATATGTAAGAGTAATTCCATTTTTAGGCAAATTTAGATGACCGAGTGGGTGATAAATAGATTTGTGGTAACTGAAATTTTGGCATGTGAAATGTGTATATTTTAAATCTTTACTCGTGAGTTAAATGTTTAACCATAAATAATGATTGAGAATGATTTTAGTTCGTGAGTCAAGTTTAGTAAATTTATTATTGACGGTCAGTTATAATTCTTGTTTAAATGGTTAAAATGTATATAACATTTATTTGTTTACTAAAACATATTTGATTAATTGTGAGAATATGGTTACCGTGTATGCTGAATAATAAAATGCCATGAGTTAGATTCTATTTCATTTATTTTATACATATTTTGTAATATATCTTAAAATGCTTGATGTCTGTTAGATATCCAAATTTTATACATATTCGAAATATACTGTGCAATAATGTATATTAAATTCATTGGTAAGATAAAGATATGAAAGTTGATGGTGACTAAATTATGATTTCGCAAATGTTTATATCTAATGGTAATGCATTGGATGAATGAACTTAGTAGTTAACTCACCTGAAGGTATATGTGTAATAGATAGATTATATGTAAGAGTAATTCCATTTTTAGGCAAAGTTTAGATGACCGAGTGGGTGATAAATAGATTTGTGGTAACCGAAATTTTGGCTTGTGAAATGTGTATATTTTAAATCTTTACTCGTGAGTTAAATGTTTAATCATAAATAATGATTGAGAATGATTTTAGTTCGTGAGTCAAGTTTAGTAAATTTATTATTGACGGTCTGTTATAATTCTTGTTTAAATGGTTAAAATGTATATAACATTTATTTGTTTACTAAAACATATTTGATTAATTGTGAGAATATGGTTACCGTGTATGCTGAATAATAAAATGCCATGAGTTAGATTCTATTTCATTTATTTTATACATATTTCGTAATACATCTTAAAATGCTTGATGTATGTTAGATATCCAAATTTTAATTCGTATTTGTATATTATGAAATGATAAAATTTTGATTAATATTTAATTGGACATTTGTATATACATTTAAATATGAAATGTGTGAATATTCAGAGTTGTGCTTTTGTCCGGTAATGTCTCTAACCTATTTCTGACGACGGATAAGGGTTAGAGGTGTTACATTTTATTGGTATCAGAGCTAAGGTTTAGTCGGTCTAGGGCTACGTAGCGTGTGTGAGATTAGCTATACATGCCATAATTATATACTGTGATAGTGTGATGACTTTTGACATTTGAAATGTGCTTTCATATAGTAAATGGATCCCGACAGAGCTGTAGCTGATGATGTCAAGAGTGTAGCGCCTTCTCCCGTGCAAGAGACAACGTAAGCTGATTCTCGACCGACTTCGAGTAATCCAGAAAGTGAGGCTAAACAAGCCTTCTATCAAATGATGAATGATTGGTTCACTCAATATATCCGGACTAACCCTGCTGCACAACAACCTCCACCCCTGACTAATCCATCTTTCGTACCTACTATACCTCAAGTAAATGATCCGTTACGAATGAATAGACCACCTGTTGATAAAATCAGAAAACATGGAGCTGAAGAGTTTAAAGCCACTAATGATGATGACGCTGAGCGGGCTAAGTTCTGGCTTGATAATTCCATCTGTGTGTTTGGTGAGTTGTCCTGCACTCCAGATGAATGTTTAAAATGTGCTATATCCCTACTTTGAGACACAGTATACCACTAGTGGAATACTCTGGTATCAGTAGTTCCGAGAGAGCAAGTGACCTGGGAATTCTTTCAGACTGAATTCCGTAAGAATTTCTAGAGCTGAAACAGGGTAGGATGACAATGATGGAATACAAACGAAAGTTTGTGAGACTCAGTCGGTATGCCTGAGAGTGTGTTTCTATTGAAGCCATAATCTGCAAAAGATTTGAAGATGGGCTGAATGAAGATATCAAATTATTAGTTGGCATACTTGAGATAAAAGAGTTTGTGGTACTGGTTGAGCGAGCCTGCAAAGCTGAAGAGCTTGGGAAAGAGAAAAGAAAAGTTGACTTGGGAGCTAGAGATGCACGCAAAAGAACATCCGGTAAGTCATTCCAGTCAGCATAAAAGAAGTTTCGAGATGATTTTAGTCGTTGTAAAGCCACTTCAGGTTACTCCAGACGGGATCAGAATAGACCACCAGTGAGCTCGAGAGCTACCTCAGTGGCGAGTGTGGGTAATGTCAGATCAAATCAACCCGAGTGTAAGCACTGTGGTAAATGACATCCCGACAGTTGCAGGTTGCATGATCGGGCCTGTTTTAAATATGGATCGATAGATCATTATATTCGAGATTGCCCAATGTTAGTCGAGGAAAATCCAATGCAGAATACAAGATCGGGTAACACTACAGCTCGAGGTAGACCACCCAGAAATGCTGGTAATACGAGTGGCAGTCAGAGAGGGACTAAAGATATGACAATCAGATCTGAGGCTCGTGCACCTGCCAGAGTTTATGCTATACGTGCATGAGAGGAGGCTTCATCCCCAGATGTTATTACTGGTACATTTACTCTTTATGATACTAATGTAATTGCGTTGATTGATCTTGGTTCTACTCATTCATATGTATGCGAGACATTAGTATTCAGCAAGACTCTGCCTGTTGAGTCTATCGAGTTTGTGATTAGAGTGTCAAACCCTTTGGGCCGGTGTGTTATGGTTGATAAAGTGTGTAAGAATTGTCCCTTGATAGTTCGAGATCTGTACTTTCCGGCTGATTTGATGTTGCTGCCATTTGATGAGTTTGATATAATTCTGGGTATGGATTGGCTGAATTTACATGATGCTGTTGTGAACTGCAAAAGAAAGACCATTGATCTACGGAGCCAGAATGATAAAATTATCCGGACTGAATCTAGTGATTTCTATGGGTTACCAGCAGTGATTTCTTCGATGTTAGCTCAGAAATATGTGAGAAAAGGGTGTGAAGCTTATTTTTCCTATGTGCTCGACAGTAAAGTGGCTGAAAGAAACATTGAATCAGTACCTGTTGTACATGAGTATCCAGATGTGTTTCTAGAAGAATTACCGGGTTTGCCGCCTATTCGGGAAGTAGGGTTTGGTATTGATTTAATGCCTAGGACGACTCTGATATCCATAGCTCTGTACAGAATGGCACCTACAGAATTAAAAGAATTGAAAGCTTAGTTGCAAGAATTGACAGATAGAGGTTTCGTACGGCTGAGTTTCTCTCTATGGGGTTCACTTGTGTTGTTTGTGAAAAAGAAAGATGGAACCATGAGAATGTGCATCGATTACAGACAGCTTAATAAGGTGACTATAAAGAATAAGTATCCGTTACAACAGATTGATGATCTGTTTGACCAACTAAATGGGGCCATAGTATTTTCGAAGATAGATTTGAGATTAGGCTACTATCAGTTGCAAGTTAAAGATTCAGATGTGCCAAAGATTGCTTTCAGAATGAGATACGGACACTATGAGTTTTTGGTTATGCCTTTCGAACTCACTAATGCACCTGCTGTTTTCATGGATTTGATGAATCAGATCTTCAGACCGTATCTGGACCGGTTTGTGGTTGTGTTAGATGACATTTTGATCTACTCTCATGATGAAGCTGAACATGCCGAACATTTGAGACTTGTGTTGCAGACCTTGCGAGATAATCAGTTGTATGCAAAATTTAGTAAATGTAAGTTCCAGTTAAGTGAAGTCAGTTTTCTGGGTCATGTGGTATTAGCATCGGATATTCGGGTTGATCCGAGCAAAATTTTAGCTATACTAAATTGGAAACCTCCGAAGAATGTTTCTAAAGTCTGAAGCTTTCTAGGATTTGCTGGTTATTATAAACGGTTAGTGAAAGGTTTCTCTATGATTGCAGCCCCGATGAAAAGCTATTGCAAAAAGATGTTAAGTTCAAGTGGTCAGAGAAGTGCCAGAAAAGCTTCGATCAGTTGAAAACCCTTTTGATAGAAGCTCTAGTGCTAGTTCAGCCAGAATCGGGTAAAGAATTTGTTATTTATAGTGATGCATCGTTAAATGGTTTGGGTTGTGTTTTGATGTAGGAAGGCAGAGTGATAGCATATGCCTCGAGATAGTTGAAGCCACATGAAAAGAATTATCCGACACACGACCTAGAACTGGCAGCCATTGTGTTTGCGTTGAAAATTTGGTGTCACTATTTGTTTCGTGAGAAATGTCATGTTTATTCTGATCATAAAGGCCTGAAATACTTGATGACTCAGAAAGATCTAAATTTGAGACAACGCCAATGGTTAGAACTGCTAAAAGACTACGAGCTTGTGATTGACTATCACCCAGGAAAGGCTAACATTGTTGCTGATGCTTTAAGTCGAAAATCACTGTTTGCTTTGCGTGCAATGAATACGCATTTGGCTATGTCTGATGATGGTTCGATAGTGGCTGAATTGAAAGCTAGACCGTTGCTTGTTCAACAAATATGTGATGCCCAGAAAGTTGATAATAAATTGGTTGCAAAACGAGCTCAGTGTGAGACGGATGTTGATTCAGAGTTTAGAGTTGATGTTGATGACTGTTTGAGGTTTCGAGACTGAATATGCGTCTCGAGGAATTCAAAATTGATTCAGATGATTTCGAATGAAGCTCACAGTAGTCGGTTATCTATTCACCCAGGTAGTACAAAGATGTATAATGATCTGAAACAGCTCTATTGGTGGCCTGGGATGAAGCAAGACATCTCTGACTTTGTTGCAAGATGTTTAGCCTGTCAACAAGTAAAAGATGAGCATCAGGTACCTTCAAGGTTACTTCAGCTGATCATGATACCTGAGTGGAAATGGCATAGAGTTACGATGGATTTTGTATCTGGTTTACCATTGACACCGAGCAAGAAAGATGCAATCTGGGTTGTTGTTGATAGATTGACCAAATTGGCTCATTTTGTCCCGATACGTATAGACTACTCACTTGATAAGATGGCTAAATTGTATGTTTCTTAGATTGTAAGACTACATGGTGTGCCTATATCTATTGTTTCGGATAGAGATCCGAGATTTACATCGCGGTATTGAAAGAAATTGCAAGATGCACTAGGTATGAATTTACATTTCAATACTGCTTTCCATCCGTAAATAGATGGCTAGTCTGAGTGAATCATATAGATATTTGATGATATGTTGAGATGTTGCATTCTTGAGTTCGAAAGTACGTGAGAATGATACCTGCCTCTAATTGAATTTGCGTACAATAATAGCTATCAATCGAGTAACAAAATGGCACCTTATGAAGCTTTGTATGGTCGAAAATGTCGTACGCCATTGTACTGGACTGAGCTCAGTGAAAATAAGATACACGAGGTTGACTTCTTTAGAGAAACTGAACAGAAAGTGAAAGTGATCCATGAAAGTTTGAAAGCAGCGTCAGATTGTCAGAAATCTTACGCGGACCTAAAATGTAAAGATATAGAGTTTCAAATTGGAGATAAAGTTTTCTTAAAAGTCTCACCGTGGAAGAAAATACTCAGATTCGGACGTTAAGGCAAATTGAGTCCAAAATTTATTGGGCCGTATGAGGTAATAGAGCCTATTGGGCCAGTTGCTTACAGATTATCGTTGCCACCTGAGTTAGAAAAGATCCACAATGTATTCCACGTTTTGATCCTTTGGAGGTATCGATCTGATCCTTCTCATGTGATCAGTCCATCTGAGATTGAAATTCAGCCTGATATGACCTACGAAGAGGAACCGATTCGTATTTTGACTCGTGAGAATAAAGAGTTATGAAATAAAAAGATTTCGTTAATTAAAGTATTATGGCATAAGCATGGAGTTGAGGAAGCAACATGGGAGCTAGAAGATACAATGAGAGAACGTTATCTTAACCTATTCACTGGTAAAATTTTCGGGGATGAAAATCCCTAAGGGGGAGAGTTGTAATAGCCCGATTTAGACCCTAATTGGAACGGTGGTTTCGGGACCACGAATTCGAGTCAAAAAAATATTTAAAAATTATTTTCTATGTTTATTTTGTGTGAATTTATATATGTGATATTTTCGTAATTTAATTTTGTCGTTGAGGTGTCCGATTAAATAAAAGAACTTAATCACATAAATTGAAAAGTGGGTAGTTTATTTTGTAAAGGGCTTAATTGTTGATGGCTTTCTAAATGAGAGGAGTTATGATGAAATTAGCCCAATATATATAGTGTTGGATGGCTAACGACATTTAAATGAAATAATGTAATGTTATAATTATGGTTAAATTTGGAAATGAAATAAAATATTATAAACTATCATATAATAAACATAAAAAAATAAGTTTATTTCTTATCATTTCTCCTTGTTCATACATTGAAACTAAGACAAAGAAAAAAAAACAAAGGCTAGGGTTCGGCACTTTTAAAGCTCAATCAAGGTTAGGTTTTTGTTCGATTTTTGATAATTTCTATGTTTTTGAGATCGTTGCTTAGTAATCTTCAAAACCCATGCTTGAATTTTTTATTTTAATGAATATTTTGAGTTGTACCATTGTTTATAGCTAGTGACTTTTGTTGTTTGATGATGAAAAATGAAAGATATGTTTTAGATTAACATATTTTGTATTGGAGTTTGTGATGATTTTGAGTAACTAAGACTTAATTGAAAAAATAATAATTTGAGGGACTAAAATGTGAAATTAATGAAATATATGGACTCGTATGGTAATGGGTAAGATTTGGCTAAACATGCGTAATTGGAAATTTTGTGTATTCTGTGTTTTGTGCAATAGGCACTAAATTGTAAAAATTATAATTATCAGGGGTAAAATGGTAATTTTCCCAGTTATTTGTTTTTGGACTAAATTGAATGAAAATATGGTTGAATGAGCTTAATTTGAATATGTTTAGATCAAGAACCAAAGAAACCGGATTTGGACTGGGGAAAAATGAAAGTTGTCGACTAGCAGCCTATCCTGTTCTACGACATCCGAGGTAAGTTTATAAGCAAATAGACGTGTTTAATTGTAGTTAAATATTAAATATATACATGCAGTTATGAAATGTTGAAGTTTATATTTGATATAGTCGAATATGGAAAGGCTTGGTTACTTCGTTTCTAAATTCAATTCGACCGAGTTACGACGTCTGAAAGCCCCGTATGAACCTTAGGAATAGCTAGGATACATATGTCATGACATAAGATTCCGATATATGTGTGCGAGTAAGTCCATGGCATCGATTTGTGTTTTCGATATGTGTTTACGAGTAAGACCCTGTCTGGGACAGTGGCATCAATATGTGGCTACATGTAAGACCACGTCTGGGACTTTGGCATTGTACGTTATATGTGATAATCCGAGTGTCCTATCCGATTCCAAATGGTTCATCGGGAAAAAGGTAAACTGAGTTTGAATATATGAAATGAGCTATATGCCAGGTGTGAATTAACTTGTTACCAACTTGAGGTAAGGTAAGTAAACACCTTAGCTATTTGATACAAATCTTGTGATATGCAAATAAAGAAAATATGTGTATGTAATATGAGTATTTTTCTTTGTAAATGAGTACTAAGTATTTTATGAATGGTTCTTATATATGCGTATAGACAATGAGATATACTCATTCAATGATTAGTATATGTATGCGAAATATTATTTCGATACATGAGTTTTTGCACTTGAGTAAAAATGTACTAAGTTTAAATATGCCTTCTTGGCTTTAGAAGTGATTAATAATATGTTAGTGATTATATGAGTATTCGGTCAAATTGGAGGTATGGGTGTAAAATGTCATATTATAATTTTGAGTTTATTTAAACGGTATTGATATATGTATGCTTGACTATATTATGATAATTTGGCCCAAAAGTTAAATGATATTTGGTTATTTAATTTAGATGAGAATTCGGTCAAGGTAAAAAAAAAAAAAGAATGATGCATGGAAATATATTATTTTATCTCTTTTGTAATTTCAAGATAAGCATTAGTAATAATAACATTATTTGGTTTAGCTTAAAATAGATTGAGTATATTACTCAGTGGTTTATTTACTTATAACTTACTAAGCTATAAAAAGCTTACTCTGTGAGTATATGTGTTTTTATTTTATAGATTTTGGATTCAAGTTGCAAGCTTGGGGATCGTCAAAAAAGTCTATCTCACTATCTACAGCTTTGGTAATTAAATAATTGAACTCGAATTATGGCATGTATAGGCTGGAATGTGTTTTGAAAAGTAGAACTTTGGTTTGTATAATCTAAGCCATGCTAAAATGGCTAATCTTTTATATTGAATTCGGTTATGCATGGGTTGTGGCTTGAGTTTGTTTTGGCTATAATATTAAGTGCTATAAAGGAATGATGTTTATAATAGATCTTTTATGTTTCGAAAATGGTTAGAGATTTGGAAAAATAAATGGCCAAATCCGCTGAGATATACTTAGGGTAAGGTATATTCGAATGTAGAGGTGGTATTTGGATAATGAATTATTTATGATTTTGCATTACAGGTTGTTGGCTAAGTTCAAACATAATAATAGCTTGATAAAATATGGATTTTACATGGCGTGTAATATTCAAGTTTGATTATATATTTATTTATGGTCAATGTCTTATTTATTTTTTGTTTGTGATACATAAATTGAATTATGAGTTGGTCAGGAAACTGTGCAATAATGTATATTAAATTCGTTGGTAAGAAAAAAATATGAAAGTTGATGGTGACTAAATTATGATTTGGCAAATGTTTATATCTAATGTTAATGCATTGGATGAATGGACTTAGTAGTTAACTCACCTGAAGGTATATGTGTAATAGATAGATTATATGTAAGAGTAATTCCTTTTTTAGGCAAAGTTTAGATGATCGAGTGGGTGGTAAATAGATTTGTGGTAACCGAAATTTTGGCATGTGAAATGTATATATTTTAAATCTTTACTCGTGAGTTAAATGTTTAACCATAAATAATGATTGAGAATGATTTTAGTTTGTGAGTCAAGTTTAGTAAATTTATTATTGACGGTTGGTTATAATTCTTGTTTAAATGGTTAAAATGTATATAACATTTATTTGTTTACTGAAACATATTTGATTAATTGTGAGAATATGGTTACCGTGTATGCTGAATAAAAAAATGCCATGATTTAGATTCTATTTCATTTATTTTATACATATTTTGTAATATATCTTAAAATGCTTGATGTCTGTTAGATATCCAAATTTTAATTCGTATTTGTATATTATGAAATGATAAAATTTTGATTAATATTTAATTGGACATTCGTATATACATTTAAATATGAAATGTGTGAATATTCAATGTTGTGCTTTTGTCCGGTAATGTTTCGTAACCAATTTCTGACGACAGATACGGGTTAGGGGTGTTATCGAGTCACTCTTTGCACAAAGGAGTATTTATTTTACTTCTTTGTTGCATGAGAAGTGGAGTCTGACTAGAACTCTGCATGTTGGAATTTAAATGGGTCATGGAGAAAATCAAGGAGGATTTCATGGAGAGAATTGTGGAAGGATAAAGGGAGAGATATTTGGAGAAAATTAAGGATTTTGAGTGAGAAGGGGAGTGTGTGCCGAAATTGGTCTCTAGCTTTGAGAAAATTCTACTTTGAGAAAGCTATAGGGGCTGCGTATGTTTTGGGGTTCTGGTTTTTTTCTTTTCATTTTCAATTTTGCTAACACCCTTGGTTGTCTTCTGCTAACATACCGATTACTACTGGGGACTTTGGTTTTTGACTTTTGCTTTGCTTTATTTTTCTTCTTTTGGCCGAATATACTCTTTTATTTTTGGTATCATCTATTCCTTCATTTCTCTTTTCTCTTCTTTGTGAAGTAGCTGAACACCCTGATCTTTGCTTTCCTTTCCAGTCGCTCCTCTTATCATCTCTTCTCCCACCATATGTAACACCCCAAACCCGGCCCAGACGTTACGGTCGAATCTGACATGCCACATTAGAGTTAAAAATCCACGTTTCATTTTAGCGCTTTAAAAACCAACTTTTGTTCAGCTTAACCAAGTGAATGGAGGCTGGGCACCAGGTAGGAATCCGTAACAGAGGAGGTGAGCCATGAAGGCTGCTTAAGTACCAAGCTCTTCGATTGGATCCAATCCTAGACATGCCCACAACCATTGCCACACTTGATTATAGCGGGTTGAAATCTCTTTGAGTAGATATCTTTGATAAATCGAATGATCGTGACGTTGTGTTATTTTGAAAACAAATATCATTTTGAAACTGCGTTCTAAGTCTAGCCCATTTGAATCATTATCAACCAGTTTAAAGTTATTAAAAATAAAATAATCCCAGAAAAGAAAATAAAGTTAAAATGGCCTTATTACAACCCAAAAATAAATAATAAATAAGATAACTAAAGAAAACCAGTCACTTGTTTCAAAAGCCCAAAAGCGATCACTGTGGCCACTCTAAATCCCCTCCGACTCCAAGTCCCCAAATCAAGGCTCACCTACAAGGTTAAGGAAAGGGGTGAGTTTTGAAACTCAGTGTACAACAAGCCCCTTTCAGAGCCCAAAACAATATCAGCCTGTCGGGCCTAAGCCCACATTCAGTCTTAACATATACTGGGCCGAAGCCTCTACATTATTCATATCCCTGGGCCGAAGCCTTTACTATAACAATATGGCCTATAGGCCCATTTCAATAATACATGCAACATCAATGAACATATGCCAGCCCATTTGGGGAAACTACTCAACCTACCAACCGCTACTCTCCACCCGTACCAACCAAGCTCTCCATGTGGGGAATAACTCAACCCACCCAACCAAACTCTCCACTGGCAGCATAGCTACTTTATCATATAACTGGAGGCCTAGCCTCTTTTAATAACTGGGGCAAAGCCCTTTTTGATAAACTGGGGCAAAGCCCTTTTCGGTAAACTAGGGCAAAGCCCTTTTGCACTTCCTCTATCCATATAAACCCAACCCATGCATAAATGAATACATCATGTGCATATCATACATATCATGTGCATATCATATCAAATCATATATATATATATCAAAATATCATGCATCAAAACTCATAATAAAACCCTAGGGGTAAAATGGTCATTTTTACCTAAGGCAAAATAGTCATTTTCATATTATAAGGGTAATTTCGTAATTCTACCAAATATTAGTGTTTTCCATGTTCATTATCAGTTACTAACAATTTCATGTGTTTTGACAGCGATTCTAGCCCATTCTTAGCGAAACCGAGTTATTGGGCCAAAAACCCCTAATGGGCCCTACATAGCCGAATTAGTCATCTAGGCCCATTTGGCCCTTCTCCTTAACGGTCTAAGCTGTATTAATGCGCAATCTGACAAGATTCCAATTTTTACCAAATTTACCCAAATGGGCCCGGAAGCCCATTGGGCCGAATTCAGCCCCTCGAGGTCCAACTTACCATCGTGCACCAAATCGTGCTCTTACCTGTTCCAACGATCTCGATCCTTAACTTAGCGAATCTAACTAACCAATGAGCATTCGCTTGCTCACAAGTCCTCGAAATGCCAGAATTTCGGCATTTCGGCAAATATCGAGTTAAGCTACGAAAGAGGGTTCGTTACACACCTATTTTGTGACGTTCACCAACAAAGTCTCCCATGGAAGCCTACAATTATTTACCATCATTCTTAGTCTACACAACATGCTAATCAAACCCAAATCTTACCTTACCAAAATCGGCCAAAGAATCCCTAACAACCATAAGTCACTTACCTTCACTGAGTCTGCAGCTTGATCCAAGTTTTCCAAATCGATACCCCAAGCCTTGCTGCTCCTCCAAAGTATCTACCCCACTATACAAACCCTAATAAAATCAAATGAAAAATCCCAATAAGGCCTACATGTCAAATCGGCAACCTCCCTAAACTATAGGGGTTTCAGCTTTTGTCAACAGTTATTCTACTGAATCGATTGGAGTATGAATACTTACCACAGTCTTCCCTTTTTGGACCGATTAAAGCTTAGCAGATGAAGGAATTGGCCACCAAAAAGTGAAGGAAAAAGAAGGTTGCTGGTCTACAATGGAATCGGCACAGCCAAGCTTCACAAGTTTTGGCTTTTGTGATTTTTCGGCAAAAGTAAAGATAGAAGTAGTAGATGAACGGGAGGGAATAGTGAATAGGTTTCGGAAAAGAAAAGGAAGGAAAAGTGGATGGAAGGGTGATGGTTCGGCTAGAGAAGAAGAAAGAAAAAGAAGAAAAGAGTAAAACTATGGTTTACAGAAGAAAACGGCACAGCTAAATTCCTAAATACCGAAAATACTACCCTAACACCCCTTTTCGAAATCCCCTCCCTAAACCCCTCTAATTGGCTAACTCTATCTCCCTCTCAAATCCCTAAAATCTCTCCCCTTATCCCTCCTTAATCCATGCATTTGACTGATTCAAACTCTCTCCGACAGAGTTCCATTCGGCTACAACTCCTGCCTGCTCAAAGCATAAAAATTAACTTCCCCTTTGCCATCACAGAGAATCGAACCCAGGTCTTCCCCCAACCACTTACATGCCACCTTTTTAGCTCCCTAGTGGCGTCACTTAGCCACTTTACTAGAGGCTTATTTTGTGATACATTTTACCCACAATTTTTAATAAGACCAGCTATCCAAATCCCCTAACTCCTTAAGTCCAAAATTCAAAAATCCTACTGGGTTTCGGCCAACACATAGGCCTTCCATAAGCCCATTTACACCCTCCAATTATGAATTTCACCACCAAATATCTAAATTTAAAAACTTTACCAATATATCGAGAATCACGACAAAACCCGAAAATCAAGATATTACACCATATTATTTTTCTTCTAGATTTTTGCCCCTAGCTGGTTGTTCTTTCCCCGTTCTTCTCTTCCTTCTGATCTTCCTTTTGATTTGGAATATCGATGGCACTCGGCTTTCTTTTCTCTCCCTATTCTTGATCGATTACTTCCATACGTTGCTATTAGTTTATTAATTCATTTTCAGCGAAAGTTCCTGACTAGAATGGTAAGTGCTCATATTGGCTCTTCTTATTCAATCTGTTCTTTCTCATATTTTTTTAAAACTGATGCCTCTTTGCTATTCATGATTGTCGAATGATGATCTTTTCCCCATGATATGTGGCTCGTTGGGTTGTCAGGTCTCTCGAGGAGTGGAGTAGTGAATGTGCCCTTGAAGCAACTTACCTCCTTCCTCTTATTAATCGAATAAGGTAAGAACGCTACCTTACAGTTGGGTTAGGCCGAATATCCCTATAGATTGTAAGTTGATGTTGTGGATCTAAGCCACATCTGTGATCAATCCTATCTAACAAGATCTGTTGTTATGCAGCTAATCGACAATGAGCGTCTATTTGGTTCTAGCTAGCGATCTTAGGGTAATAGGTTGTATTACTGTCAATCAAGGTTAGTAGTACTTGAAAGTCTGGGGATTTAATGTTGTGAACAGTAACGATTGGAAGGCTAACAATATGTTTTATTGGAATATAGGCTTTGGGCTCGTGAGCGGTTCATCGATTTCGCAAACAGATGTGTATTCACACACTGAATAGATTGAAGAACGAAAAAAGTCGAAAAGCCGAAAGAATAGCCTTTTGGCCACATGAGTGTGTGAACGCACATATGGTAAACCAAGCCCACAGAACATGGGTGTTCGATTGTAGATGCTACCATGAGCATTATCATGGGTTTGGGCAGTCTGGGCTACGATGGGCCGAAATGGGCCATGTGTGCCCAATGAGCTTGTGGGCTCCACACGGATAAATTCCACAATATATGGTAATTACTAGACTAGGTTGTGTAGTTCGCATGGTCGTGGTTATTTTTGGGCTCGATGGGCCACATGAGCGTGTGGGCCTACTTGGGGCCATTTACACTGTTAGGACTGTTAAGGTTACACGAGTCGCTTGAGGTGACTATAGACCTTCTGATGGGTCGATAAGAGTGCCTAAACCCCAATACTGGTAAAATGAACAAAATACCCCTAAAGGATAAATTACCTACCCTTCGAGGGTAAATGACTGATTTGTGCTATGATATGACTGTTCTTTCTAAGCATGACATTTTGCATACACGTATGATTTATGACATGACATTCTGCATGGGGTTAGGTTTCTGTTAAGAAGGAAGTGTACTATTTCTGGTGGCTCTAGCACATATACTGATACTAGCAGCTTTGCTGCAATACTGTTACCGGTAGCCTTGCTGCAATATTGGTGTGTTGGCTGGGTGGGTCGACTTTGTCCCCACATGGTGTGTTGGTGGTACGGAGTGGTGTGTTGGCTGGTTTGGGATGGGTTGCATTATTGTACTGCATTGATACTGTATTGGGCTAAGGCCCACTCTGTACTGTTTTTGAATAGGGCTCAGACCCAGACTGTCACTGTACGTTGTATCTTGATCGACTGATAGGGGATTACGCACTGAGTTTTCGTAAACTCATCATTTCTTTTGACTGCGCAGGTAATCCCCAGCGTTAGACGAATCGGAGCTGCGAGGGACTCGGAGATGGCCACACTACTGCTCCTATTTTCTTTTATTTGGCGTTCATTTACTATCAGATTTCGTTTTGGGTTTTGAATTATGTAATAAGGTCTCTCTAATTTTCTAGCTTTTAATTTGGAATTTTTGCTTATCATGATTTATATCTGTTAAAAGTATAACGTGGTTTTCCAAAATGATAACTGTTTTCAAAACACTACGTTTTCGCAACACTTTTGAAATGCTTCCTTAACAAATAGAGTTTTAAAAGTAATTTCAATTTAAAATGAACTATGAATAGCTGGAATGATTTGAGTTCTAACGAAGAGCTTTAAATTTCCAAACGGGTTTTCATCAGCAAGAGCTAGTTTTCGAAAAGCACTCTAACGTGACACCGCCAGATTCGGCCATAACGTCTAGGCCAGGTTTGGGGTGTTACAGTTCCAACAACCAACATATATATATACCAAGTTATGTCCAAATGGTCATAATTCAAAAAAACATGCTTGACTAAATTTCATATCAAAACATGCCCTAAATGATCACTTTGCAAACATGCCAACTTGTAACAGCCCAATTTAGGGCCTAAACGGAATAGTGGTTTCAAAACCACAAATCCAAAGTATAAAAATTTATTTTATTATCATTTTAAGTTCTATGGCATGATTGCATGATTGTGTGAAAATTTCGTTTAGAAATTTTATCAATAGAGGGTCCAATTTGATATTTAGGACTAAATTGCAAAAGTTGTAAAATGTGTGTTCTAGTTTACAAAGGTACTAAGTACTTGTGAGTAATGGGTTTTTTAAGTGGAGGTCCTTGGATAGTAATTAGACCATTATA
The DNA here is from genome assembly GCF_007990345.1 of Gossypium hirsutum. Lineage (NCBI taxonomy): Eukaryota > Viridiplantae > Streptophyta > Magnoliopsida > Malvales > Malvaceae > Gossypium > Gossypium hirsutum. Next base: position 23,086,442 of record NC_053431.1, on the reverse strand, counting down.
CCAGTTTGGACAAAAATACCTAAAGGAAGATAAAACACCATAGTTTTTGATGAAGGGCAATTTAGTTATTTGGTAAATAAAATAATAAAATAGGAAAACAAAGCCAAAATTGGTATCATCTTCACCAAGCTTGGCCGAAACTCTCATAAACACCATATCTAGGGCTTTTCCAACTTTCAAGCTCAATAGTAAGTGCATCCTAGCCCCGTTTTTAATGTTCTTTACATTTTTGAGATCCTCGTAGCTCGGTTTACCTATTTCTACTAATATTTTGAGCTAGGGTTTATTTTTAAAAATTTACCCATGGATGGCATGCATGTATTTTGATATTTTATGGATAAATATGAATGTCTGGAGTGTGATAAACAACTTTTACTAAGTGATTTTTGATGAAATTGCATAAAAGGACTAGTTAGTAAAAGTTTTGTAAAATGTTTATAAGTGTGTGATTTAGTGCAAATTGGAGACTGCCATAGTTATGAAAATGGTTCGGCTAGGCTTAAAATACAAGGAAATTGAATAAAAATTATTTTCTGAGCCAAGGGGCAAAATCATAATTTTGTGAAGCTTTAGGGGGTAAAATTGTAAATGTTTCCATAGGATGTTTTTGGGCTAATTTGAATAATGTGAGCCATTAATAAGTCAAATGTGTTGTTATAGATCAAGAAAGATGTGGAATCGACCTTGATCGGGGAAAGGAAAAGATATCGAACTAAATTGCAAAATTACTATATTTTGCACCGAAGTAAGTTCGTATGTAAATAATATATCAATTCTTTTTATGTTATTATATTTCGTTATTATATGAGATGTGGTTGCCTATAGAATGACCATTTGATGCAAATTAAAAATCGAAATAGACTATGAATGAATTTGTTAAATGTTGAAAAGTGAGGAATTTCCCAGTTAAACCTTTGGAATAGAAAGGATACGAATAATCCATTGTGAGAACACGTGTAGTACTATGTGCGGGCTACTATGTGTTTAAGATGGTTTTAGGTCACGTGTGTAATACTAAGTGCAGGCTACTACGTGTACCAAATAGTTAGATTGCATGTGTAGTACTAAGTGTAGGCTACTATGTGTACCCGACAACTTCGATCACGTGTGTAGTACTAAGTGCAGGCTACTACGTGTATCAGATGGTTAGGTCACGTGTGTAGTACTAAGTGCAGGCTACTACGTGTACCGAATTGTTGGTTGCATGTGTAGTACTAAGTGTAGGCTACTATGCATACCAGATAGCTTCGGTTACAAGGGTGGTAATATGTGCAGGCAACCGTGTATCTGTTATTATTCCGATGAGCTCAACGGGAAATCGACTAAGTGAAAATACATGTGAACATGACCATGTGATGAATAAGTGCAGGTATATGTTAGTGGAAATTTATGAGCAATGTGCTTGATAGTTGAGCGAACTTTCGATAAGATGGAATGGAGTAAATGAAATTATGTAAGAGTGAAATTTGTAATAAAACAGTTTTGGACAGCAGGAGTTGTGTAATTTTAAAAAATCACCAAAAATCATGGGAATTTAATTAGAGGTTGAGTAAGATATGAAATTAAATATTATTGAGTCTATTTTTATATAAAGGAAACAGTCTAAGCAAAAGAATTTCATATTATGAGATATTTGAACTTTTGTGAGACAGGGTCAGAATGATGTCGGAATCCCCTATTTTGACTATAAAAAATCATTAAAAATTGTAAAAATATAAATATGGGTTATAATTTATATTCATAAAATCCTTAATGAGTATATTTTCAAAATAAATAAATGGGAACACTGCCCAAATCTTGTAAAAGGAGATAATTAATTTTTAGTGAAGAGGCATCAGAACTATCAGACAGCAAAATAGGGGTGACTTTAAAGAATAAACTATACTTATTGGCAAGAGAAAAAATTCTGAAAATTTTATGGTAAGAAGATATGTGAGCCAACTTTCTGGGAAAATTATAAGATCTTAATTTGGAGTTCTGTAGCTTTGTATATAAATAATTTAGTGACTATGACTCAAGAAAACAGCTTGACCTGAACATGTGTACATATACTATTATGATTGTTTTATCTTGAGAAATATGTTGATAAATCGTTTATTATTTACGTACTTACTTACTAAGCTTTATGCTTACTCTCTTTTCTTTCCTTTGCCTTATAGTATTACCAAGCCAACTCGGGATTCGGAGATCGTCGGAGATCCATCCACACTATCAATACTTTTTGGTATTTTGAAAACTATATTTTTTATTATGGCATGTATAGAGGACTTGGTTATTTTGTTTTATGTCATAATTAATTTGGCATAAAATGTTGGCCTTCAATATTTGATAGCTCATTTTGTATATGATCATTGATATTAATTAATATTGTTCAAGCTATAAGGTATGATGTTGCATGATTAAGTATGAAAATTGAATTCTTTTAACTTGGATATATAAAAAAAAATCTATGTCATGGTTTCGTATGATTACATGTGTTACGTTCCGGTAATGTCTAGTACCCTGTTCCGACGTAGAACACAGGTAAGGGGCATTACACAACTCTTACCGCTTTGGCCATAAAACCATGCATCAATTTGATCTTATACACACCAACCATTAAACATCAAAGTGCCAAAAGCACGCCAACCATCAAGGCATCAAAATAACATAAGTTTCAAAAGTTCATAATAACATTACATGCCATTAACATCAACTAAAAAATAGACATATTCCACCTATACATGCCACTATAGCCACGACCAAAGCATTAAAATCTACCAATAAAATCAATGGATAGTGTGATGGATCTCTGACTAGCTTTCAACCCGATCGAGCTTCCGATAATCTGTAAGGTAAAGGAAAATAACTACGTAAGCAATGTATACTTAGTAAGCTCGTATAAACTTTAAGAATAATATTACATTTCAGTAATGAAATTATAGGTTAAAAATAAATCTATACCAATGCCTCAAGATTTATCAAACTAAAATCATTGACTCACAAATGAGTAAATTCATTAATGTCACATATATTTATAATTCATAACATGAAAGGATGTTCTGGATGTAATGTATAACCATCAACCTTTTTATGAGCTTATATTTCTTTCTATTCACTTACTTTCATTTCTGTCCCAATGTTTATCATAAGCTTAAACAATATTATTAATTCTAAATTCAGTGTATTTATCCATGGCATAGATAGATTCATTCAAAGCATAAGCAATTTACTCACATATGAATACATCATTTATCTCATTAAACCTTTTTATAACATCATAATACATCCCAATTACGTTCTTACCGTATCATTCCCTTTTCTTACCCATTTGATATGTATAGTACAAGTATAATCATAAACATCAATCATATCCACAAGCTTGGCATAAGCCTAAGCACATCAACAACACATGTTAGTTCATTTAAATACAATTCATATAAATTTTACATGGATAACCATTATACTTGAGCATAATTTATAGGCAATTAAACATGGATAGGCATTATACTTAAACACGATTCATTTGGATTTGTTATCCATTTCAACATAACATATTTTGCCATGTAGCTCACCATTTCAAAGTTTTTCATACATACATGTCTTGTTTCATATAAATCACTTACCATATCATTGTAAATTCATGCCCGTTGAACCAAATAGAATACCGTTGGATGCACAGGATATCTCACACGAAGTGTGTTAAACATATAACCGTGATCCATCAATTCTTTTATATATATGCCCACACGAGTTGTGAATAAGTATGCTCACACGAGCTGTGGGTCAGAACGTAGCTACACAGTACTGCTCACACGAGCTGTGAAGTATCTGCAACACATGCCAGATCTTAGCCATGAATTGGACATTCAAGGCCAGCACCCAAAACATGTAAACCCTAATGACATGTTATTTGTATCCTACGAATTCCTAAGGTTCAAACGAGGCTCGAAAATCGTCGAACGTCGTTGGATTTATGTTGTTTCATAACATGATAAATTGTATAATAACATATATATATTGATTCATTTCTAATAAAATAATATATTAGCATTCAATTTAATCAACATTATACATAATATAGTTCATACGAACTTACCTGGCTAAATTGCAAAAATGAAAAATATAGGGGCATTTTGGTAATTTTTTATTCTCCTTGATTTTCCACCTGATCTTGATATAAATTAATAATTTCATTCAATCTATTAATTTAGACAATTAAAAAATGTATTTTATGCAATTTAGTCATTTTTGACATTTTAAAAAATTGCCCGTAAAGTTTTACTTTTATTCAATTTAGTCCCTGAGCCTAAAACATGCAAATTAACCATTTTTACCCAAAATTAAGTCTATTTACGTACTTATGGAATCCAAAACAGCCCATTATTGCAACAATTTCACATCAAATCCTTTCATTTTTACTATTTCAACAATTTAGTCCCTAATCGATAAATTCATCAAAAATCACATAATAAAATACTTTTAAATAACAACTAATATTTCAAATTCATAATTTAACATCTAAAATCACAAGATTCATCAATGGAAGCATTCAAAATCTTTAACAGTTTCAAAATCGAAGGTACAGGCTAGTTGGACCTAGTTGCAACGATCTCAAAAACATAAAAATTATTTAAAAAAATGGAGCCAAAATCCCATACTATGCAAAAAAATTTTCCATGGCCAAAAGCTTCATCTAAACATCCATGGACATTCAGTTTTCAAGAAGAAAACCAAAAAATGATAACAACTTAACCTTTTGTTTTTATTTTATTTTATTTTAATATACCAAATTACCATTTTAACATTGGTTAATAAATAAATAAAACTCAAATTTCATGCCCATAATTGTCAACTAACTCCTTAAATGGTATAATTACCATTTAAGTCTCTTTTCCTTTATCCAATTAACTATTTAATCACTCAAATCAAATAGTGATCAAATTTTACATATTTTATGATTTAGTCCTTTTAATTAATTAACTATCGAAACGTTAAAATTTTTCAACGAACCTTTAAAATTTTTCAACGAACCTTTAATACCATCTTAATGACACTCCGTAAATTTTTATAAAAATATTTACGGCTTAATTTATAGAAATGAGGTCCAGATACCTCATTTTCTAAAACCACTTAACCTTAGGGTCTTACCACTTGAACTTAATTAATCATTCAAATAGCATAAATTATCATATAAAAAACCTTTTTAAAATCAAACTTGACTCGTAAATATTAAATACTATACAAACTTACTCGTCAGATTTGGGGGCCCTGTGTAACACCCCTTAGCTGTATTCGACACTGGAATAGGGCACGAGGCATTACCGGACTTAAACATAAACAAACATACAAAACCGAGACATAAATTTCCATCCAAATTTTACACTTTTCATTTACATTCACATCGTCCCTAATGCAAGCCTATGAGGCCCAAAACATGCATTGGAAGTAGTTCGGGACTAAACCGAGAACTTTGCAAAATTTCACAACACTTAGAAAATTTTTCATGTTTTAAGAGCCACACGCCCGTGTGGCTTAGGACACGCCCATGTCCCTAACCCATGTAACTATCTGTTTGTCATTCAAGAACAAATTGAAGTCACATGGCCAAGGCACACGCCCGTGTGCTTAGGTCGTGTGGTCGATTTACTTTTCATAATTTTTCATAAAATAGGTGCAGACTTCACACGCCTAGGGCACACACCCATGACTGAGGCCGTGTCATCCACACAGCTGAGATACACGACCGTGTCTCTGCCCATGTGCTCAATACTGAGCATTCTGTTTGCAACAATTAAGGTGAAGGGGACACATAGCTGGATCACACGCCCGTGTGTCAACCCGTGGACAAAAATAAGGCTATTTTTCAAGCCATATTGTCACCTTTCCATGCACAAACCTACACAACAAAATATAGCACCATTCCAAGTATATATATTCAACCAAATTAGCCACAACCAAGGAATCAATACCTCATTCACATGCTATCATTAATCATACACAAACATCACATATATCTCATCTCAATCATGCATACTTCCACATCCATGAAAACATCATCATATGCATAAATACTTAAACCAATATTAGCCAAAACCATATGGCCATTTACAAAATGGATTATCAACCAATATAGGCCAACACATTAGGCCAAATCAATTATGACACATAACAAATGACCAAGTTCCTATATATGCCATAACTCAAAATATTGAAACCATTAGTACCAAAAATATTAAGTTGATAGTGTGACTGGATCTCCGACAGCCTTCGATCCCCGATCTGGCTTGGTGACACTATAAAACAAGGGAAAAGAAAGAGTAGTAAGCTTTAAAGCTTAGTAAGTTCCCATGCAAATAATAAGCATTATAAATTCACATTTAACATACAATTAACTTGAAGTAAATTAACATAAATGTCTTTATAAATCTTACAATCCAACTTACTCAATCACAACCTTACTGAGGGGTTCATCTCATATCAAGCTCATTAAGCATGAGTTTTATGTACATACCTATACCAATTTGCAACATACCATAGTCTTTCACAACTTTGACATTCTCATTTCATTTCCCGTTGAACCACTTGGAATATTAAAGGATACTTGGGTATCTCGCACGTATAGTACCACACCAATGCCATATCCTAGATACGGTCTTATATAGGATCTAGTTTCGATGCCAATAGCCTAGCTATAGTCTTACATGAAATCTCATATCGATGCCATATCCCAGATATGGTCTTATACAAAATCTCATAATGATGTCATATCCTAGATATTGTCATACAGATAGTCTCGGTAACCCTAATGTCATGACATTTGTATTCTATCTATTCCTAAGGATCAACCGGGATTTCTCACTTATCAAACTTTTTCGATCATGTTCAAGAGAAAATCAAAATTTATAAAATATTAAAGTAATTAAAGCATATATAATAATGGATTATTTACATAAGAACTTACCTCGGTACAAATATAGTAGGAAATGGACCTAATCGTCAAATACTTTATTTTTCCCCCGATCTAGGTCCGAACCTCATTTCTCTTTATCTATAATGGCAAATTTAACTCATTTATTATTCACATTACTCAATTCAGTCCAAAACTTACATTATGGAAAAATTATATTTTTGCCCCTAAACTTTGACATATTTATATTTTAGTCCCTAGGCTCATAAAATGAAATCAATTCAATTTCATCAAGACAAAGCCTAGCCAAACCTCTTTAATGCTTATAATAGCTCACATTTTCCATTTAATCGCACTTTTATACACATTTTGAGATCTTTTTACAAATTTGTCCTTTTGACATTTTCATCAAAAACACCTAGTAAAAGTTATTTACCTAGCATTAAACTTGCATTCTCTACCATTAGACATCAAAATACACAAATATCTAACATAGGTCATACCCTAGACCACAATCATCTCTCAAATTAATGGTAGAAATAGATAGATTAGGTTACAAGGATTTCAAAATATAAAAATTATTAAAAACGGGGCTAGAACGGACTTACAATCGAGCTTGAAAAGTGGCAAAACCCTAGCTATGTCTTCTTTGCAAATTTCAGCCAAGAATAAAGAAGATGGACTAAAGTTTGGCTTGATTTTTGGTTTTTAATTCATTTAATTACCAAATGACGAAAATGCCATTTTCTCAAAACACTAAAATTCTCTTACCCCATGTCTATTTTTGTCCAACATAAAGTAAAATGGTCTAATTACCATCTAAGAACCTTCAATTTAAAATTTCATAACAATTTGACACCTCTAGCATGTAGAACTCAATTTTTGCACTTTTTACAATTTAGTCCTATTCACTAAATTGAGTGCTCAAACGTCAAAATTTTTGAACAATATTTACACGAAATCATTTCGTAAAATTGTAGACCATGAAAATGTAATAAAAACAAATTTTTATACGTCAAATTCGTGGTCCCAAAACCACTGTTCCGACTAGGCTCAAAATCGGGCTGTTACAACTCTCCCCCTTTAGAGATTTTTGTCCCCAAAAATCTTACCAGAAAATAGGTTTGGGTATTGCTTTCTTATAGCCTCATCGGGCTCCCATGTAGCGTCTTCGACCCCATGCTATTGCCATAAAACTTTCATTAGGGCTATACTTTTATTTCTCAACTGTGTAACTTCCTGAGCTAAGATCTTGATCGGTTCTTCACCATACGTTATATCAAGTCGAATCTCAATCTTTGATGGAGAAATAACATGTGAAAGATTGAAACAATATTGTTACAACATCGACACATGAAACACATTATGAATCATTTCCAACACTATCGATAAATATAACCGATATGCTACTGGCCCTATTCTTTCGATAACTTCATACGGCCCAATGAAACATGGACTTAACTTGCCTTTATGACCAAATCTGAAAACTTTCTTCCATGGAGACACTTTCAAAAATGCTTTATCACCAACTTGAAACTCAATCTCTTTTCTTTTCAAATCCGCGTACGACCTCTGTCGATCTAAAGCTGCTTCCAAGAAATCACGAATTACCTTTACTTTTTCTTAGGTTTCTCTAACCAAATCAACCCCGTGAATCTATTTCTCACTAAGCTCGGTCCAATACAAAGGTGTTCGGCACTTGCGGCCATACAATGCCTCATAAGGTGTCATCTTTATACTCAATTGAAAACTGTTGTTATAGGAAAATTCGACCAATGGTAGATATTTTTCCCAACTACCCTCGAATTCTAAAATACAACATCGGAGCATATCTTCGAGAATCTGAATTTTTTTTTTCGGACTGACCATTAGTTTGCGGATGAAAAGCAATACTAAAGTTCATCTTCGTACCCAAAGCTTTTTGCAACTTTTTCCAAAATCTCGAAGTAAACCTCAGATCTCTATCCGAAATAATAGAAATAGGCACCCCGTGTAATCTCACAATCTCCGAAATGTACAATTCAACTAGCTAATCAAGTGAATAATCAGTAAGAACCGATATAAAATGAGCCGATTTCATTAATCTATTAACAATGACCCAAATGGTATCTTTCTTTTTCAGAGTTAAAGGCAAACCCATCACGAAATCCATTGTAATCGTATCCCATTTCCACTCAGGCACCATCACTGGCTGAACTAAATCCAAAGGCACTTGATGTTCAGCATTCACTTGTTGACAAATCAAATAACTTGAAACAAACTCTGAAATATCTCGTTTCATACCAGACCACCAATACAATTTTTTCAAATTATTATACATTTTTGTATTGCCCGGATGCACAGACAAACAACTGTTATGTGCTTCATGAAGAATTTTGTGACAGCCCAAAATCGACCCTAGTCGGGAAGTGGTTTCGGGACCACAAAACCGAGTCATAAAATTTAGTTAAAATTTTATTTGCATATCTTATATGTGTGATAGTACTTGTATGAAAATTTGATGTTTTAATTTTTGTATTACGAATGTGAATTTTGCTTGAAAGGATCTAGTTGAGAGACTTAGAAAATTTTGATAGGTAAATAAGTAAGGACCAAATAGTATTAAAATAGGAAAGTTTGGGTTTGCATGTCAAAGTGCCCAATTCTTGATAAGTGGCCGGCCAAGCATGACTCCATTCCTCCAAGTTTATGTTGTTTATTATTTAATATTGGTAAGTAAATTAAAATAAATTAAAGAAAGGAATTAAAAAGGAAGAGATGAATAAAATAAGGAGGGAAGAGGGAGTGTTCATCTTTCTTTTTCTTTGGCTATTGCCGTGAGTGAGGAGAAGGAAGGGAGATTTGGTTATTGGATTTTGGCTTGGAAGATGGGTAGAATGAGGTATGTATTGAATGATTCTTGAAAATCTATGCATGTTTGAGATGGTTAGTTCAAATTCTACTCATTCTATAGATTAGACTTAGGATAATGAGGTTGAAATTGTTGAATTGTTAGCTTGGTAACTAATGAAGTAATCGGCCATATGGGGTAAAAATGGGATGTTCATTTTAGTTGTTGTTTCATTTTTGTGAGAAATGAGTCAAGTGTTCATGAGGTGAAATTGTGTGATTAGATAAATTAAAGGTAATAGTATAGTTGATGAATATATATAGATATACATATTCGGCCATCACTTAGGAGCTTATGTGATGTTGAGTTTAAGCTTTGCATATTCGGCTATATATATATATATACATATATATGTAAGCCCATTCGTGATATTACCTTAGGACTATGTATATATAACCGACAAAAAATGGGAAAAACTAGCAAAGGTGAATGCCGAATGAGCTATAGGAGGTGGGGTGACTTCTATGCATGTGGGTGTGTGTGTATGCCATTTAGTTGGTGACATTCGGCATTTCTTAATTAACATTAGAGATGAGTGGATGAAATCAGCATGTGTATTTGTGAAAATGCCGAATGTGAACTTGGATAATATTGAGTAATGTATGTGCTTTAAAATGATGGAATGGAGTGGATGCTTTAAATGTGTTATGAACAATTATAAGTTAAATTAAGGTTTGCTAAATTACCATTGTCATTGCCGAATATACAAACATACATATGCATGTGTAATTGAAGTATGAATGTTTAGCAAGATGGTTAAACTAGTTAATTTATCGATTTAGCTCAAGAAGCTAAAGGTGGAGAGGCAAGCAAGGGCAAAGAAAAGATCATCGAGTAACCGAGTTGGAACCGTTTTACCCAACACAAGGTAAGTCATCAAGCATATATTTTGTATTGATCTAAATAGACATAATGTCTATGTAATTATGCCGAATGGAATGATAAATTTATATACATGTATGTATGTGGTGATGAAAGTGTTGAATGAAGAGAAAAGAGGTGAGATGTATTGAGTTGTTGACCTCGGCACTAAGAGTGCGGGTATAAACATTTATGATCATGAGATTGGCGCTAAGTGTGCGGGTTTAAATTGTACAGCACTAAGTGTGCGAGTTTGATTATCTAGCACTAAGTGTGCGAGTTTGATTATGTAGCACTAAGTGTGCGAGTTTGATTATGTAGCACTAAGTGTGCGAGTTTGATTATATAGCACTAAGTGTGCGAGTTGATTATATAGCACTGAGTGTGCGGACTTAATATATACTTTTGAATCATTATGGACACTAAGTGTACGATATTATTGAGTCGATCACGGACAGCGGATCGGGTAAGTACCTTGAGTTCATGGCTAATAGGCACTATGTTTATATTTGGAGTTGAGCTTGGTAAGTTTGAACCTATGTGACAAATATACTTGAAGTCACGTACATAAGATTTATCGTGGAATAGGTGAAAGGCCGTTTAGTTGTATGATTGTAACGAAATTAAAATGATGTATGAAAATGCCTCAAATATCCTATTGATTAGTATATGGAATGTGAATGCATGATTTGGTATGAGATTGAACCGATAGGTCTGAGGAACTATGGCATGGTTCGGTATGGATGGAGTAACTAGCCTCGTTCCATTTTGTTTCCTCTTGTGATAATGTTATTAATGGATGGTAGTGCTTTGCTTATGACTTACTGAGTTATATACTCACTCGGTGTTTCCTTGTCACCTATTCTAGGTTTCTTGGACTCGTCTCTTTTTGCGTGGTCGGGCCATCATCGAAGTCATCACACCGGCTAGCAAGTTTTGGTACTTTCTTCTTAGTCGGCTTAGGAGAACATTTCGGCATGTATAGGCTATTATGTTGTGTTTGAACTTTGGTATGTAAACTTTTAGCCATGCGAAAATGGCATAAATGTCGGTTGGGTTTGGTTTTATAACGCTAGGTCGTAAGCCTTGGTAATTCGACTTTTCTTTTATGCCATATGTCATGGTTGATTATTTTGGTGTTAAAATTCATGATATGGCAATAGTGTAGTAGGGGGATGTTTGACAATGATTAGCCTTTGGCATGGCTAGTCATGATCATAATTTGTGATATGTATGATGAATTACTAGTTAGATCAAGGAGAAATCACGAAATGGGCATAGTTGCTTTCGTAACAGATGCTGGCAGCAGCAGTGACGTGAGATTGAAAAATCACTAAAAATAGTAGGAGTGGAATTAATTGATGAATAAATTATGTATTCGAAGCTCGATGAGTCTATTTTCATATCGAAGTAACGATAAGATCATATGGACAGTATGTTAAGAGATATTCAGGTTCTCGTGAGACAGGGCCAGAACGGTTTCTGGATTTCCTGTTCCGACTTTGGAAATTCATTATAAATTAACCAGAGATAATTATGAGTCATGCCATATATGTACAGATTCCTCTCTGAGTATAGTTTCTATAGAAACAAACGACATCAGTATTTAATCTCTGTGTAGGGAGATATCCAATTCGTAATGCACATGGGTCAGTGTAGTCGATCCCTGTAACATGGGAGACTTTAACTAATAAACTGTACAAATTGGCCCGACCAAAAATTCTACAAAAATTCTACCATATAGATATATGAGTCTAGTTCCAGGGAAAATTTACGGAACTGGATTTTGAGTTTCAGAACTCAAGATATGATTTTTAAAGTGACTAGTACGCAGATTGACAGCTTGTCTGGAAAATGTCAATAAGTGGTTTGAAGTCTGTTAACACCTCGTGTTCGACTCCGGCGACGGTCTCGGGTTCGGGGTGTTACAAATTTTCTGAATAAGCTCATCATTTTTTGGTACCCAAATTCTGTCTTGGAACATCAAACAATCATCAGATCCAATATGAAAATCTAAGTCATTACCCGATTCACAATGAACTCTTTTGGCTTGCAAATCACTGTCACATTTCTGAGCTTCAGAAATTTGTTGAAGAAGTAAAGGTCTAGCTCTCAACTTGGCTAGAATCGAACCATTATCGGTCAAGGTCAACCATGTATTCATCACTCTCAAAGCAAACAAATACATTCCACTCAACGAATTTGTGACTACATTTGCCTTACCCAGATGGTAATCAATTACTAACTTATAATCTTTCAGTAACTCAAGCCATCTCCGTTGCCGCAAGTTCAAATCTTTCTAAGTCATCAAGTATTTTAAACTCTTATGATTAGCAAAGACATGACATTTCTCACCGTACAAATGATGTCTCTAAATTTTCAAAGCAAACACAATTGTGTCTAATTCCGAATCATGCGTCGCATAATTCTTCTCATGCAGTTTCAACTGTCTCAAAGCATAAGCTATCACTTTGCCCTCTTGTATCAACAAACATCCTAATCCATTCAGTGATGCGTCACTATAAATCACAAAATCTTTTCCCGGCTCAGGTTGTACTAAAATCGGTACCTCAGTCAATAATGTTTTCAACTTCTCGAAACTTTGCTAACATTTTTCATTCCATTCAAATTTAACATCTTTTTGCAACAACTTTGTTAGTGGCGTAGCGATCATCGAAAATCCTTTAACAAATCATCAGTAATAATCAGCTAAGCCTAAAAAGCTTCTAACTTCAGATAAGTTCCTTGGCAGTTTCCAATCAATAATTGCTGAGATCTTACTTGGATCAACACAGATACCATCATCTGAAACAATATGTCTCAAAAATCTGACTTCTCGGAGCCAAAACTCACTTATACTGAATTTAGCAAACAACTGCTTATCTCTCAAAGAATGTAATACAGCCCTCAGGTGCTCGGCATGCTCAGACTCGTCTCGAGAATAAATTAGAATGTCATCGATAAACACAACCACAAATTTGTCCAAATACGGTCTAAAGATCTAATTCATCAGATCCATGAAAACAGCAGTTGAATTCGTTAATCCAAAAGGCATAACAAGGAATTCATAGTGCCCATACCTTGTTTTGAAAGTGGTCTTTGGCACATCTGACTCTTTGGCTATCAGCTGATAGTAGCTAGATCTTCAATCAATCTTCAAGAATACCGTTGCTCTTCTCAACTGATCGAACAAGTCATCTATCCTTGGCAAAGGATACTTGTTCTTTATAGTCACCTTGTTGAGCTGTCGGTAATCGATACAAAGTCTCATAGACCCGTCTTTCTTCTTTACAAATGACACTGGAGCACCCTAGGGAGGAAAACTCGATCTCGTGAAACCTTTATCCGCCAACTCTTACAACTGAGCTTTTAATTCTTTCAATTCAGCAGGAGCCATTCTATACGAAGCAATAGATATCGGCGAGGTCTCTGGTACTAAATTAATACCAAACTCGACTTTTCTAACCAGTGGTAACCCAGGCAACTCTTCCGATAACACATTCGGATATTCACAAACTATCGGCATTGATTCAATTTTCAATTTAGACACTTTTGTGTTCAAAACATAAGCAAGATACTCTTCACACCCTTTTCTTACATATCTTTGGGCAGACGTCAAAGAAATCACAACAGGTAACTCACCTGATTCATCTGAATCAATTTGAAGAGTCTTACCATTTTCACATTTCAGTTCAAAAATCTTTCTTTTACAGTTCACTACGGCATCATGCAGTGTTAACCAATCCATGCTCAAAATAACATCGACTTCATCAAATGGCAACAACATTAAATCAACTGGAAAACAGTGACCTCGAATCATCAAAGGACAATTTTTGCAAACTCTATCAACTAGCACATGTTTGCCTAAAGGGTTTGAAACTCTAACCACAAATTCAGTAAACTCAACAGGCAAGCTCTTACTAGCTACCAATTTCACATAAACATAAGAATGAGTCAATCCAGGATCAATCAATGCAACTACATTAGTATTATAGAAAGAAAAAGTACCAACGATAACATCGAGAGATGTCACTTCTTCACGAGCATGGATGGCATAGGCTCTAGGAAGTGCTCGATCTTCGGATCACACAACTGTATCTTTTGTCACACCTTTACTACTAGCTCCATTTTTGGTATTTCTCGGTGGTCTACCCCTATTAGCAGTATTACTAGTCCTTGCACTCTAAAATTTTTCTTTCTCAACCATTTCGGGGCAATCTCGAATAAAATGCTCCTGAAAACCACACTTGAAACAAGCCCGATCATTCATTCTACACTCACCAGGATAACGTCTGCCACAATGCTGACAATCAAGTCTGTTAGACCTTACATTACCCACACTTTCCATTGAAGTGGCTTATGATTTAGAACTCGAGTATTGCTTTCCACGACCTCTTTGTGAATATCCCGCTAAAACATTCGAATAGGAATACATTTCTTTAGACTTCTTTGACTGATATGGAAATGACTTACTCATAGGTCTTTTCCTCAAATCTCTAGTTTCAAGATCAACTTTCCTCTTTTCTTTATTTAACTCCTAGGCCTTACAGGCTCGCTCGACCAATACCACAAATTATTTCAATTCTAAAATCCCAACTAGCATATGAATATCCTCATTCAATCCATGATAGCCTCGGTCGAAACACAATCTCGAGCATATTTACTAAGTCTGTCAAATTCTCGCTCATACTCAGTCACTGCCATACAACCCTATTTCAGCTCAAGAAATTTCTTACGTTTCTGATCAATGAATCGCTGACTAATATATTTCTTTCGAAATTTCTCTTGAAAGAATTCCCATGCAACCCTCTCTCTCGGTACCACCGATACTAAGGTATTCCACAAGTGATATGCATAATCTCTAAAAAGTAAGATGGCACACTTTAAATACTCATCCAGTATGCAGAACAACTCATCAAATACCCTAATGGATCTGCTCTCTCGGGATCATTATCCATATTAACTCTAAAATCTTCAACCCCATGCTTTCAGATCTTATCAATCGAATGCTTGTTCATTCTTACAAATTCCATACCTTGTAGAGCTATGAAAACCGATCGAGGAATAGGTGGGGGTGGAGGAGGTTGGGCATTTGGATTTGTTCGAACAAATTCCGTAAACCACTTATTCATCATATGGAAAAAGGCTTCACTACGCCCTTCTCCTTGACTAACCGTAGGAGGTCTACTATCAGACGGCGCTGCCTCTTAAGTGAGAGCCGACACATTATTTTCAACTTCATCAATCTCAGCTCGATTGGGATCCATTTACTATATGAAAACACAATTTAAAATTGTCAGGAGCCATCACACTATCACAATTAATTTATGGCATTTATAGCTACACTCTTACACATGCTACATTAGTCCGAGAATCGACTAAACCGTAGCTCTGATACCACTAAATGTAACACCCTTTACCCGTATTCGATGCCAGAACAGGGTACAAGGCATTACCGGACTTAAACATAAGCAAACATACAAAAGTGAGACGTAAATTTCCATCCAAATTTAAAACTTTTCATTTACATTCACATCGTCCCTAATACAAGCCTACGAGACCCAAAACATGCATTGAAAGCGGTTCGGGACTAAATCAAGAACTTTTGAAAATTTCACAACACTTAGAAAATTTTTCATGTTTTAAGAGCCACACGCCCGTGTGGCTTGGGACATGCCCGTGTAGGTAGGCCATGTGGTCACACACGCCCATGTCCTTAACCTATGTAACTCTTTGTCTGTCATTCAAGAACAAATTGAAGTCACAGGCCCAAGGCATACGCTCGTGTGGTTAGGTCGTATGGTCGATTTAATTTTCATAATTTTTCATAAAATAGGTGCAGACTTCACATGCTTAGGGCACACGCCTGTGCCTGAGGCCGTGTCATCAACACAGTTGAGACACATGCCCGTGGGGCAAGCTGTGTGTCACACACAGCCTAGACACACACACATGTGTCTACCCGTGTGGAAAAAAAAGGGCTATTTTCTAAGCCATATTGTCACCCTTCCATGCATAAACCTACACAACAAAACATAGCACTATTCCAAGTATATACATTTGATACGTGATATTCGCAACAGGTTTTAAAAATTTATAATTAATCGTTCTTGAAACTAACTATTATCACGATGAAGGCAAGTGTACCTCTCGAACAGTAATATAGTTTTAACAAGATCGGATTGTCAAACCCAAAGGAACCAAGAGTACTAGTAATTACTTTCTTTTTATTATCTAGCCTAAAAATTAAGGGATTTGTTTGTCTAAACTAATTAACTAAACTAAGAGTGCATAGAGAGAAATTGGGGAAAAGCTTTTGGGAAAATTCGATTGATTAAGACAATACCCAAGGAAAAATTCACCTAGACTTCACTTGTTATTTGACTCTGAACTAGACAATTTATTCATTTGACTTGATCCATAGAAATCCCTAAGTTATATTATTATCTCTCTCGAGACTAATAACGTCTAACCCTAGGTTGATTAATTGAAATCTCTTTCTAATTAACGCCCTAGTGTTGCATTAACTCGATCTATAGATCCCCTTATTAGGTTTCACCCTAATCTAGAAAAATCTTATCACCCTATCTCTAGGCGTGCAATCAACTCCACTTAATTATGGAAAATTTACTCTTAGACAAGGTCTTTTCCTCATCTGAATAAGAGCATTAACTTGAACCAATATCTTGGAATATTAAAACAAGAATTAAGAACACATAATTAAGAAAAAAAACAAATATTTATCATACAATTCAAATAATAATAACAAGATCCGTCTTAGGTTTTATTCCCCTTAGGTATTTAGGGGGTTTAGTTCATAATTATAAAAGAGAACATCTTATAAGAATGATGAATACAAAACATATAGAAAACCCAAAACCCCTGAATGGAAATTGAAGGGAGATCTTCAGTCTTGATGATAAATCCAACTTCTGAGATGGACCAATCGGCTTCCCTTGAGTAATTCCTTGCCTCTTACTCTATGTCTCCTCTCTAAGTGCCTCCTCAGGTGTTTAAATAGACTTTAGAATGACTAAGAGCCCTCAAAATTGGCCTTTTCCGAATAGGGCTATACTTGGGCTCAGCAGGAACACGCCCGTGTACGATTACTCCAGCCCGTGGTCAAGGCTGTTGAATAGGCACGGGCGTGTAGTCTGCCCATGTAAGTCGTGCTTCGATCCTACCAAATGGACACGGCCATGTGACATGCACGTGTGAGGAAGTCCAGGCCATGTTGATTTCCTATGTGGGTCCATTTTCTTCGTGTTTGGCCCGTTTCTTGCTCTTTTTACTCTCCTATGCTCACCTAAGAATAAAACATGAAATTAAAGAATTAGAAGCATCAAACTCACCAAATCTAAGGAGAAATCATCCATCAATGTGCTAAGCATGGGATAGAAATATGTATAAATTACGGTTTATCAACATTCAACCAAATCAGCCACAACCAAGGCATCAATACCTCATTCAGATACTATCATTAATCATACACAAACATCACATATATCTCATATCAATCGTGCATACTTCCACATCCATGAAAACATCATTATATGCATAAATACTTAAACCAATATTAGCCAATACCATATGGCCATTTACAAAATGAATTATCAACCAATATAGGCCAACACATTAGGCCAAATCAATTATGACACATAACAAATGACCAAGTCCCTATACATGCCATCACTCAAAATATTGAAATCATTAGTACCCAAAATATTAAGTTGATTGTGTTACTGGATCTCCGACAACCTTCGATCCCCGAGCTGGCTTAGTGACACTATAAGATAAGGGAAAATAAAGAGGAGTAAGCTTTAAATCTTATTAAGTTCCCATGCAAATAATAAGCATTATAAATTCACATGTAACATACAATTAACTTGAAGTAAGTTAACTTAAATGTCACTATAAATCTCACAATCCAACTTACTCAATCACAACCTTACCGAGGGATTCATCTCATATCAAGCTCATTAAGTATGAGTTTTATGTACATACCTGTACCAATTTACAACATACCATAGTTTTTCACAACGTTGACATTCTCGTTCCATTTCCTATTGAACCACTTGGAATACTAAAGGATACTCGGGTATCTCGCACGCATAGTACCACACCAATGTCATATCCTAGATATGGTCTTATATAGGATCTCGTTTCGATGCCAATAGCCCAACTATGGTCTTAAATGAAGTCTCATATCGATGCCATATCCCAGATATGGTCTTACATGAAATCTCATAATGATGTCATATCCCAGATATGGTCTTACACATAGTCTTGGTAACCTTAATGTCATGACATTTGTATCCTATCTATTCTTAAGGTTCAACCGGAATTTCTCACTTATCAAACTTTTTCGATCATGTTCAAGAGCAAATCACAATTCATACAATATTAAAGTAATTAAAGTATAAATAACAATGCATTATTTACATAAGAACTTACCTCGGTACAAAAATAGTAGGAAATGAACCTAATCGTCAAATACTTTGTTTTTCCCCTGATCTAGGTTTGAACCTCGTTTCTCTTAATCTATAATGACAAATTTAACTCATTTATTAATCACATTACTCAATTCAATCCAAAACTTATATTTTTGCCTCTAAACTTTGACATATTTACATTTTAGCCCTAGGCTTGTAAAATGAAATCTATTCAATTTCATCAAGACCCAAGCCTATCTGAACCTCTTTAATGCTTATAATAGCTCAAATTTTCCATTTAATCACACTTTTATACACATTTTGAAATCTTTTTACAAATTGGTCCTTCTAATATTTTCATCAAAAATCACCTAGTAAAAGTTGTTGATCTAGCATTAAACTTGCATACTCTACCATTAGACATCAAAATACACAAATATCTTACATGGGTCAAACCCTAGACCTCAATGACCTCCCAAATTAATGGTAGAAATAGATAGATTAGGTTACAAGGATTTCAAAATTATAAAAATCATTAAAAACGAGGCAAGAATGGACTTACAATCGAGCTTGAAAAGTGGGAAAACCCTAGATATGTCTCCCTTGAAAATTTCAGCCAAGCATGAATAAGATGGACTAAATTTTGGCTTGATTTTTGGTTTTTAATTCATTTAATTACCAAATGACCAAAATGCCATTTTCTCAAAACACTAAAATTCTCTTACCTCATGTCTATTTTTGTCCAAGTTAAATTAAAATGGTTTAATTATCGTCTAAAGACCTTCAATTTAAAATTTCATAACAATTTGACACCTCTAGCATGTAGAACTCAACTTTTACACTTTTTTTGCTATATTGAGTACTCAAACGTCAAAATTTTCGAACGAAATTTTCATGAAATCATTTTGTAAAATTTTAGACCATTAAAATGTAATAAAAATAAATTTTTCTATGTCGGATCCGTGGTCTCGAAACCACTTGACTAGGCCTAAAATCGGGCTGTTACACACTGAAACTACTATTTTTGATACCATTGAAAAACGAGTTGTTATAGAACCAATTAAAACTCCTTTAACTTTGGGCTTTAACTTGTTTCGTAACTAAGAAACACTTATTTTAGGGTTTTCTCCTTATCAGTACCATTAGAGAATTCTTTATCATTAGAAATTTCTTTACCAACGGTGGGTTCACTTTATGTGTTTAAACCAACCTCCTAAGATCTGCCTTGATTCCCACCCAGAGCCTTAAATCTAGATCCTCCATTTTGTCTACCTTGAATGTCGTTTACCTTAACCCCCAAGCTTCTGCCATTACGCCATTGCCGACATTCAACTAACATCCAAAGTCCGTAGTCCTCCTCTTCAACTCGCTGATTTAGATCTTGAGAACCAAGTTTTTTCGGCATTGCCATATTGATGAGATTATCTTCCATTAGTGAATAGGCACAACCTTTCTAGCTTAAATCAGACCCATATCCATACAGACCACATTTGAAATAGACATAGGGTAACGACTCGTATTCAACCCTCTGAATATGACCATTAATCCTAACTTTAGAGATCAACGACTTTCTTAAATCAACACAAATGGCTAATCTAACGAAATAAGTGTGTTCATCAATCATAACCACCGAACTAATCACTTGTCTAATAACTTGGAGAATACAAGGTGAATAGTAACTTTCAGAAAGTCCCAACAACCAGATCCATACCACTTGGATTCCCCCCTATCCTGAGTCGTCAAAAAATTCGATGTACAAGGACGAATCGTCAGATACTGACCAAATATCACCCAAGGTCCATTTGTTAGCACTTTATTATAGTCATCCTCTTCACTAAATTGAACCAAATAATAATCATTTTCCAAACCCATTAATTGGAATGGAAAATTTGTTTTCCATAGTATTGTGATCCTATTTAGCAGTGCATTGAAGGCAATTTTCCTACCCAAAAGCTTTACATTCTTTATCTAACCTTTTTCGTTACCCTAGCTACAACCGAATTTTAGATATCAGGACTTGTTCCAACTATGAAAATCAGTGAGGGGGCTATTGGCTATAGCACCCAAACATTACTACTGTTGTTAGTTCTTAGTGGCTAGCCCTCCTGAGAGTTCCATAAAGTTAGGGAGGGAAGGCAATAGCCACATAGAGAGTTTAGGGTAGAGTGAGAGGATATTGTTTTTTTTTTCTTTGCTCACAATAAATTCGTATTTGTTCTTGTTTATTAATTGTATAGTTAAAATGAATAAAATCTCTATTATTAATAAAACCTATGTATTTAGTGTCATATTAGTAATTAAAATAACATTAAAGATATTCTTATCCATTCCAAATCTTTTTCCAAACTCGTACTTTTACATATATTATAAATTATAGAAAACAAATATCTTTACTCATCCAACATGTTTTTAAATTAAAAAATATATATATGAATTTTTAATAAAAATAAAACAACATTTTTAAATACCATATGGAGTAAATTTAGTATTTAGTTTTCCGGAGCAGCCTTTACCTCCATGGCGCAGCCCCTAGTCAGAATAATAAATAAAAAGTGATATTATACGGTTGGCTTTTATTATTATTATTATTATTATTATTATTATTATTATTATTATTAAAAAAGAGAGACATACCCCAATGCTCACAAAATTGGAGGAAAGAGTTATTAAAATGATTTTTAATCAAATGGTTATATTCTACTCCTTAGTGTAGATAATGTAATTTATTATAACCGTTGCGCCTGCATAAAATGCTGGCCATATTATTAGAATAATAAAACCAAATTAAATGAAGATCACCGAAAGAAAAAGGTTAAATTCTGTAAGCAGTCCCTATACTGTTATATTTCTTGTGAATTTGATCACTTTACTATAATTTCAACATATTTAGTCCCTCTGCTATTCAACAATCAAAATTTCAATCCTAAACTAAAGACGTTGAGTAACCTAACATGGCACTATTTTAAATAGAGAATTTAAGGTGTTTGACATGGCTTGTACACCTAAGCATGTATTATTGCCACGTATTTCAACCAAAAATAAAAGAAAACGAAAACCCTCATCCTCTAATACTTCTGGGCAGGGAAACAGTAAAGAAATGAAAATGAAATTGTGTTGGAGGTTCGTTGCTTGAAGCTGACCCAAAACATCTAAACGATAGGAAATTATCATAGCAATGAAAGAAGAAAATTTCAACACAAAAAGGAATTGAAGAGAAGCCGAAGTATGGGTTTAGGGGAATATACGCTGAAATCGAGGAAGCATGGATGAAACATTCTTTTCATTTCATATAATATAACCCTCTTTTCTTCATTTTCTTCCCTGTTTTGGGTGATTATACTACGTGGCAATCATAAATACCGACCTGTACACAGAGTACATGACACTCTAAAGCCACTTAATTACAGATAATGCCATGTCATGTTGTTTAACGGTACAAACGGTGAAAGTTCGTAAAGGATTTTCAATTAATACAAGGATTAAAATTGTTCAAACTATAGTGAATGAATCAAATCTGAAAGAACTTACAGGGATTATTTAAAACATTTAACCAATTATATATAGTTAAGTTGATTTGTCACATGTGCAGGGAAATCCCACTAAGTTTTTTTTTTTTTTATTTCTCTTTGAAAATCTCACCAAGGTTTTTTTATTTGTTTCTCTTGGGAAATCCCACTAAGTTGGACAAGAGCTCCTCTCTGCCCCTCTGTATATATACCCCTACTGCTCAAAGGTCAATATGTTATCATACAACTTTCTTCGTAATAAAGATGAGTAACACTATTATCTGCTTCGGTAGAAAATTGGAGCATTTTAGTAGCACTTCACGCTCCAAACTATCATGCTTCAACCAATCCTATCGTGGTTTGATATCCACTTGTTTCCGTTTCTTGGTCTTTAGAGTGAACCCTTTCTGGGTTCAGCTTGCTTATTTCATAGTCCTGTCTTTGGTTGGCTTCGGGGCATTGAAAATGTCAAAGCCAAAATCCGGCTCAGTTAGTCCTAAAAGCATAGACGTGTTCTTCACTTCTGTATCAGCAACAACGGTTTCAAGCATGTCGACTGTAGAAATGGAGGTTTTTTCCAATACCCAACTTATTATTATAACTATTCTGATGCTGGTAGGTGGGGAGGTCTTCACTTCCATGCTTGGACTTCTGTTGGGGAGGTTCAGGTTTGAAACACCTCCAAGTTTCGATGGGGACATTGTAAATTCTATTAGCAATAGGGGCCTCCAATCAGACTACAGCTTGACCTCAAAAAACATTGCCCAGGAAGTGGAGTTGGGTAGGATTACTTTTTCAGCCTTAGCGAATGAGAAACCTATCAATGACTTAGAAAGTAACAAAAACTTGACTTCCGATATTAAGAGTCTCAAGTATAAGGCCACTAGGTGTTTGGGGTATCTGGTTTTCGGGTATCTTTTAGTAGTCCACGCAGTTGGTTCTAGTCTAGTTTCTATGTATGTAAGCCTGGTTTCAAGCGCCAGAAAAACACTGAAAACCAAAGGTATTGATATACGAACATTTTCTTTCTTCACTGTCGTTTCTACGTTCGCAAACTGTGGGTTTGTTCCAACAAATGAAAACATGATAGTCTTCAAGAAGAATTCGGGTCTTCTGTTGCTGCTAATTCCACAAATTCTTATTGGGAACACTCTTTATCCAGCTTGCCTACGAGCCTTGATATGGGTTTTTGACAAAATGACAAAAAAGGTGGAGTTCAGTTACATCCTGAAGAACTGGAAGGAGATGGGTTATAGTCATTTACTGTCAAGCGTTCATTCTTGTTTTCTTGCTGCCACTGTTTTTGGGTTGACATTAGTTCAGTTTATTCTCTTCTGCTCAATGGAATGGAATTCAGAAACCATGGATGGTTTTAGTTCATATCAGAAAGTTGTGGGCTCGCTGTTTCAGGTGGTTAACTCAAGGTATGCTGGTGAATCGGTAGTTGATCTTTCCACCATCTCCTCAGCAATCTTGGTGCTCTTTGTTGTTATGATGTGAGTCTCTCTCTCTCTCTAGTCCGTTTTTATCTCTCTCTCTCTCTTTTTTAATTACTTGGTGTATATTCTTCAACAAAATTCCGTGACAACTCGCTAGCTAACCACATCCACTATGCACCCTTACCCCACATCAACCTCATCTTCATATTCTTCTTATCTAGAGAACATATATATTCCTTTTGATCATTGTTTTTAGGGAATATGTATATTATTACCTTTTGACTACTTTTACCCACTCCCATAATTCTCCCATTTTATCGAAAGGAATTAATGCCTACTCATATTTCTTATTTCAGAAATTTTCCTAATTTTTTTAATTTAAAATTAAAAAGGGTATTTTAATATGCGGGTTCAATATTTGCGGTGACTATGAAACAATTTTAAAATTCATAATAAACATTTACTAAGGATCTACAAAATGTGAAGGATTAATCAATAAGCTCGATCCGATTGATACCTTAAAAAAGCCAAAAAGAATAAATTAAGAAGGGAAGACGATGGATCTTATGATTTGGTAAAAATAAATAGAAGATTTTTTTTTATACTTTTGAAAAAAAAATTATTCTTCAATTTATTGTGCTTCGGTGGTATTTTTAAAATTCATGAGATTAAAATTAAATCTGCCAATATTATTAATTATAAATCAATTTAGAAATTTCCACCTTATTTTAATTTACTATTTTTTGTTTTACTATTAATTTAATTTAATTTTTAAAAACTACAAAAGTAATACTATTTTATATTTACTTATTACATATACAAATAATTATATTATTTATAGAAAAATAGTTGAATTTATATTTTAAAGATATGCGTACATGTTTTGGTGTTTGATGTCATTCCATCCATTTTGGTTGATAATATAGTGAAAACAAATGGGGTTTAGCACTTGCCTCGTTTAACTTTTGAAGTGGGTTTTGAGTATTCTGACCCCACAAATTCTGTATATAGAAGTTTTTCTTTTGTGTATTTAGCTGTTCAATATCTCCAGCCTCACATTTCCGCCATCTATTCTATCATATACGATTAACTTTGTTACACATACGTCATCATTGTATAAGTAAAAATAATTCAAGTTACATAATTGAACGTATTATTATGATTTTATGTTCGATTTTTGTATTAATTTATAATAATATAACATATATGAATAAATGTAATTTGATTTAGGGGATATATATATTTCATTCTTTATTTTTCAGGTATCTCCCTCCTTATACTTCCTTTATACCAACAAAATATCAGAAAAAGGAAATAGAGAAAGGAAGTCAAAATGAATCAGCAGGGAAGAGCATTTTGGACTGTGTTTTGTTCTCTCAACTCTCATACTTGGCCATCTTCATCATCCTAATTTGCATCTCCGAAAGACAAAAATTGAAGGAAGATCCCCTCAACTTCAATGTGTTAAACATCACCATAGAAGTCGTAAGGTAAATTGCCTCTTCTAATTTAGGTTTTCTATACCATTTTTTAAAATAAAAGATAGAGAATAGGAGAAGAGTTGTAGATATTGTAATTGAAATTACAGTAATACCTCTTCTAATTCCTTTTCTATGTTACCAACATAATCTTCTCCAGTCTGTTACTGATATTCAGACAGTTCCTCGCTCCTCGCTGCCTTCCATTTACAATACTCTTCTTCTTTCTCTTCTCGGTTTTTACGTAAGCCATAAACCTTTAATTTCTTACATCTATCATTTATATATAAAAAAATCCAACACCCAAGTCTTTATTTTTTTTTCAACTTTGATATGTAGTAACATGTCCATTCTCCGAAAATCTCAACATTCAATCCCCTTATCCCCAAGTTATCCTCCGCTTCTTTTTCACACGCTTCTCTTTAATCCCGGCCCGATCGACCCGACGACCCCACATCGGCCGACTACTACAAATGGGTTAATAAAGCCGGCGACTGTAGGCTATCTCCTCAACAAGAGCGCGAGAGACGGGTCCTTCAACACCATCAAAACCTTCAACTTCATCATCAATACGGAATACTCTCTCTCGATCTTCGTCCCTTTATCTCGTTTAGACAAAGGCCTCATGCGCAACCACGCGTTCAATTTACAAATTGCATGTCTCTATAAGATCGAAAGGATTGAAGAATCGTCGTGCGTCTTAGACGATGATGAGAATGGTGGGTTGAAGGCTACCACCTTTCATCACATTGTAATTATGTTGACAAAGAAGAAGAAGATGGATGATGGATCTGATGAGAGTCGCGGAGTTTCGTTGGACGTAATTACATAAAATATTTTACCATTTTTACTGACAGGATACTATTAAAAAAGTAAGTTGACGGTGACGGAGACGAACACAGTGGTGAAAAAAGTAAGAGGAGGAAGGGTGGGAGCATATAGATGAATAAATTAAAATTGATAAAAGACTTAAATATCCACGTCATTGATGAATAATATGGTAATTGATAAAAGACTTAAATATCCACTTCACTAGGGTCACATCCAAGTTCGTTAAGATCTAATATTGATGTTTTTACTTATAATTTGTGTTTTTATTATTAATAAAATTTTAAAAATTTTATTTAACACTTTTTATAAAATCCTGAAACTAAGTTTTAGATCCTAAAACTGAAAATTTTAAAATCCTAACCTTTTCTCTCTAAAATCATAGATCTTAACCCTTAAGTTTTAAAATCTTAAAACTCCCATCTTTCGACTTTAAATCTTAACCCTGTATTAGAAAAAGCTAAAATACATATGGAAAACACAGTTAGAATTACAAATTGTTATAACAGGTTTTTCCTTATGCATTACATTTACTAAATATAAAAGGAGTAAATATTAGATCTATTGATAGATATATAGTATAGTAACAAGTGTTAATAGTTGTAGTATCTTTATATAGCTAAATTATTTATATTTGTAGTATTTAAATAGATCCATGATGTCTATAATTAATTAAAGGGTGATGTAAAATTAGGCTTGTCTGGTAATTCATATTAAGAAATAAAATTTTACACTATTCAAGTGTGTTTGATAATTGATATTAAATATCACTTAATTTTTTTTATTAATAATCTTAAATTAGAAAAGAGGATAGATATGGGATAACTTATTAACCAACAATATGTTCAATTAAAATTTATTTTATTTCTATTTTAATTTAAGATGTTTAATCAATTTAGATTCACTTTTGCAGTGCTTATGGGAATGTTGGATTCTCAACCGGATATAGCTGTAAAAGACGATTGAAAGGTGAGCAGTGGTGCACAGATTCATGTGCTGGCTTCGCGGGGAGATGGAGTAACACCGGAAAGTTTATCCTTATTGTTGTCATGTTTTTTGGAAGGCTAAAGAATTTCAGCTTTAAATGTGGTAAAGCTTGGAAACTCTCCTAACAATCAAAGTAATCACTATAAAAAGCATAATGTCGAGCAAAATATAAACTACGCAGCTTTGCTTTTTTAAGTATTCAAGGGTCTTCTCATGTATAATTATTGTGAGAGAGTATACGTAATTTTCATGCACTAGTTTAATCTAGTTATACAACAATTTTTTATCCGTTTATGCACTATATTATTTTATTCCTACTTTATAACTACTGGCTCATGTATTTTACTATATTTATATTTATAAGTTCTTAAATATATATTTTACTCAACAATTTTTTTAATAATAATAAATAATTAACCTCTAAAGAGGTTAGAGGTTACCAAGGAAAAACACTTAAAATATCTTAAGTATAATAGAATTCCCCTTTACATCACCAATGTCTTGAGTAACTCCGTGTACCAGCTCTTTTCGCACACATTTAATGTTGTAAAAGAAATTTTAATTAGCTAATAACTATTATTAACTAAATTAATCCAAGAAACTCTTAATTATTATTAATCGAATCAAAATTATTTTAAAATTTATTAATTAAACTGAATTAATTTTTTCTAATTCGATTTATTAATTGAATTAATCGAAATTTACACGTTTATTTTTTTCAAAAAAATTTAAAACATAAAAAAAATACAATTGCAATTTTCTTTTTCTTTGTTTTCAATTCAAAAAAAAATTTAAAGTAAGGAAATTTTTATTAAATTTTAATTTCGTTAAATTCTATCAACTTTTTATACTTTTGTTAAATTTTTATTTTATGTTTATTTTTCTTAATACTTTCGGTTCATTATATGAATATTTGTCCATTAGTTTTTATATATTGAATTTTTATAATATATGTAATATTTTTTACCCAATCGAACGATTGACGTAAACAAATGATGTTATGTTGACACTTCGACATCTTATACAAAAAATTTTCTTTTATAAAAACACTCATCTCATATCATAATAAAGTTGTTTAGAAAGATTTAAAATCAATTAAAAAAAAACATTTCAAATCATTCATAAAGACTGGACATCCAAAACATAAAATGAGTTTTGTAAGTTCTTTTTGCTCAAAACATAAACCTTTAAATATAGGAGAATAGAGGTTTTACGAAAAAAAATTATTTTTTATATTTCAAGTATTTATACAATTATTTTTGAGGTTTTAAAACACTTTTCAGATCATTCCTAATGTTTTACAAAATCATTGTTAAAAAATATAGACATTACATATATAAAAAAGATAATTACATATTATTATTTACTATCATGATAGGTTATCCCGAATTAAAAGTGATCTAATTTGGTTAGAATTTTATTGGACTTTAATTATTACATAAATTATGGGTCAAATATGTGTATATACTCTAGTAATTGAGTTCTAATCAAATTCTAATTAATGATGGGCTAATTACGAATTATAACTAATATGCCAAGGTTATAAATATTAGGGTTATGGTCCCCAAATTATACACCAGATATCTTTTCTAATATCCCATCCTTAGGAAAGAAAGAGTAAATATTCTTTGAATTTCTTGTGTACTAATTTAGAAGATCAAATCCCTAAGATCGAGAAAAACTTTAAGAAATTCATGGATTTAGGTACGCTTCTGTTTTTAGTTTTATTTTTAATTTATTCTTGATGATTTGACATGACATGACAGATCCCGGTTTATTAAGTTTTATTTTATATTTATTTTACAAATCTAATAAGTGGCATCCGAGTCTTGTCATATTAAATAATTGAGAATTAATTAAAGTTATTCCTTTAAATGATTGATTCATGAAATTTCATAGGTTTAATATTTTGAAGGTTTATATTAAAATTTTAAGTCTTTGTTTTAATTTTTTAATTTGGGGTGATTTTTAAACTGATAGATTAAATTAAGAAGTTTAAAATATTTGCGTAAATGCAAATCTTGCCATTGAATTTCTATCCAATCTTGCTTTTAAATAAAGAATGTATACTTTGCATGCTCTGTTTCAATTATGATTTCTACTGTTTGCGCATACGTAATTCAATTTTTTAAAATCATATAAAATATTTAACTTAGTAAATAAAAAAAATTGGACAAGAAGTTCATAGTAGAAATTGATGTTTCGTATGTTTTATTTATATATAAATATATAATATATGCATGCTTTGATTGATTTAACGTATGTTGTTTTGGAAAATTATATTTAATATTGTGAAATAAATAAATTCATATTTTGGCTTTTAATTAAGGATGTCTAATATTTTAAATAAATTAGTTGAAACAAAATGCTGCCAAAGTGACATACTTTGTGTAGATTAGTTTATTTGAAATATTAAGATGGTTATATATTTTTGTGATTCATGCGTTTATTGATTGACCCAAAGGTAAGTTAATATTTGGCAGAAATTCAACGACATCTGTGGTGATAAATGTGTGACAATTATAAGGTATTTTACGTGAGTAATAAGTTAGTCCAAAGATTAATTAATTGTTTGACATAATTTATTGTCAATGTTTGATTGCTACAATAAGAGTATCGCTTACTGTTAGTTACTATCCAAAGACTTGATATTTATGTGGTGTTTGGCATCTTGAGATGGGATTAGCCATTATCTTGAATTTATTGTTTACTTATGAATATTGATTTAAGCTTGTTTTTATTTGTTCTATATTCAGCTAATTCATCTTCAGCTGCCACAATATCTGCTAATATAAATTCTATACCCATGCTTAATGGGACTAATTTTAAGGAATGAAAAAGACACTTACTTATAGTGCTTAACTGTATGGACATAGACCTTGCACTAAGGGAAGAACAACCTGCGCCTCTCACTACGGAAAGCACCCATGATGTTAAGAGGGCTTTTGAGAATTGGGATCGTTCAAATCGCATGAGTCTAATGATCATAAAACACAACATTCCAGAAGCCTTTAGGGGCACAGAATCTAAAGATATTACTCAGGCTAAGGGTTTTCTTGATGAAATTGAGAAACTTTTTGCTAAAAACGATAAGGTTGAAATGCTATCTCTTTTGACTTCTTTTATGTCTATGAAATATAAGGGTCAAGGAAACGTAAGAGAGTACATTATGGAGATGCTCCATACTACTTCAAGACTTAAGGCGCTTAAGATCGAGCTTTCTCAGGAATTGATTGTTCTTATGGTTTGGTATCGCTTTCTGCACAGTTTAATCAATTTAAAATTAATTATAACTGTCAAAAGGAGAAATGGACCCTAAATGAGCTCATTTCTCATTGTATGCAAGAGGAAGAAAGGTCGAAGCGTGATAAGTATAAAAGTGTTCATTTAGCCAATGCCCCTAAAGACAAGTGCAAGAAAAGAAAATATCAGAATGAAGCTGCTAAGGGTCCAGCTCAAGAGAAACAACAACAAGCTATAGAGAGTTGTTTCTATTGTAACAAGTCTGGACACGTAAAGAAAGATTGTACCAAATATCATGCTTGGCGTGCAAAGAAAGGTATAATTATTAATTTAGTCTATTCTGAGATTAATTTAGCTTCAGTACCTAGAAACACTTTCTGGATAGATTCTGGTGCTATTACTCACATAAGTGTTTCTATGTAGGGTTGCCTGAGTTACCGAAAACCAAGTGATGGTGAAAGATACATCTTTGTGGGCTATCGAAAATCAGTAGAAGTGGAAGCAATTGGGCATTTTAGGTTGTTATTAGGAACTAATTTTTATTTAAATTTAAAAGACACTTTTATTATACTGTCATTTAGATGGAATTTAGTTTTTGTTTCTTTATGGACAAATTTGGATATTATTTTTATTATACTATCATTTAGATGGAATTTAGTTTTTGTTTCTTTATGGACAAATTTGGATATTATTTTTCATTCGGAAACAATCAATAGTTTGTTTTTAAATTCAAATGTTACCGGAACTGGTTATTTAAATACTTATGATAACATTTATTTGCTAGAAACAGTTGCATCTTATAATGAAACCTTGCATGTGGAATCATGTGGTATTAAACACAAATTAAATAAGGAAAACTCAACATCGTTATGGCATAAGCACTTGGTCATATCTCAAAAGGTAGAGTTGAACGCCTTGTGTCTAATGGTATCTTAAAGTCCCTTGACTTCACAAAATTTGATGTCTGTGCCAATTGCATTAAGGGAAAACAAACTAAAACCAATAGATTGGGTGCCAACAGATCTTCAGACGTCTTAGAATTAATTCATACAGATATTTGTGGGCCATTCCCTACGGTATCGTGGAATGGTCAACAATATTTCATAACATTCATAGACGATTACTCACGTTATGGGTACCTATATCTTATTCATGAGAAGTCTTAGTCCTTGGACGTGTTCAAAGCTTATAAAGCTAAAGTTGAGAATCAACTCAATAAAAGGATTAAAAATGTCAGATCTAATCATGGTGGTGAGTATTACGGTAGATATGATGACTTAAGTGAACAATGTCCAGGACCATTTTTGAAATTCCTAGAGGAATGAGGTATTGTCCTACAGTACATCATGCCAAGATCACCTAATATAAATGGTGTAGCTGAAAGACAAAATAGAACTCTTAAGGATATGGTAAGGAGCATGATTGCTCATTCTACCTTACCTGAGTCCCTCTAGGGAGAAGCATTAAAGACAACAGCTTACATTCTGAATAGAGCATCCAATAAAGTAGTTGCAAAAACACCTTATGAGCTTTGGACAGGTCAAAAGCCTAGTCTAAAGCACTTTCACATTTGGGCATGTCCAGTTGAAGCAAGGCCTTATAGGCTACATGAAAAGAAATTGGACTCCAAAATAGTAAGCAGCTAAGTTATTGGTTATTCTGAGCGATCTAGGGGCTATAAATTTAATGATCTCATAATAAGGAATATTTTTGAGACGAGAACTACAACATTTTTTGAGGAAGTTGAGTTTGAGGGGAGAAATAAGGTTAGAGACATTATTTTTGAGGAGGAATTAGATTCTAACTCAGTTACTACTATCACTTTTGATGATGTTTAGGTTCTTATACCTTCATTAATCAAGAAGTGAATCCAGAACCTCTACAAGACAATATTGAACAACTCTCCATTCAAAATGAGGTAATAGTTCTAGAAGAACAAACTCAACAACCTCAAGAACAAGTGCTATTAAGGAGGTCCACAAGAGAAAGGAGAAATGCTATTCTAGATGATTATGTTGTGTTTCTCCAAGAACATGAGGATGATAATAGAATGATGGAAGATGATCCAGTTAACTTTTATCAAGCCCTAAAAAGTTCTAATTCCCAAAAGTGGATTGATGCCATGAAAAATGAGTATAAGTCTATGCAAGACAATAAAGTTTGGGAACTTTTCTTATTACCTGAAGGTGCAAAACTAATTGGTTG
Source organism: Gossypium hirsutum (assembly GCF_007990345.1). Lineage (NCBI taxonomy): Eukaryota > Viridiplantae > Streptophyta > Magnoliopsida > Malvales > Malvaceae > Gossypium > Gossypium hirsutum. Next base: position 23,053,684 of record NC_053431.1, on the reverse strand, counting down.
TAAATGAATATTTAAAACCAAGAGAGATGCAAATGATAATGCGAAGAGGTATAAGACGCGTCTTGTAGCTAAAGGATATACTCAGAAAGAAAGTATTAATTTTACAGAGACTTTCTCTCCAGTTTCATCAAAAGACTCCTTCAAGATAATCATGACACTTGTTGCTCATTTTGATCTTGAGTTACATAAGATGGATGTTAAGACTGTGTTTCTTAATGACGACATTGAAGAAACAATTTATATGGTGCAACTAGAAATTTGAGTTGGAAGACTCGAAGAATATGGTTTGCAAATTGAAAAAAATCCATCTATGGACTCAAACAAGCTTCCCGTCAATGGTACCACAAGTTTCATCAAATAATTATTTCGTTCGGTTTTGAGATGAATATTGTTGATGATTGTGTGTATCACAAATTCAATAGGAGTAAGTACATATTTTTGGTTCTATATGTTGATGACATTTTGCTTGCCGCTAATGATATAGGCTTATTGCACGAAATCAAGAGGTTTTTATCTAAGCATTTTCAGATAAAAGATCTTAGGGATGCCTCTTTTGTTTTAGGAATTCAGATACATCAAGATCGATCTCGATGTATTCTTGGATTATCACCAAAGAGCTATATCAATAAAGTACTCAAAAGGTTTGGCATGCAGAGTTGTAAACTAGGTGACACCCCGGTCACTAAAGGAGACAAATTTAGTCTTACTCAATGCCCTAAAAGTAACCTTGAAATTTAGGAACTGCAAAAGATTCCCTATGCATAAGCTATTGGGAGTTTCATGTATGCTCAAGTATGTACGCGTTTGGACATTTTGTACATTATTGGGATGTTAGGCAAATATTTAAGTAACCCTGGTATAAACCATTGGATAGAAGACCAAAAGGTTATGAGATATCTTCAGAGAACAAACGATTACATGCTTACTTATAAGAGATCAGATCTTTTGGAGGTCGTAGGGTATTTTGATTCTGATTTTGCTGGGTGCCAAGATAGTAAAAAATCTACATCAAGCTATATTTACCTATTAGGTGGAAGAGCTATATATTAGAAAAGTGTCAAACAGACACTTGTAGCTTCGTCCACTATGGCAGCAGAGTTTGTAGCATGCTATGAGGCATCGAACCATGAAATATGGTTGTGGAACTTTGTCACAGGGCTGTACATTTTAGAGAATGTAGAAAGACCACTCAAATTATTTTGTGACAATAAGTCAGTAGTGTTGTATTCCAATAACAACAAGAGTTCATCTAAGTCAAAGCATATTGGCATAAAGTTCCTAGTTGTAAAAGAAAGAGTGCAAAATGGTCAAATATCCATAGAGCACATTAGGACAAACTCCATAATAGTGGATCCGCTCACAAAAGGTTTACCACCCAAGGTCTTTTATGAGCACACTACTCACATGGGTTCTATATTGTTTGAGGATATCATGATTTAGTGGGAGTTTATATTTTATTTATTTTATGTTTGTTTTCAAACATTCATGTATTTGATTATTTTCAGATCAGAAATGAAGTATTTAGTTTATTCACTCTGTTTATTATTTTGATACTGACCTCACTTAAGTTTAAAGAGGACTAGTTGAAAATAGACATGTATAGATCATATTGCTTGTAATTTCCATGCTACACATCCATACTTGATCTATGTCATTTATTTGTGCTAATATACATGATCAGGGATGGATTTAGTTATGGTATATGTAACGAAAATTGCCTTGGTTCTATGTTAGCATAATTAATAGACAAGATTGTTCGGAATATCTTTTGGATGTGATAGTAAAATTTTGAGCTCATAAAGTTGTATAATAACATGTAATTATAAAGGAATTAGTATATATATGTGTAGTCCAAGTGGGAGATTGTTGGAAAATATGGACATCACATATATAATAAAGGTAATTACATGTTGTTATTTACTATCATGATAGGTTAGCCCAAATTAAAAGTGATATAATTTGGTTAGAATTTTATTGGGATTTAATTATTAAATAAAGTATGGGTCAAATATGTGTAGATAATCTAGTAATTGAGTTCTAATCAAATTCTAATTAATGATGGGCTAATTAGGAATTAGAACTAATATGCCAAGGTTATAAATATTAGGGTTATGGTCCCCAAATTATACACCAGATGTCTTTTCTAATATCCCATCCTTTGGAAAGAGAAAAAAATATTCTTTGAATTTCTTGTGTACTAATTTGGAAGATCAAATCCCCAAGATCGGGAAAAACTTCAAGGAATTCATGAATTCAGGTACAATTCCGTTTTTAGTTTTATTCTTGATTTATTCTTGATGATTTGACATGATAGATCCTGGTTTATTAAGTTTTATTTTAGATTTAGTTTACAAATCTAACAACCATGACACTTAGACTCCACTAGAGGTTGTTTCGAGGGGCATAGAACCACAATTTTTGAAGTTCAGGGGTAGAGGTATCAATACCTCTTCCCTATGTATCTATACCTCTACCTTGTATTGTAGCAGTCTAGCTGCTAACTTGATTATACTAATACAACCAACTCATGTACCGATACCTAAACACCTAGAGCATGAAAATTGACTTAAAAACAAATCTCCAAACAATATTGTATCATACCAACAAGTTCTAAATTAATTTAAAACATTTTAAAAACTATTCAAGCTTCAATTCAAATCTCACACATGTTCAAGTCAATATAAGAATTAAAAAGTAACTTAAAACATCAATTTAATAATAAGCGACACTTGACTACACAAGCCAAACTACTTGTAAATACTCAACTAGTTAAGCCTTTATGTACATGCCAAAATAATAAGTAAATATAAATCAGTACCACACAACCTTCAAAATACGCCGGTGATGCAATCCACTCAATAAATGGTCTCAATCCTCTTCGAAAAGCTTTCCACCTAATGTGTTACACTAGAAAAACTTAATAAGTGCACTCAAATTTCCCATCTTACTTTTTTCCATCTTAGTGTTGAATCTTTTACAAACATATGGTTGAGTTTCCATTATGCCAACTTTATACTAATTTTAAATTAGAACTTAAACACTAAAAAATATTAGGACTCAAACATTAAAAAGTGATTCATTTACAAATTTAAATCACTTATTAAGAAGGCTTGCACTTATTAACACTTATTTTTTCATTAAATGAGCTTTCACATACACCATACCATTCTTAGTCCAAATTCTAGTCTAAATACATTTCCATAAATGATTTCATATTTTATTCACATTTCACAAGGCTTACCATAATAAAATTAAATTCTCTTTCTTATTAAGTTGTAGACTTTTGAACATCATATTCTTATTTCATACACTAATTGCTATCATATTTATGAACATATGGTCTCATTTATTAACTAAATTCTATTTTTTTCACATCTCTGCTAAGTGACTTATCCTTTATAAACCTTATTACCACACATAATTATTCAATAAATTAATTCATATATCATTGTGCTTTTATGTTTACAAATTGAACTTTTTGTATATTAAGTTCAAATACTTAATACTCACATTTCTAATCAACGCATTAACATATTCAATTATATAACCCTTTGTAGCTTTAGTAAGATAAGACGTAGATATACAAAATTCCATCTATACATACCAAGATAATGCACCTAAGGTACCTCAGTCAAACACATCAAGATATATGTAAGAATTGCACTATAATTGTATAGCCTCCATACAAACCAAGAGCACAAATGTGTTGTAATGTCCCGCTCTTTGTCATTGTCAAAAAAAGGTGAGTTTTGGAACTGAATTTATTAATTAAGTCATCTAAAATTTTATTTGATGCAGATTAGAATGTACTCAATAAGCTCTCTTACAAAACCAATACAAGCCTTAAAACATATATCCTCTTTGGCTTGCTAACATAGAATATATGTGAATACAAACATAACTCCTTGAAAATAGCTATTACAATCTAAAAAGTAAAAGTACAGTAAATTTAAGATCTGATTTCCAAAATAGCTATATAATCTTCACCAATCCTCTATGTTTCAAGGGTTGATTCTTTACTTCTTTTCCTCATTCTACACCTACCACTTAACAAACAAATCCTTCCCGCAAATAATTAGAAGTAATATGTAATAACATTTAAGCACAATCTAAACCTTTTAATGCAATTTCCTAAAAACATTAATAGAAAATCCTAAAATGGAACTAAACTTACCTAAGTACAAGCAATTAACCAAGTCTAAAGGCATGAAATATAACTCTTTTCAAGAGTTATCACTTTACCTTAGTATATTATTTAAGCTTTCTTAGTTATAATTTTGGTTGGTTGGTTATTAATGCATCATCAATCATAGTAGTAATGATTAATTCACAAAGTTATTTACTAAGTAATAATGGAAACATGCTAAGGGTTGGGGGAGCACATGTTTCATGTTGATATAGCTTTTTGGTTTGTATATGTTTTGTTCAGAAAATTGACAAATAGGGAGAATCTTGAAAAATATAAAATTGGCTAGTAAGTGCTAAGGAAGTGATTACTTCCCTACACTGGAGCTGTGTAATGAAATTTTCCATATTTGAAGTATTAGCCATTTATTGAATAGTTTGAATATATTGTGCTAAATATTTGGATGATATTTAGCCGAATTATAAAGATCATATTACTTGGGAAACTCATGTTGAAGATTGGATCAAATTAATTCACCCTTGTGAATCCCTTGCAAACATGGACTTTTGGTTTGGATTGGAACTCTATGTGATTAGTTGCAAATAGTCTACATTTTTATAATATATTATTATATTGTAAATAGTTTATTTTATTACTATTTTAATGGGATTATTATAGATCTTCTATGTTAGCAAGTCTCGAACATAAATCTATTTATGGGAGAGACTTGTATAGGTTATTGTACTAAGAGCTTTTAAGCACTTATCCTGTTCAAGTGTGAAACTTTTCTTAGAGTGCAAATTGTTAGTAAAATCTTTCGTATTGTATTTTTATTTGTTGAGTTCATAGGGGTAAACTTAGTGGTAAGAGTATTTATATTCAATGTTCAAAAGTGAGAAGAACTGCCATAGGGTCTGTGATAAGTTAGATTCACTTGTTGTAACTGTGGAAGAGAGTGGATATTTCTCACCAGGCTAAGCTTTATAGACATAGGAAAACTGAACTATATAAATAATTCTTATGTGTTTATGTTCTTTATTGTGTCTCAGTTTGGTGATAGAGAAGTGCCCACTTCAGTATCACTTCTTCCAAGCACTATGTTAATTTGATAGTAATGATTCCAAAACTTCAAAACTAAGTTTAGAATTCCCTCTTACAATATGGTTAATGACATGCCCAAAACCTCTTAACTTAAGCATCCCATATTGAGATTTATTTCATGACGAATTAAGAAATAACATTTTTCATTCAAGATAGTTTGGTATTACAATTCCAAAGACTATTTATATGATTTCTACATGAGAACATTTCCTTATACACTAAATTTATGATACCAAACAATGTTCTCATAGCAATTCATTTGATGAACTCTTCTCTAGTAAGTACCCATATTTTCTTCAACTATCATCATATTTTAACTTAAGATATTAGTTACATGCACAATATGTAACAACCAGATCTAATGGGTTTAAAGCTTGGCGTATAATTGTAATAGGTTGTCTAACATGGTATTATTATCACAATGATCATTTTGGCGTATACATGTGGGCATTTAGTAGCCACCACATGAGTAAGTAAGAAGTTGATTTCACGATATTTTGCCGTATACTAAGAACAAGTTTGCGTTTGTGATTAAGGGAGAATTTGGAAGAAGTATTCACCAAAAGTGTAGTGCACTATGCTATTCGAGTTATGTGCTAGTTACGCTGTAGGTATTATGGTTGAAAACCAATTGGTTTTAATAACCATATATTGACTAAGTTGGATTTCTTTTATGTCTTTCTCAAAAACTATAGTACTCTTAAAGAAAATTTTTAAAATATGTGACATCTGTCAAGTTCTACTATGGGGACATAAGTCTTAATATATTGGTATATGGGCTTGAGGAAAGGAGTTTTTCTTTTTTTTTCTTCTTCTATAAGGCTATTGTTGATTTTGTTTTAATATAGTTTTCTCTCAATTAGCTAGAAACTAAGGATCTTATCTAAAACGTTGGATTATTTATTTCTGGGTAAGTATTATATTTATGCATGTTGAGTTCTAGAAGAGTAGGTCTGTCAAAAGTAGTTGAATAATAAGATAAAGGTATAAGGCTTTATATGGGGATTTTAAATGTTTGTGATGACAGTAAAATGTATATGAATGAGTTTTAATGGTGTTTCTAAGTTCAATAGGCAATGATGGCTGTTGTTACATGTCAGATGTACAGTCTAGAGCAAAACTATTGTAGGTGAGTGTCAGGTAAGTCCTTACTTTGATTATTACATGTGAATAGTATTTGTAGATAATCAGAGGAATGATTAATCTTGGGTATTAGAGAATGAGCAAAACATATGAGAAATGATGCAAGAGATAAGATAACATGTGAGCAATTGTATGAATGAAAAGTTGAATGATAAGATTGCAAGTTACGTCTGATTATGGAAAAATGATGATTTATTCAAGTGAAATTCCTAACATGAACTTTTGCAATCCTTCTAGGTAAGTCTGTTATGATCTATATTCTAGAAGTATTGAAGAGTATATAAATGATTGATGAAGAGAGTATGTATGTTGTATTCGAAACTAGATGAGTCCAATTTGCATGTTGAAATTACATATGGGTATTTGTTAAGTTGAAGTATATCTAATGTATGTGTTTAGTATGTGTAATATGAGTTCTAAAGGATGTATGAATAGTGATCTAAAATGTTTAGTATGGATTGTGTTAATGTATAAGGGTTGTCTCTAATCACCGCAGTGGTAAATGGTGAAGTTCGTCAGGATAGAAAACATGAACTTTGATTTGAAAACTCTAAAAGGAAAGTCTATGGCCATGGCACCCTCTGAAAAGGAATTAAATGATGACATTTTCCAAATGGAGTTCCCTACGTGTCCTAGGCAGTGATGGGCAAACCTCATGTGATGTGTGTTTAGGCAAATTCATAACGCAAACACAACAATCTTGGGTTGCCTTGGTGGCATCCTGTTAGCCTTTGTAACATACTCTGTTGGTGCCTTTGTGGTGTATTATGAATGAACTATCTTTGTGGCATAAACGTAAAGGAACGTATTTGTGGCATAATCGTAAGGAATGCCTTTGTGGCATAATTGTAAAGGAATGCCTTTGTGGCATATTATGAATGAACTGCCTTCGTGGCATATCATAACAATAACCTTTGTGATGTATTCTGATGGATTTCTCTTGTGGCTGATTCTATATGAAACTAAATGGCGTATTTGGTAGTGGTATAGAGTATCTATCGATTGTACGGTAAAGTACTACACGGGACTAAGATTTGATTAGAATGAATGAATGGAAGAGTTATAGAGAAGTAATGGGATTGCATTGAAAGTTGTTTGATTAAAGGTTCGAATTTGCATGTTCGAAGAAGGTATTCACCAACTGTGTATGTGCTCATTCAAGAATTGTGATTGTACGATGGTTCCGAGCTAAGTATGCACATGAAATGATATTTTGGTTTTGTAGATCTCTATAGAGGAAATTGGGATTGATATATATATATACATATATGACCGTTAAGACTGAAGAACATAAGTAAAGCATTGAAGGCATCGATGGAAAATAGATATAAGCTCAGGGTAATGTATGGTAAATGGAGTATTTAAAAAGAATAGAATTAGAGAAGTTGTTTGACAGAAGTAAAGTTAAACAATTAAGAACAAAAGCATCGATTACCTTGTGATAGTATCAATTAAGGTAAATGGTATTTCTCTTACTGATTTCTTACGAACTTACCTATGTATAATAATGTTTCAGGTTTTAAGCTGAGAGTTTGCACTAGGAGGGACGATGCCAAAATTGTGCCAATGTAGTGGCGTATTGGACTATTATGCATACAGAGCAAGCTTGGAGGTGTAGTAAAGGATCAATAGTAATGCATAGAAATTTATACTTAGAATAGTTGTAATAAGAATTGATATTCGGAGATAAACTTTTGTAATTAAATCATTTTATTCAATCTTGCATATATAATTGATTTCTATGAGTTCAATTATTTTGCAACTAGAAAATATGTAAAAGTTCGTAATTTATAATAACAATCAAAAGTTTTGTCTGTTTGTGTTTGATAACACCCGAGATCCAAATCTGGTAAATCGAATCAGGTCAAAGGCATTACATAATATGAATTTATATTTAACGTAGGATATTCCTTAAGCTTTTTCCAATGCTTTGCCTTAACAACACAATGACTAGGAATGCCATAAAATACATGACTTTGATGTATAAGGTCTTACAACTATAATTTGTTATAATTCCTTTGCAAACGTTTATAGTACATAGGATTCATAGTACTGAACAAATGTTTTGTTATTTTAGTAAAATAAAAAGGAAAAAAAACATTTCTCTTCAATTAAGTGATGTTAAAAGAGAAAATATTCTGTTCACAAAAAAAAAAAAACTGCTCTCATGAGCAAGGGTAAATCTATAGTGAGACTAGAAGGATCTAGCCCACCCAAAATTTTAAAATTTTATTTTAGCAATATATATTTTTTTCAAAATTTGTTACATAAAAATATGGTAACTTACTGTTTGGCCCCCAAAATTTTGTTAGTTTTATTTTTTTGCCCCTCCAGAGATTTCTAATGGCATAATAACTTATTTGGCCCTTCAACTTTATAAAAAAACAATTATTTTAGTTTTTCATTTATTGTTTTTTGCTCTTTTAACTCTTAAACTTGTTTTATTTGTCAAACTCCCTAAAAATAGATGGAAATGTTAACGTTTGTTAACTTTGTTAATGTGACATATACATCAATAATCATGTGGATGCCATGTTAATAATTACTTAATTTTTTAGAATTTAAAAATTCAAAAAAATAAATAAATTTTTTTAAAAAATAAAAATTATAAAAGTATTTTTTATTTTTAATTTTTTTAAACAATCTTATTATATGATTTGATTATATCCAGGAGCGAAGTCAGAACAATTTTTTGGGGGCGAATGAAATTTTAATTTTTTATAGTCTATATATTTATAATTTTTAAAGGATTAAATTAAATTTTTATAATTTTAGGGGGGGCCAAAGTGCAATTTTACCTTTACTAATTTAAAATTTTAAAAAAATCTAAAGGGCCTAAATGGAAATTTTCCATTTTAGGGGGGCCGGGCCCATGCCTGCCCCCCTAGTTTCGCCCCTGATTATATCTGTTCTTTTTGACACAATGTCTAGAATTACATATAGTCCCTCCCTAACCCATAAATAAGAATATAATGTACTTAAACACACTCAAACCCACGTTCTTTTATATTGACAATAATGATCATGCCAATTAAACTAAAACTCAATATGTGACTTATATTTTTTTTAATTTTACTTCGTTTCTAAAATTTGAAATTTTGTTTGATAAACTTGATGAAAATTTTAGTTCAAATCGTATTAGTTTTACTAGTTTAATATATTTATTAACTTTTCAATTAATTTAATGGCTGTACTTATATTAATATTTGCATTAATGTTTTTCGTGATGTGTCAAGAAAGGCATAATATATAATTTTGCCTATAACTTTTTTATTTATACTTAGTTGATCTCTAGTTTTTTTTTTTTGACTTAATTGGTTCTTAAACTTGTGTTCCATTAATTAGATTGGTCCCTCCACACTAGCACCGTTAGTTTGTAGTAACGTGACATTTCTAACCAATCTGGTTGTGCCACATGACAGTCTCTTAGAATGACATGTGGCAAACATAGTTTATTTATTTTATTTTTTAATTTATGCTTATCACATCGCAAATTGTGAGGTTGTCACGTGATACTATTGGATTGGCTAGTAGTGTCACATTAGAACAACTAACAATATTAGTGCAGATGTACTAACCTTGTTGGCAAAATATAAGTTTAGGGACTATCTAGGTCCAAAAAAAATTAAGAACCAACTAAGTACAAATGAATAAGTTCAAGGTTGAATTTATATATTAACCTCTTAAGAAAAATAAAGTTAAACCGTTGTAATATCTAACATAATTTGTGTATTTTTTTTAAATGCATGTAACCTTATATTTTTATAATATAATATAAGATAATTTTATTTTTAATTTAATTATTTATTTAGTATTATTATTTTTTGTTAATAATTTTTTAATTCGTATAAAAGTTTTACATATTTATTTGTACTAATGATATTTTAAAAAATAACTTTTATTTATTTTGAGAAAATTCTATATTATATCTAATATTAATAAAAAAACATACTATTTAAAACTAATATTTTTATATTCAAAATGTTTTGATTAAATGACGAAAAAGAATTACTTATCGAAATCCTAATCTAACTCGTAAGCCCTTCGAATCTTTTTCATTATTAATAAACTAGATTTGTAATTTTAAGTATATTTATAATTATAATTAAATAACATATATTTTATAAGTATTTGATAAAAATTTTATTTTTGATTGGCATAATGAAAAGTTTAGCTTTTAATATTTATATATTTTTTTGTTAATTTAACCTTTGGTTCTTAATTTTTTTTAAAAAAAAAGCCAAATTTGGCACTCAACTTTTCATAATAAATTAAATTGCTATTTTTAACTAAAATAATAATTAAAATGTTAAATTTTTAAATATGGTAGTTTGCACGGAAATCCATGTGTCTTTCATGTTATTTTTTTATTTTTTGTTTTCTTATAATTCTTAACTATTTGTTAGCATGCTATATAAGATAAATAATGCCATATCAATATAAAGTACACAAAGATTTTTGCACGGGTTATCACGCCAACATCATTAAAAAATTAATGTTTTAGTAATTATTTTTATTAAAAAATGAATAAAATCTTTTTAAAAGATTAATAATCAAATTTAGCTCAAAAGAAAAAAAATAAAAATCAAATTGAAAAGAAAATGTAATTATTGAAAAGTAAATTTATTATTATATTTTCTGATTTATATATATTTATTCCTTAACCCCCAATAGCAACATTTTTTACTTCCCAAATAGAGGTACTTTTTCTCCAAGGACAAACTATAGGGATGGTTTTCACTTCCGAAGCAAACCATACCTTCGCATAGGTACAGTCCTACAATCCGTACATGAATAATGGATGTGGTACCCACTTTGGATCCATATTAAGACAAAAATCCATAGTAGTCCTACCTCTTCTCTAATGTGGACTGATGTCGAAGGAAAAACGATCTCATATAGACTAGTCGAACATTGAACTATACCTGCATAAAGCAATGATCAACTTCTCTTCATGAAACCTCTTTTCTTAAAAGAAAGAAAATTATAAAACTTGTTTTCATCTCCAAAGCAAAAAAAAAAAAAAAAAAAAAAATCTCATCGGTGCAATCCAGCCATCCTTTCATCAAGTGGTAAGTTTACATATGCTTATCCAATTTAATTAGATTTAGGCATATTTATGAATTTGATAGCCTTTCGTCGTGTCAAGGATAATAATAAGAAGTGCAGTTGATAAATATTAACGCGATAGCAGATTCGTTGGCAATTGGCAAAGGCTGGATTGATCGCAAGGAAAGGTTTTGTCCCTGGACCAATGTTGGGTGCTTATTCTCCTTATTATGTGCAGTCTCTGTTCGAAGTGTGTGGAAATTTTGGAGAAAAGAAGAAACAAAACGAATCAAAGTTTATCTAGTGCTTCAGAATCTTGCCCTATAGAAGCACTATATATATAATATATATATAAGGGACAAATTCAGCATTATGGATTTTACGTGTGCTGTCATGCCTCATAAATAAATTTAGCACATGTTCAAGCACTACCACATTCACAACGCGTTATTCTAAGATTCAAACATGTCATTATGCTATTGCTGCAATTTCTCATTATTCATTGTACATGTCAATCGCTATCACACGGCAACAACTTTATAGATTTGAAGCTTCTAATATTTTATATTGCAGTATGAATTAAATTATAGATATCATTTACCCTACCATTTGATAACGAAATTATTCCTACTCCGCACAGATTGTGGTCATAATTTTGTACCCAAATATGAGCACTACGAATCAACAAATATGAAATTCAAACCAATAACATTTGTTGTGTTGGTTAAGTGTATTTTTCGTAAATAATAAACTATAAATTTTGATTTTTAATAATTTAAATAAATATTTTTAAAAAATTAATAAATAAAATTATTTTTGAAAAAATAAAGTCTTTAAAATTTATAAAATACAAAACTGTTATGAATATCTTATTAAGTGGATATCCATCATGATCAAATCATGATCAAGATAAAGTTTTGATGTACTTTAAATTCTAATAGTTATTAGAATTTGATCTCTACTTCTTTTATACTTCTTATGACTATAAATAGAGACTCTAATGAAGTATTGTAATCATCCCTTTGATTAATAAAGTACATCCTCTATTGCTTTCATATTTTCTTTGTTCTTTACTCTCTCCATTTTTTTTATAACACGTTATCAACACAATGATTCTCTATCTTTTCAAAATCTTTCGAAGTCATCTCAAAATCAAATTCCTTTTCACCTTAAACTTTCTCCCTTACAACTTCATCTTCAGGATGTTGAAAGATTCAATCTCAGAATGAATTGTGGTTCTTATTCCCAATCTTTGATTTATAATTGTAAAAGCATGGGTAAAGAATAGATTTGTCAAGGTGATGATAATGATGTTAAAGATCTTCAGGTATATTTTACTATATCTTATTTATTATATCATGTTTATTATAATTGGAGACTAATCACGACAATATGAATAGATAGATTCTAGTTTAAAATCCACGCATGTTTGCGATGGTGATTATGAAATAAAAAATCTATTGGGACGTTTATAAGTTCGTCCTAGTAAAACTATTGCATTCCCCGAAGTAAATGTAAATTTAAAGAAAATAAAAGATATACTCATGGACAACTAAAAGTGAGAATATAGAAATAAATAAGAAAACAATGAGAGTTCTCAAGGTAACTTTTCAAAAGGTAAAGATAACTTATGTTATCAATGTGATATGAAAGATTATTGACCACATATGTGGCTTATGCCCAAATATTTTGTTTCTGTTAATATTCTTTGAGGAATGATATGAAAATGTAGTAACGAATTCTATCATTATAGATAGAAAATGTTTATCTTATTTGGTATTGAAACAAATAAATATTATTCAATATTTGATAGTACAAAATAAGTTGAAAGCTCTAAAAGAGCTAATATATAACTATCTAAAAAGCACAAAATTTGTGATGGTTAATACATTACTTTTAAAAGTTATTAGTAATGGATCTCATATTGAGATTGTAAATGAAGAAATTATTATATTTCATATGAATAAAAAAAGGGATTGAGTTATTAATTTATATTTATTTTATAATATTTGTGATATTCTTTTACCATCATCCCCGCTAAGGGGTTGAAAGCAAAATATTAGACTATGAAAGATCTACTTAAATTTTAGAATAATTTAAAAGAAAAAATATAAGCAGTAGAATATGATAATTCTATCTAAAGCTTGTTATGATTGGATGCACCTGAAGTTGCAAGATTTTAAAACTGTGAGTATAACTTTACAGTATTCAAAATAAGTTCTCAATTAAAATTACATGGTAAAATATTACTGATGAGAACTTGTAAGAGAGGAAACTTATGTGTGAAAAGTCATTGGTTATGTACATGTTGTACACTTGAAAAATAAGATCCACTCTCAAAGTTTTCTATTAATAGATTTTTGGGCATTTGAAGAATTTGGCATATTCCCTGAAACAAATACTATATATAATTATTTGGAAAATATATTTATTGACTTGGTGACATTATAGACTTCACTTTAATTTAGACATTTCCAGTAGTAAATGTCACAATAGGACTTATATGTCGATACAAATTAAAAGGAATGATAATAAAATTATTAATTTGTTACAATTTAGTACAATTGAACTGTAACACCCCTTACCTGTATCCAACGTCGGAATAGGGTACAAGGTATTACCGAACTTATACACAAGCAATCATACAAAATCGAGACGTAAATTTCCATCCAAATTTAAAACTTTTCACATACATTCCTATCGTCCCTAGAATGAGCCTACGAGGCCCAAATCATGCATTGGAGGTGGTTCAGGACTAAACCGAGAACTTTAGAAAATTCTACAACACCTAGAAAATTTTTCATCAAAATAGGGTCACACATCCGTGTGGCATGGGACACGCCCGTGTGGGTTGGCCATGTGGTCACACACGCCCGTATCCTTAACTCGTGTAACTCTTTGTTTGTGACGTCATGCACCAAAGGAAGTCATACGGCCAAGTTACACGCCCGTATGCTAAGCTGTGTGGCAAATTTAATTTTCAAAATTTTTCATAAAATAGGTGCAGACTTCACATGCCCTGGACACACGTCCATGTCCCTAGGCCGTGTCCCTCACACGATTGAGACAACGGCCGTGCCTCTGCCCGTGTGGACAAAAATCCAAGCCATTTGGCCATCCTTACTTGTACCAACCTACACAACAACAAGCAGCACCGATCCAAGCATATACATACAACCAAATCAGCCACAAATAAGGTATCAATACATTATTTTCACATACTAACATCTATCATGCATAAACATCACATAATTTCTTTTCCAATCATGTCAATTTCATATTCATGATAAGCATCATCACATAAACATACCAATGACCAATAAGAATAATATTAGCCAACTTCCAATAGCCATATACAAAAAGAATCATTAACCATTACAATGCCAGTGCATTTGACTAACCAATATGATACGTAACAATATGACCAAGTCCCAATACATGCCATACTCAAAATATTGAAACCACGTATACCCAAAAAAATCGTTTGATAGTGTGAATCAAGCTCCGACGTTCCTCGATCCCCGAGCTAGCTTGGCGACACTGTAAGGAATGAAAAGAAAAGGGGAGTAAGCTTTAAAGCTTAGTAAGTTTGCATGCAAATAATAAGCAGCATTAATGATACATAATCATATAACTACTCAACATAAGTTAATATAATTATCATCATGTATCTTAGGCTTAACTTACTCATTAGCATTCTTGCCAAGAGCTCATTTCATACGAAAGTCTATACTCGTGAGTTTTACATACATACTTGTACCAACTCATAACATACTTGCATATTTTGTCATCTTTGACATACTCTTCAGATTACTCATTGAACACTTGGAGTATTATCAGATACACGGAAAGTTTTGCACATAAGTGCCACATATGTGGCCAATGCTACCTCATATCTCATAACACATAGGGCTCACACATGAGCTAATAACGGGCCTGCTCACACAAGCTGTCAATCAAGACAAAGCTACACGGGCTGTTCAAACAAGCTATCAGGTACCCGCAACACATGTAGGACTACCTAGCCACCGGTAGGATGTACATGACCAGCACTCAGATTCACATAGATCACATAACTCATAATTTCCTAGTGACATGTCACTTGTATCCTAAACTATTCCTGAAGTTCAATTGGGATTTTCTCATCGTCAAAACTTCGTTGAATATTTCCATAGAAACAATCATACAATTTATATGATATTAAACATTAAATACATAATACAACATTGTATTATTTACACACAAACTTACCTCCGTACAAAATAGTAAGAAATTAACTTAATCGTTAATAACCTTGTTCTTCCCCTGATCAAGGTTTGAACTTCGTTTTTCTTGATCTATAATAGTAAATTTAACTTATTTAATTATCACATTAATCAACGCTGTCCAAAAATCAACTTATGGAAAAACTATATTTTTGCCCCTAACTTTTTACATTTTTACAAATTAGTCCTTAGGCTCGTAAAATGAAATGTATCTATTTTCTTTGTTACCTAAGCCTAACAAAACCTAAATCATGCTCATAACAGACCATATTTTGCATCAAATCATATTTTTACTACCCATTTTTATAACTTTTACAAATAAGTACTTTTTATGCATTTTCACTAAGAATTACTTAGTAAAAGTTGTTTATCACACCTTAAACATACAATATCTTCCATCAAACATCAAAATACATGCATGTCACACATGGGTAAATTTTTTAACATGAACCCTACTTCAAAATAATGGTAGAAATAAGTAAATCGGGATGATAATGACTTAAAAAATGTAAAGAGCATTAAAAATGGGGATAAGATACACTTACTATCAAGCTTGAAAGTTGAAGAAACCCTAGCTATGGTGTTCTTCAAATTTTCGGCCAAGGTGAAGAAGATGGACACCAATTTTGACTTTATTTTCCCTTTTTATTCTTTTATTTACTAAATGACCAAAATGCCCTTAATGCATAACTTTGAAATTTTACCTATTCATGTCTATTTTTGTCCACTAACTTATCCAATGGTCTAATTACCAACTAAGAAACTCTAATTTAAAATCTCATAGAAATTGGACACCTTTAACAAGTAGAAGTCAAGTTTTGCACTTTTTATAATTTAGACCTTTTGACTAAATTGAGTGCCCAAAGGTCAAAATTTTCGAACGAGATTTTCACAGAATAGTTCTATAAAATAGTAGACCATAAAAATATAATAAAAATAATTTTTTCTACGTCGGATTCATGGTCCTGAAACCACTGTTCTGACTAGCCCCAAAATCGGGTTGTTATAGAAACACATGTTAAAGTAAACCAGAAGTTTGCTAATACAAATGCGGTTACTACTTGGCGTGACTAGTTAGACCATCTTGGATCGTATATGATATGAAAATTAATTGAGAATTCATATGGGCATCCATTAAAGAACTAGAAGATTCTTTAATTTAAAGAATTTTCATTTGCTGCTTATTCTCAATGAAAATTGGTTCTTAGAAACTCACTAGCTAAAGTTGAGATTTAATGTCTTTCATTTTTGAAATGAATATGGGCTCATTCATCCACGATGTGGATGGTTTTGATATTATATGGTTTTGGCAGATGCATCTACAAATAATCACCTGCGTTATCAACTTGTAACTTGTCGTTTGTGAGATTGCTTGTTTAAATGATTAATTTCAGATTATGCAATTAAAACAATCCATCTTGTAATAACCCGTATCCGTCACCAGAATAGGGTTACGAGGCATTATTGACTTATACATTAGCATTTGTACAAAATCGAGTCATAAATTTGTATTTCAAATTAAAACTTTTCAAATTTCATCAAAAAGTCCCTAATATGGGCCTATGGGGCCCAATACATGCTTTGGAAGTGGTTCAGGACTAAACTGGCAACTTTGGAAATTTATCCTTGAAGATAGGGGCACAGGCCTGTGTGGCCAGCCCGTGTGGAATTCTGACTTGCAATTTCTTAAGTATCAAAGGGGTACACGGTTTGGGCACACGCCCATGTGGCTAGGCTGTGTGGTACACTGATTTTTCACCATTTTTAAGCCATTTTCACTTGATCTTGACACACGACCATGCTTGAAACCCTTGTCCTTCCAACGGCCATGTCTTTTGACCATGTACTATCCTGACTTCACATTTAAGAATGCAGGGGACACACGGTCATTTCACATGCCCGTGGACTTATTGTATGTCACACACGGCCTAGACACACGCCTATGTGTCATACCCGTATGGATGAAATAAGGTCATTCCTAGCCTCATTTCTCACCGCAAACCAAATCATTTACCTGCATGGAATCTTACAAGTATATACCAACCAATTCAACCAATTACCAGTATTCAAATCAACATGTTTCTATAATAATTCACAACATATCCATCTCAAACATGCATTACTAACCGCTTTTATGACTTAGTTACAACTCAAAATATTAATTTATAATTTAGCCACAAAAGCTTATACATGCCATTATATCAAAATAGGTTTATCATTTTTACCAAAATGAAAGGATTGATAGTGTGATGATAGCTCCGACCCAATTCCAGCCTTCACGAGCCTTGAACACTATAAAACAGGGAAAATAAACCTAGTAAGCATTAATGCTTAGTAAGTTCATATAACCAAAATACACTTACCATTCATGTTCATCAAATAATTTACACATTAAATAATATGTCCATTAACCTAGTCAATTAGCAAATAAGGCCTATAACATAATCATTCAACCAATTGATTAGTTTTCAAAAACACTAAAATGCATAGATGAGCTCATCATACCATTTCTCTTTATATAACTATGTATGTCGTTACTGCTGAATTATTGAATTTTCGATGGACATTTCCTTTTCCAGTTGTACACTTGTGGTGTACATTCCTTTTCAAGTGATACACACAAAGTATACCTTTCCTTTTCACATGGTATACACAAAGTATACCTAACCTTTCCAAGTGTACACACAAAGTGTACATAACCTTTTCAAGTTGTACCACTTGGGTACATAAGTCCTTTTCAAGTATTACCCTTTTGGGATACATTTCCTTTTCATAATGAGATCAAAAGATTATCCTTTCATAATAACCTTTACTGCAACATATGCAAGATCTCATATTCATGGTAATCACCTGTCCAATCAGAAATCAATATTCAAACGGATTCATGCACCATTTTATCATTTACATGTAAATCACAAATCAACATTGGTTTATAACATGTACATACCAATTACAAATCATGATGCACATAATTCAACAATCAATTCAACACATTTACATGCTTAATTTAGTTATACAAACTTACCTTGACAATTGATCGTATTTACTAATCCGAGATTTTTTCTTTCCCTCGATCTTTTTCTTTTGTTCAACATTTTCGGATCTATATAAATAAATTTAATCACCAATTCTATGATTTTTACATTCAAGCAAGCCTATTTCACATTTTAGGCAAAAGTACCATTTTGCCCCTAAACTTTTAATTAATTCAAATTTCATCCCTAGGCTCGGAAATTAAAATTCATGCAATTTACTCCTTATTCCAAGCTTATTCAAAATTCTAATATAACTTTTACAGCACATGTATTTCATAAATTTCAGAATTTTTCCAAGAATTTCACTACTTTGCAATTTAGTCCCTACACATGTTTTCACTAAAAATCACTTTGTAAAAGTGGTTTATCTATCAATAATATTTCATTGTCTATAAAAAAAATTTCAATTTACAGTATATTCATCCATTGGTAATTTTCTATACTTTGGTTTTCTTTCAATTTAGTCACCCAAATAAAGAAATTAAGCTTTCCCGATCTCAAAAATATAAAAATTACTAAAAACGGGACATAGAACTTACCAAGTCAAGCTTGAAAAGTTTCCTTTCTCTCTACTAGGGTTTCCATGTATTTTATGAAGAAGAAGATGATATAAAATGGGTTTAATTCTATTTAATCATTTATCATACTTTATTTAATTCAATTTCCAATTTAATCCTTAACCTTTTTCAATTCTTCCATGATGACTCATTAAAAATATCTACATATTTTTCATCAATGGTCTAATTGCCATATAAGAACTTCTCACTTTTAATTCTATAGCTATTTAATCCTTATAAGTACTAGAATTCAACTTTGACATTTTATTCAATTTTAGTCCTTTTTTGCAATTAGACACATAGTTGATAAAATTTTTCAATAAAAATTTTCATGCAATATTCCTATCGTAATACCTATCATTTTATGAAATTTAAATAATTTCATTTTTCGGACTCGGATTTGTGGTTCCAAAACCACTATTCCGATTTCATTGAAATTGGGCTGTTACACATCTTTCTCATGTTGGTGAGTTTACATACTATTGCATGTCAATTGGGATAAAAGTTGAACATCTTATAGCTCATGTTCACACACAAAATGATTTAGCTGAATTGTTTATCAAATGCCTCAACTAATAGCTAAATCATTACTTATGAGAATAAAACTTTCTATTTTAGCATGAGATTGTATTGATTTACATGTTGTACGCATCAAGCCAATAAATTATAAATACTCCCCATTACAATTGATTTTTGGTCAAGAGCCAAATATTTCCCATCTTACAATTTTTGGATGTGATGTATATGTTCCAACTGCTCCACCACAATGCACAAAAATGGGTCATAATAAGAGATTGACAATGTATATTTATATGAGTCTCCTTATAATATTTTTGAGCTATTAATTTGATATTTAGTTATGACATGAGTTGTCAGGTTTCTCAACATTAGGGGGAGCGAATAAAAAGTTGGATTAATAAAGTACTTGAAATGAATTATCAATTTCTAAGGTCCTTGTACAAAGTAATGTGAACCAGAAGTTCAACAAATAATTTATTTTACAAATCAACTGCCAGATTCATTAAATCTCACATACCATCTGAAAATGCTCCAATACGAATTGAGGTCCTAATAGGGCAAACTGTTAATGCAAAAGAAAGTAATCTATGCATGAAGCGTGGAACACTGGTCAATTCCAAAAATAATAATCCTTGTAAAAAAAAGAGAGCAAACATTAAATATGGTCATGTAGTAGAGGCGGGGGTTCCTGAAGAGACCCATGACATAACTCATTATAAAACTCAAGAAGAGATTTAGGTACTTAAAAGTGAAAATGGAAATGATGAAAATAAAGATATCTCGATAAGTTATGTCAATACAAGAAAAAGATAGAACAAAAACAAAATGTAGTTGTCGAAAACAATTTTGCTTATAATGTTGCTATTGAAAAAACAAAAGAAAATGAGGATCCTAAGCCTAAATCTACTAAAGAATGTAAAAAATAGAAAAAAATTGGCCAAAATGGAAATATGCAGTTCAAGCAGAATTGAATTCACTTTCTAAACATGAAGTTTTTGGACCTATAACCTAAACACCTAAAGGTGTAAAGCCGGTAGGATATAAATGGGTATTTGTGCAAAAATAAAATGAAATTGATAAAGTTGTAAGATATAAAGCTAGACTTGTAGCACAAGAATTTTCACAAAGGCCCGACATTATTATGAAGAGACATATTCTCCTATGGTGGATGTAATCACGTTTAGATATATTATTATCGCAGTACGTGAAAAACTTGACATGCATCTAATGGATGTTGTTACATCCTATTTATATGGTACACTTGATAGTGGAATTTAAATGAAAATCCGTGAATGATTTAAAATCCCAGAAGGATATAGAGTTTCTTGAGAAAATTGATTGATCAGATTAAAGAAAAGTTTATATAGATTAAACAATCTAGATGTATATGGTACAATTGTCTTAGTGAATACTTGTTAAAATAAGGTTACAAAAATGATCCAATTTGTCCATGTGTCTTTATAAAAAGGTTTGGATCATATTTTGTGATAATTGTTGTTTATACTAATGATCTAAATATTATTGGAACTTCTGAAGAGCTGTAAAATACAATAAATTGTTTAAAGAAATAATTTGAAATGAATGATCTTGGAAATACAAAGTTTTATATTGGCTTACAAATCGAGCATTTAAAAGATGAAATTCATGTTCATTAATCAACTTATTTGGAAAAGATATTGTAGAAATTTTACATGGATAAAGCAACCAATTAAGTACTCCGATGGTTGTATGATCATTAGATGTGAATAAAGATCAATTTTGTCCTTATAAGAATGATGAAGAATTTCTTAGTCTTGAAGTACCATATCTAAGTGCCATAGGGGCATTAATGTATCTTGCAAACAACACAAGACCTGATATAGCTTTC
The DNA here is from genome assembly GCF_007990345.1 of Gossypium hirsutum. Taxonomy (NCBI): domain Eukaryota; kingdom Viridiplantae; phylum Streptophyta; class Magnoliopsida; order Malvales; family Malvaceae; genus Gossypium; species Gossypium hirsutum. The sequence continues at coordinate 23,032,022 of NC_053431.1, read as the reverse complement.
GCTGTAAACTTATTAGCAAGATTTAGTTCTTCTCCAATACGTAGACATTGGAATGGAATTAAACATATATTTAGATATTTCAGAGGGACTATTGATATGAGGTTATTTTATTCAAATAATTCAAAATCCCTATTAGTTGGCTATACTGATATTGGATACTTATCAAATCCACATAAAGGTTGATCTCAAACAGGATATTTATTTACATGTGAGGGTACTACCATATCATGGCATTTGACAAATCAAACATTAACTGCTACTTCTTCAAATCATGCAGAAATAATTGCAATGCATGAGGCAAGTCGAGAGTGTGTTTGGCTAAGGTTATTGACCCAACATAGCCAGAAGATATGTAATTTGCCTTTATAGGAAAAGATTCCAACTGTCTTATATAAAGATAATGCAACATGTATAGCTCAATTGAAGGTGGTTACATCAAAGGTGATAGAACGAAACATATTTCGCCAAAATTATTCTTCACCCATGATCTTGAGAAAAGAGGTGTTATAAATGTTCAACAAATTCGTTCTAGTCATAATTTAGCATATCTTTTTACTAAGGCATTTCAACATTTGAAAGACTCCCACACAAGATTGGAATGGGTTAACTCAAAGATGTAATGTAATGTTGCCCTTAGAGGGAGTCTAAAACAAGTTGTACTATTTTTCTTTAACCAATGTTTTGTCCTATTGGGTTTTCCCGGTAAATGTTTTTAATGAGGTAACTTGTAATAGAAGATTGTACTCTTTTTCCTTTATTAGATTTTTATCCTACAGGATTTTTCCTAATAAGGTTTTAACGAGGCACATTATCTACCAATGGACATCTAATGGGCAGTATTATGAATATCTTATTTAGTGGATGTCCATCATGATTAAGATAAAGTTTTGATGTACTTTAAATTCTAATAGTTATTAGAATTAGATCTCTACTTCTTTTATACTTCTTATGCCTATAAATAAAGACTCTAATGAAGTATTGTAATCATTCCTTTGATTAATAAAAACAATAAAAACAATAACTTACATTCTCTATTACTTTCATATTTTATTTTTTCTTTATTCTCTCTATCTTTCTTTATTTTATAATAAAAACAATAAAATTTTTTAAGTTAAAAAAAAACATAAAATCAAAATCTTTAGACAGATTTTTTATTTTTTATTTTCAAAATTTTCAAAATAACTTATATTTTTTAATATTTTCAAAATTATTAATCTTTATAACATTTTTATATATTATAAAATATATTTTAATTTTATATTTTTGGGTAAACTACAAAAATAGTCACTTTTGTTTGCCTTAGATTACATTTTAGTCATTTACGTATTGTTTTGTTACAAAGTCGTCACTCTACCTTTAAGCTTCGTTACCTCCTTAATAGCAGTCCTGCGTGCAGGGGCGAATCCAGAACAATTTTTTAGGAGGCCGGGGCGCATGCCAGCCCCCTGGCTTCGCCCCTGCCTGCGTGGTAGTCCAAATGAGTTTTAAATGCCAACTTGGATGTCTTACGTGACAGTCCAAATTAAATTTATTTAATTAAAAACCTATTTTCATCGCAACAACTAGACATCCAAGTTGGCATGTAAAACTCATTTGGACTGCCACGTAGGACTACTATTAGGGTGATAATGGAGTTTAACAGTAGAGTGACCACTTCGTAACCAAGCAATAATATAAGTGACTAAAACGTAAAATTTCAAACGTAAGTGACTAAAATATAATTTGAAGCAAACAAAACTTACTATTTTTATGGTTTACCTTATTTATAAAAATAATAATAGCAATTTTTCTATAAATTTTTGTTTCGTAACTTTTTCAGGAAATTTTATAATTTTTTATTATTTCATAATTTTTTAATATGTTTAAATTTTTATTTTTATAATTTGTATGAATTTTCAGATTTTTCAAATGTAGATTTTTTTTATGGCTTGTGTACTAAAATTCTGAAAATTTAAAAGAAGATTAACATATGTAGTTAGTCCTTGTACTGCGATAACATTTGAGATAGAGTTTATATACTTTAAAGCCTAAAAATTTAACCTTCTTATTTTTCTTCAATTTAAAAATCCTACTTCAATCATTATTGTCGTTGGTGATTTTTGTCAAAATATAAAATTTTATTTTTTGTCAATAATGTACCATGTTATATGATGACATCCTAATCTAAAATTTAAATTGACAAATTTTGACAGAAAATACATACTATCTGATGATTGGACTAATAAAATAAAAAAAATCATTAGGATTGAAATTTTAACTTTTAATGTATATGAACTAAATCTTAAATATTTTCAAAATACTAATAACATATCTTAACCTTAAATGTTATATGATACCATTTAGGGAAAATTTGTCAAAAAGAATATTTTCTTTCATAGAATTTTTATAGTTTTTAAAGAATTATGGAAAAAATTTCGACTTTAAAATTTTTATAATTTAAGATTCCTCTAAGAAAATTTTAGAATATTTTTAATATTATATATATTTAAAATTTTCATCTTGTTTATAATTTTTTGAAAATTGTTATACATTGTTGTTTTTGAATATTATTGTAAATAGTTTGTATTTTTTAAAACTTCAGAAAAAAATTAGTATTTATTTGATATAATATTTTAAAACATTTAAGATATTTTAAATTTTCTTAGGTTTTTTTTAACACTTTTTATGAGTTTTTGGATTATTAAAATATTTTTTCTAGGTCTTTTTAATATTATACAATTTTCTTTTTTATTTTTTTAAAAAATTAAGTCAATCATAATTGGGCACTTGTAAACTATTAAAGGAAATATTTAACACTATTTCAATTGCCCATATTTGGTCAATTTCAAAACATACCAAGATTTAATTGCTTCTCTTATTTATAAAAAGACAAATTTGCTTCTTTTCAAAATTAGTAGGGATGTGACAAGTATTTATGTCTTTTATTTTCTTGTGGGAACTATTCCCATCAATTATAGACTTGAAATAAAAAGTGTGTTTTCTTGAATTTTATTTATTTTACCATGTTTCAAAAATCACAATTTATTACAAAGACAGACCATTTAAAATATGAAATAAGTTAAATGAAAAATCAAATATTTTCTTCCCAATTGAACCTTTCTTTGAAAAGTGGGAATCGTTGTCAAGGATCACTAATGGTTGCTAACGAATGCTCTCTGGCTCTACCAAACGTTCCTAACAGCGAAAATGGAGATCCTCCGTCTGTCGTGGATAGGACCACCAAGAAAGTGAGATTTAAGGATGGATTAGATGAGGCATCTGCGGATATGATTGTCGACCTTGTTCAACCTCCAACATCGTCGTTGAAAGACAAGCTGATGGGCGGAATTCCAGCTCCGCTTGAGATGGATTGTGATGTTTCTACATTTGGAGTAGATAGCAATAGCAATAAAGATTTTGACCTATAGGGTGATGATGTGCAAACTTCCATAGTAATAGAGTTTCAGCCATCAAATTCTCTGACCGAGTTAAGGAAATTTTGTTCAAAGAAATGGAATTAACTGTGGTTATTAAACTTTTAGGCCAGAGCATTAGTTACAATACTTTACATAATCACATTTTCAACTTGTGGAAACCTATTTCTCAATTTCATTTCATAGACATTGAAAATGGGTATTACTTGGTTCGTTTTGTTGAATAGGATTGATTATGAATGTATTTTGTCACAAGGACCTTGGATCATTTTTGGTCAATATCTCACTGTACAATCGTGTACCAAGGAGCTCAGCTGACTGCAACCGTACCCTAATGTTGTCTTGTCCTGGATTCAATTGCTAGGCCTTCCGAAGTTTATGTTTCATTGGCAAATCGTGGAGGCTATTGGGGGCTTATTGGGAAGGTTGTAAAATTGGATTTTTAGACAGACAAGTGAACCAGGGGTTGTTTTGCCCAACTTGCTATTTTCATAAACCTTGTGAAGCCTCTGGTGTCTCAAGTACTTGTCGATGGAGCAGTTCAGCAGGTGGAGTACGAAGCCCTACCTACCGTTTGCTTTGGATGCGGTAAGTACGGGCATGTCAAAGATTTATGCCCAAAGGTGGTTTTGGATCTTAACTCTGGAGGTTTGCTTGAGACGACGAGAGAAGTTTTAGAATCCGGCGGCTGAGGAGCGGTTGAGGAAACAAGACCGGAGTTTGGGCCCTAGATGTTGGTTGAGAGAACGTCTCGGAGTGGACAACGGGCTAATTGAAGTAATACTGGCAGGAATAACGAAGTTATTAATAATGCGAAATCTCGAAAAGAAATTGGAAATTCTTTTTTTATGGCGCTCAAACGGCTGGGAGAGATGAGCGAAAATCTTGCTGGCTATGCTGGAGAACCTATGTCAGTGGAAGGGTTTGGGACAAAATCGAGAGCTGCTAAGAATGTTAATATTAGGGATGGGGGTCAAACTTTGAGGGGTGTAGGCTCTAGGTTAAATTCTAATCCAGCGCTTAGGCCCGGTTTGGATGTTGGGAGCCCAGGGAGGTTAGCGCTGGCGTTAGTGATAGGGCTGGAGTTGGTTGACTATCTGGTGGGCCAGGGAAGAAGTCTGGTACTCTTAACCTTTCGGGCCAGGCTATTTTGGAAAAAAGGCCATTGATGGATGATCGCAGTGATTTGTAACAAGTAATAAATATTTATAATGAAGATCAGACCTAGACTAACTATTATCATGACGAAAAGGCAAGCGCACCTATCGAAAAATAGTATAGTAATGGCAAGACCGGGATATCGTACCCAAGGGAACCAAAAGTACTAGTAATAACTATCTTTTTTATTATCTAGCCTAGGAATAAAAGGGTTTGTTTTAATTAACTAATTATTTAAACTAAGAGCGTGCATAGAAAAGAATTAGGGAATTGCTTTTGGGAAAATCGATTGACTTGAGACAATACCTAAGGAAAAATCCACCTAGACTTTACTTGTTATTCTGGCTCCGAATCGGATGATTTATTCATTCAACTTGTTTCGTAGAGATCCCTAAGTTATGTTATTATCCCTATTCAAGACTAATAATGTCTAATCCCTAGATTGAATAACTGAGACTTTTCTCTAATTAACGCTCTATGGTTGCATTAACTCGATCTATGGATCCCCTTATTAGGTTTCACCCTAATTCGACAAAATCTTGTCACCTTATTTCTAGGCACGCAATCAACTCCGCTTAATTATGACAAATGTACTCTTGGATAGGGTCTATTCCTCCTCTGAATAAGAGCGTGTCTTGAATCAATATCCTGGGATATCAAAACAAGAATTAAGAACACATAATTAAGAACAAGTTAAATATTTATCATACGATTCAGAAAATAATAACAAGATTCGTGTTAGGTTTCATTCCCCTTAGGTATTTAGGGGATTTAGTTCATAACTAAATAAGAAAACATCTCAGAAGAATAAAGAATACAAAACATAAAGAAAACTCAAAACTCCTGAAGGGAAATTGAGGAGAGATCTTCAGTCTTGATGATGAATCTGGCTTCTGAGATGGATCAATCAGCTTCCTTGGGGTAATTCCTTACCTCCTTTTCCGTCCCCCCTTTTTCTCCTCCTCTAGTGCGTATTTATAGACTTTGGAATGCCTAGAAACCCTCCAAAGTGGCCTTTTCTGAATTGGACTTATCTTGGGCTCAGCAGGGATATGTCCATGTGGCACGGCCGTGTGACGTGATTGTTAGGCCGTGTTCGATCCGTTAAATTGCACACGGCCGTGTGAGTCAATGGCCAGGCCATGTGAATCGTGAAAGCCTTGGTCGACACCCTCGAAAGACATGGGCGTGTGAGCTGCCCGTGTGGCAAGGCTTAAGCCGTGTCATCTTCTCGATTTGGTTCGTTTTGTCCCTTTTTGGCTCGTTTTTGGTTCCTTTTGACTCTTGGTGCTCTCCTGAGTACAAAACATGAAATTAAAGCATTAGGAGCATCGAATTCACCAATTCTAATGAGAAATCATCTATAAAATGCATTAAACATGGGGCAAAATATGTATAATTTACAGTTATCAAATACCCCCACTCTTAAGCATTTGTTTGTCCTCAAGCAAAATTCTCAACTCATAATCAGAATGCATCTTTCTCAACTTATAATTTCTATCAATAATATCTCAAATTAATCCATAGGTAATCATACATTGAGAATTCAACTAAAAGAACATAAAAGTTTCAATCATTCCAAGTTGAACATTTTATCCTGAAAATATAAGTGTCCTCCCTCATCTAAGTAATTACCTTTAATTCAGAATGTCACAGAGTTTTACATCCTGACTAAAGATTCACTCAAATCAGTCGAGGTTTTTTAAGGACAATAAAGGAAGCACTCAATAGTCAATAATGGAAAGGCATTACCATAGGCTTGTATGAAAATCAAATCTCTACTACTTTAATTTTAAGATGATACATCAATCAAAAGGTCTTTAGAGGGGTGTAATGAGGCTTGGTTAGGGGGTGTGGTCACAAGTTGAAAGAAAGGGTTAGAATTGAGGTTGAATTGAAAAGTTGCCTAACTAGAAAAAGAGTTAATCTTCACTTGCGTACAATAGAGCTTCTCTCAGAATATGAAATTACAAATATGCATACATAGTTGTGTTTTTTTTTAACAAGTTAAATAATGTAGGCTAAATATCAAGAACAAAATATAGCTAGGCAATCCATTCAACTAAAATCTTGACAAAAATAGGGATTAATTTAGAAGATTTCAACAATAATGGGTTAAAGGTTAATATTAAGGGTAATACAAGAATTGGTTTGTTGGGCTCAAGGGGATTTACTAGGGGTTAATCGTGGAGGTAGCTTTTCATGGCATGAGTGGGTTAATCCTAAGTTCCTTAATCATTTTGATATATCAAATCAGAAGGTGTGGTCTCGACATGCATAATCAAGCAAATTCTAGAATAACAGTTCAATACTGATGCACTAAAAGCAATAATAAAAGTGAGCATGAAAGGATGATTAGATGCTCAAAAGGCTAAAAAATCTCACAAAAAATTATGGCTTTTTGATGTTTAGACTCATGAATTCTAATTCAATGTAATACCTCGACTTGGGGAAACAACCTATAATTTAATTTCTTAAAAATCAACTTATCATGCTTGATTCTCTAATGTCTTAAATTTTTAAAAAATCAATGCATAAATCCCTATGTTTTAATTCAAAATATATCAATCAAAATCATAACTCAATTAAAATTTATCCTAAATATTATATGAGAGTTTTTCATGAGAACAAGGTGATTATTCAGGGATTTTTCTAATAGTGAAATAAATACCCCCCACACTTAAGATGTACATTACCCTCAATGTACAAAGATAGATGTTAGAGAATAAAAATAAGATAGGGAGAGAAGTGAAACTTCCTGTATGATGAATTCCTCAAACTAGAGTTTTGGAGAGTGATTGGTTTGAGAGTGGAGGAGGATACTCCGGCGGTCATAGAGGTTCATTAGGCCATAAGTCCTGCGCCAAAAGAATATTATACCTAGTGGTAGCTATGGTCGTGGTCGAGTAGGACATGGAAGTCGTGGAGAACCTTTCTCGATAAAGCTTTAGTTCCTATGTTATGATGAGCTTAAGAGCTTTTATATAATTGGGATAAAATCAGGAACTTTTTAGGGGATATTAGGAAGGATAAGTACTCAAAAAGAAATAGCCGAAATTAATAAGTAAAAATAAAATATCTAAAGTCTAATAAAAATAATAGAAATAGTTTCAATCATTAGTAAAAACATAAAATAATAAATAAATAATTCTAGATATCTTTATTGCTGGATGGTTCGCGAGGTGGGACTGGCGATGAGATAGGAAGGAGCTGACAAATCTTCTGTAGAGTAGCATTAATGTTATTAAATCGTTGAAAACACTGAAGCTTGAATCGGGTGAGGTGCTCAGAGATGTCAGCATATGAAGGTGCCACATGAACTAGATGAGAGGGTAGTGGTGGCTGCGAATAGGGATCAGGGAGTGGAGAAGGGGAAATTTCGACTAGGGTTTTTTTTTTGAAAGGAAGAAAAAAATGAACAGTGATTTGCTTATATAGGGGAGGGCCACACGGCCTCAGGCCACGCCTGTGTACGTATGAGGGTAAGCTCGTATGTTTTGAATTTTTTCGAATTTGGTCGTGCCCGACTACTATCACACGCCCGTGTGTCTTGGGCGTGTGTGGCACGCGCCAGGTCGCACGACCGTGCCTAGCGTTGTTCGCTTCTCCCACACCCATGTGTTATGGTACCACGCCCGTGTATTGTTGTCTACGGTTTAATGGAACGGGCGTGTTGCACGCCCGTGTTGAAGAAACAAAATCAAGCCTTGTCCCTGGCACGCTTGTGGTTTTCTATCCCACGCCTGTGTTCTTCCTATCAAGTTCACCCACGGCCATGTCGCACAGCCGTGGGGATTTATCGCACTCTGTGTTTTGGGAAATCATGTCCTGCTTCAACACGGTCGTGTCTCTTCCTCTATTTGGCCACGGCTTTAGGCACGCCCGTGTGCCCAACCGTGTGTGCTGAAAAACTTTGCAATTCAAAGATAAAGTTAATGATTCGAAGTGGTAGAAATTAATTAAAAATAAAGAAATCAAAATATGTTAGTTCTCGGGTTGCATCCCGAGAAGCACTTATTTATAGTCTAAGCTCGACTTACCTCTCCGTTGATTTATCATGGTGGTTTGAGGAGTTCATACTCCTCGTTCTTGCTGTCAATCTTAAAATAAGATTTTTATCGAGTGTTGTTTACCTTAAAAGTGCCAAACTTAGGATGACTCACCTCCACTGTACCGAATGGAAAAATGCTAAGTACCGTAAGAGGGATTTCCTTATTTGGTGTGGTAGTGACAATGTGAGGATCAACGGCATCTAGTAAGACTGTATCGCCGACCTTAAGTTTATTAGGAGAGGTATCGGGTTCGTCTAGCTCCTTTATCCGTAGCCTTCATTCTTCATGGGCGTCTTTGTTCTTTTCATGATAGTAGCGCACTGTCTCTGTTTTCTTGGTTCGAGAAGGTTCCTACAAGGACGATTCAATATTAGTTTTATCATCGATAGGTTTTATAGCATTATCCTGAGTCTTAGGGGTTTTGACTAAATCGCGTGCTTGGAGTGTTACTGCGTCGTCACCTGTACGAAGTGTTAGCTCCCCTGTGCCTACATTAATAATGGTTTTAGCAGTTTCTAAAAATGGTCGTCCTAAAATTAAAGGTACCTTGTTATCCTCATTCATATCTAAGATAACAAAGTCTACTGGGTAAATAAATTTATCAATTTTAACGAGAACATCTTCAATAATACCCTTAGGAAATCTAACTGTTTTGTCAGCCAATTGTATGCTCACCCTAGTCTGTTTGGGTTTACCAAGACCTAGTCGTTTAAACATTTTATAGGGCATAACATTGATACTTGCCCCTAAATCAGCTAAAACATTATTCACAGATAAACTACCAATTAAGCAAGGAATTGTAAAACTCCCTGGATCTTGCAATTTGTTAGGTAGCTTATTCTTTAGAATAGCTGAGCAGACTGTATTGAGTTCCACATGCGATGTAGTGTCTAATGTCCTTTTATTGCTCAGAAGTTCCTTTAAGAATTTTGCTGAGTTAGGCATCTGCGAAAGAACTTCAATAAAGGGTAAGTTAATATGTAATTTCTTTAAGAGTTTGACAAACTTATCGAATTGTTCTTCTGTTCTGTCTTTCGTCATCGCTTTAGGATATGGCACATGAGGTTCATGATTCGTACTTACCTGTTTGGGATCATTATCGTTTACCTCTTCTTGTCCTTTGTTCATCATGTTGTCTTGCTGTAATTTTGGCTCAGGTGCAATGAATCCTTCTTTGTCTTGAGCGCTAATTGCATTGAGGTGTTCCCTCAGATTAGGTTCAGTATTACTTGGTAGGCTACCTTGTGGTCTTTCGGAGATTAGTTTGGACAGCTGGCCTATCTGAGTTTCGAGTCCTTGGATCGATGCTTGTTGATTCTTAAGTGCAGTCTCGGTATTTTTAAAACGGGTTTCTGACACCGAGATGAATTTAGAGAGCATCTCTTCAAGGTTCGACTTCTTCTCTTGTTGATAAGGTGGCTGTTGAAAACCCTGAGGATTTTGTGGCTTTTGATTCCCTTGTCCTCCCCAGGAAAAATTTGGGTGGTTCCTCTAACCTGCATTATAGGTATTACTATATGGGTTATTTTGAGATCTAAAGTTATTATTACCCATATAGTTGACTTGTTCTTCTTCAGTTGTAGGATTGAAGGATTGGTATTCTGTATACACACCTCCTCCGCTTGAGTCACACCTCATTACTGGATGTACCTGCGTAGAACCAAGAAAGCTATCAATCTTTTTATTGAGAAGTTCTACCTGATTAGAGAGTATGGTGACTGAATCAATGTTATACACGTCAGTTGTTTTTGTTGGCTTAGTCTGCATGACTTGCCACTGATAGTTGTTCAGTGACATCTCTTCTATGAATTCGTAGGCATCTTTTGGTGTTTTATTATTGATAGTTCCGCCAGCAGCAACGTCAATCATTTGTCTTGTCAAGGGATTCACACCATTGTAGAACGTTTGAACTTGCAGCCATAGAGGTAATCCATGGTGAGGGCACCTTCTCAATAGATCCTTGTATCTCTCCCATGTATCGTAAAGTGTTTCTAAGTCCATCTACACAAAAGAAGAGATATCATTGCGTAATTTAGCCGTTTTAGTCGGTGAAAAATATTTTATTAAAAATTTCTCGGTCATTTGCTCTCAAGTAGTGATAGACCCTTATGGTAACGAGCTCAACCACTGTTTAGGTTTGTTTCTCAGTGAGAAGGGAAATAACTAAAGACGGATGGCATCATCAGAAACACCATTGATTTTGAATGTATCGCAAAATTCCAGGAAATTTGCTAAGTGAGTGTTGGGATCTTCATCCTGCAAGCCATCAAACTGAACAAACTGTTGAATCATCTGAATAGTGTTATGTTTTAATTCAAAATTATTCGCAGCAATAGCAGGTCTAACTATACTTGATTCTGATCCTGTTAAAGAGGGTTTAGCATAGTCATACATAATACGTGGAGCAAGATTTTGATTAGATGCAATTGCAGGAGGCAGCTGATTGTCTTGGTTTTCAGCCATCTTGTCGGTTGGAGGTTGAGTATTGTCTTCTTGTTTGTTTTCTGTGTATCGTAGGCTACGCCTTATTTCTCTTTGATTTTTTCAAATTGCACGATCAATTTCTTCGTCAAAAAGTAAGGGTCCTGACGGGTTTCTTCTAGTCATAAACTATAAAAACCTGCCAAGAGAAAGAAAAAGTAAATTAATAAATAGTAAAATAAAATTAAATTAAATTGCAAGAGAAATAAATGGCTAAAGTAATAAAAATTTAGTGTTCCTAATATTTCAGTTCCCCGGAAGCGGCGCCAAAAACTTGATCGTAGTGATTCGTAACAAGTAATAAATATTTATAATGAAGATCAGACCTAGACTAACTATTATCACGACGAAAAGGCAAGCGCGCCTATCGAAAAATAGTATAGTAATGGCAACACCGGGATATCGTACCCAAGGGAACAAAAAGTACTAGTAATAACTATCTTTTTATTATCTAGCCTAGGAATAAAAGGGTTTGTTTTAATTAAATAATTATTTAAACTAAGAACACACAGAGAAAAGAATTGGGGAATTGCTTTTGGGAAAATCGATTGACTTGAGACAATACCTAAGGAAAAATCCACCTAGACTTTACTTGTTATTCTGGCTCCGAATCGGACGATTTATTCATTCAACTTGTTCCGTAGAAATCCCTAAGTTATGTTATTATCCCTATTCAAGACTAATAACGTCTAATCCCTAGATTGAATAACCGAGACTTTTCTTTAATTAACGCTCTAGGGTTGCATTAACTCGATCTATGGATCCCCTTATTAGGTTTCACCCTAATCCGGCAAAATCTTGTCACCTTATTTCTAGGCGCGCAATCAACTCCGCTTAATTATGACAAATGTACTCTTGGATAGGGTCTATTCCTCCTCTGAATAAGAGCGTGTCTTGAACCAATATCCTGGGATATCAAAGCAAGAATTAAGAACACATAATTAAGAACAAGTTAAATATTTATCATACGATTCAGAAAATAATAACAAGATTCGTCTTAGGTTTTATTCCCCTTAGGTATTTAGGGGATTTAGTTCATAACTAAATAAGAAAACATCTCAGAAGAATAAAGAATACAAAACATAAAGAAAACCCAAAACTCCTGAAGGGAAATTGAGGAGAGATCTTCAGTCTTGATGATGAATCTGGCTTCTGAGATGGATCATTCGGCTTCCTTGGGGTAATTCCTTACCCCCTTCTCCGTCCCTCCTTTTTCTCCTCCTTTAGTGCGTATTTATAGGGTTTGGAATGCCTAGAAACCCTGCAAAGTGGCCTTTTCCGAATTGGACTTATCTAGGGCTCAGCAGGGACACACCCGTGTGACACGGCCATGCGACTTGATTGCCGGGCCGTGTTCGATCCGTTAAATTGCACACGGCTATATGGGTCAATGGCCAGGCCCTGTGAATCGTGAAAGCCTTGGTCGACACCCTCGAAAGACACGGGCGTGTCAGCTGCCCGTATGGCAAGGCTTAAGCCGAGTCATCTTCTCGATTTGGTCCATTTTGTCCCTTTTTGGCTCATTTTTGGTTCTTTTTGACTCTTGGTGCTCTCCTGAGTACAAAACATGAAATTATGGCATTAGGAGCATCGAATTCACCAATTCTAATGAGAAATCATATATAAAATGCATTAAACATGGGGTAAAAATATGTATAATTTACGGTTTATCAATGGACACTTTTATTAATCAGAATTTGCGCAAGGCAAGTAATAGGTCCAATAATTTTTCTAATCCTATTTCTAATGTTGTTGCTGTAGGTTTGTCATAGCAAGTTGTTTCAAATAATGATATGGCATTGGACGATGTCAATCGCAGGAATTTTTCCAATGAGGTTCGAGGGGATTTAAATAACGGGAATTTTGACAATATTGCCGCACATTTCAATCCGTCTTTCGAAGTTTCTAGGGGCACCACTATCACCATTTTTTATGATGTTTTAGACCCTGGAAAACACTCTGCTATAACTTTGAAAGACTCTGCTCATAAAAAGGGAAAAGATAGCTCAGCCAGATCTCCCCGTGTAAACTTTGGTGAAGGAGTTTCTGTGTCCAGAGAGAGGCCTAGAGGTAAAGATTTAATTGGGTGAAGTGGTTGAAAAGATTCCAATGCTTTGCTTGGTAGGAGGAGTTGGTTTAAAGCTTCCGGTAATTCTAGAGTACCTTTAGCCGAATCCATGGAAGAAATTTATCTCTAATCCAAATTTTAGTAAAGAGTCCATTTCTGGATCAAAAGATGAAGCCTTGGTTAATGACGAGGATATTGTCTCTCGACAATAATTGGTATGCTTTTTTTTACCTGTGTTATTTTTTATGAATTTTACAATATTTTCTTGGAACTGTCAAGGTTGTGCTAGAGATAAGTTTCCTCGTATTTTTCGGGAGTATAATCGGGAACATAGTCCTAATATTATTAGTCTGCTTGAGACTAGAGTTAGTGGGTCTAAAGCAGATAACATTATTGCTAAATTGGGTTTCCTTAATTCTCACTGCATTGAAGCGATTGGTTTTTTGGCAGGTATCTGGATTGGCTGGAAGAATTCTATCCATCTTGAGATAATTTTTAATCATCCCCGGTTAATTTTGGCTCGGGTTGGATCTTCGGGTTTCCCAAATTCTGTCATTCTCTTATTTGTCTATTGGAGTCTGAATAAGCAAAAGCGCAAGGATCTGTGGAATATTTTAAAAAACTTGATTCCTATGGGAAATTCCCCATGGGCTGCCATTGGTGATTTCAACGTTATTCTTTCGTCTTCTGAGAAATCAAAAGGTATTACTAAAGGTAGGCGTTGTCCCCTCTTTGGTGACTTTGTGGATAAGGCAGAGATTAATGATCTAGGGTTCAGAGGCCCCTCCTTTACTTGGCACATGGGTTTGCTTTTTGAGAGACTTGATAAGGCTTTGGGAAACAAAGCTTGGATTCAAACTTTTCCAAATAGCTTGGTCACTCATCTCCCTAAAATTAAGTCCGATCATAGGTCCCTTCTCTTTTCTTTAAACTCGAAGGTTTATCTTCCAAACGGAAGACCTTTTCGCTTTCTAGCCGGATGGGTTGAACATCCCGATTTTGGGGATTTTGTGAAAGATAAGTGGGATTTCTCTGGTGACATGTCTATATCCTTAAGCATGTTCACTCGCGACTTTAAGAATTGGAATACGACGATTTATGGGCATATCACTTCTCATAAAAGATCTCTTATTAAGGAGCTCACTACAATTCAGAAAATCATGGATTTCTCAGGTTCTAATTGGTTAGCCCAGGTAGAGATAAAGATTCGACAGGAGTTGGATAATGTTCTTTACCATGAAGAACTTATTTGGAAGCAGAAAGCCCACTGCGATTGGCTTCATTTTGGAGATCGCAATACTAAGTTCTTTCATGCACGTACATAGTGTCAGAGGAAGAATAGTTGTATTACTGCAATCTGCAATGATTATGGGGAATGGATTTATAAGCTGGAAGCTATTGAAGCTAAGGCTAATAAATTTTTCCAAAATTTATATGGGGAGTCACCTGGTTCTGTAGGTTGTCTACCATCTAGTAAGTTTCATTGTCTTGATCAGGAAGATATCTCTTTTTTGGAAAAGCAGGTTACTAAAGAGGAAATCAGGGTAGCACTTTTTTATATGGCCCCCCTCAAATCTCTTGGAAGTGATGGTTTTCATGCTCTTTTCTTTTAGAAGCAATGGGGCACGGTAGGAGAAGCGGTTTGTAATTGGGTTAGAAGTATTTTTAATAGGGGTACCATTGATGCTGAGTTGAATAACACTCTAATTGTCTTTATCCCTAAGATTGAAAATGCTGAGGAGTTTGCTCATTTTCGACCGATTAGTCTGTGCTTTGTGTTATATAAACTTATGATAAAGATTATCGCAAATTGGTTTAAGTTAATTTTTCGAAGATTATTGGGCCAGAGCAAGCGGGCCTTATTGCAGGAAGGAATATTACTGACAATGTCATTATCGCCCAAGAGGTTATACACTCGATGAGAAGCTCTTCCAAAAGAAAGTGGATGACTATCAAGATTGATTTGGAGAAAGCTTATGACAGAGTGCGATGGGATTTTATCAACGTCTCCCTTCAAGCTGTTAGTATTCCTTCTTTCCTCATTAATATCATTTTGTCTTCTATTTCTAACTCTTCAATGTAGGTTCTATGGAATGGAGTTCCTTTGTCTAAATTCAGGCTAGCTAGAGGTATTCAACAAGGTTTCTTGTTATCCCCTTATCTTTTCGTGTTATGTATGGATTAGCTTGGCCAAGAGATCCATTCGGCCATTTCGGAGGGTCAATAGAATCCCATCCGCCTTTCTCTCTCTGGCCCTCCCATTTCACATTTGTTCTTTGCTGATGACTTAGTTATTTTTAGCAAAGCAGATTCGAAACATTGTCGACTCATCAGGAACATTTTGGAGAGGTTTTGTGATTTTTCTAGGCATAAAACAATGCTAGGAAAATGAACATTTTTTCACTAAAGGTGTCGAAGAGACAGTGGCAGACTCAATTAGTACTTTATTTGGGTTTCAGAAAGTCCAAAATCTTAGGCACTACCTTGGTATTTCACTTTTTCATCAGAGGGTCACTAATGGTACTATGCAGTTTGTTGTCAAAAAAGTTAGAAGAACGCTCCAAAGTTGGGATGCTAAAATTTTATCCATTGCCGGTCGCATTACTTTGGCCTAATCGGTTATCATGTCTATTCCCAGTTATTTTATGCAATCCATGATGATTCCTAGGGAATTTGTGATGAGATTGAGAGTTTGGTGAAACGGTTCATTTGGGGTTCATCTGAGCATAAAAAAAAGATGTCTTTGGTCGGGTGGGATTCTATTTTCCAACCCAAATGTTGTGGAGGGCTTGGTTTAAAAAAATTATGAGACCAAAATATCTCGTTTTTTCTTAAGTTGGGATTTAATATCGTGACTAACAAAGGGGCTCTCTGGGTTCAGGTTTTTAGGGCCAAATATCGTATGACTGATTCTCTCCCTAATTCCATTAGGCATGAGAGAGGTTTGTTTCTTTGGAATTCTCTTACTAGGTTTGGCCTCTAGTTCGTGAGAACTTATGTTGGTCCATAGGGGACGGATGCCAGATTTGTTGTTGGGAAGATGCTTGGATTCCTAATATGGGTCCATTGATTAGGTTTATCCCAACAGGTGTTAATTTTAGCTCCGAGTGCTATATTAATGATGTGGTCAATGAGGATGGCTCGTAGAATCTTGACTTGCTCAGAATTTGGCTTTCGGAAGAGGTGATTGAGTTGATTATGGGTATTCCCCTTCCTTGCTCCTATGCGGGGCTGGACAAAATTTCTTGGTGTCATACTTCGATTGGAAACTTTACGATTAAGAGTGCTTATAAATTTGTAAGGGCATTGATTAGGGTTTGAAGGATGATAAATAGAAGACTGTTTGGAAGATTCCGGGACCACAAAGAGTTTGTTTTTTTCATTTGGTTGGTTCTCAAACAACATCTCCTAAGTAATATTGAAAGGGTTAAAAGGGGTTTAGGGGGTGATCCTTCTTGTCCTATTTTCTATTTTCATTCGGAAGATATCCTCTACATTCTCCGAGATTGTCCTACTGCTAAAGATGTATGAAGTCAGATCATATTAGGTAATCACTTTACAAACTTTTTTTTCCTTAACTTACAAGATTGGATCCTTGTTAATGTGCTAGATACTTCGATGGCCTTGGCGGGTGGAGCTAGTTGGGCTTGTCGTTTTGGAATCCTGGCTTGGCGGATTTAGAAAAACTATAATCTTTTTATCTTTTAGGGCCACCTATGGAGCGCAAGAGAGGTAGTTAATAATTCCTATTGTTGGGCCTCTCAATGTTTCTCATTTCCTAAAGACGCTCCGAGCGGTGATCTTGGCCTCTCTCTAGAAAAGCAAGTCCATGGATCCACGACTTTCCTTAACACTGATGGAGCAAGACGATTGGATACGGAAGTGCATCCGCTGGGGGAGTTGCAAGAGATATGAATGGACAGTGGCTCTTTGGATTCAATAGATATCTTAGAAAGTGTTCAATCCTCGACGCTGAACTTTGGGGCATTTGGGAAGGTCTTAAGCTTATTCAAAGAAGAAGTCATGATCGTGTTATAATTCTCTCGAATAGCCTGGATGCCATTCATGCTATTCAAGGAAGCAACTTTGCCACTTCGAACTCTACTTTAATTAGGCAAATTTAGAGTTTGTTATCTCAGGAGATTTCATGGATTTTGCGCTATATTTCCAGAGAACAAAATAAAGTTGCTGATTACATGGCAAAAGAAGTGCTGTCTTCTAGAATGGATCTGCAATTTTTTGATACTCCTTCTCTTAGGGTTCGAAATCTGTTAGATTTAGGCCAGTCTAAAGGTTTTTTCTCAAAAATGTTGAATGTAACTAATTAGCTTATTCTTTTTTTGTCTTTCACCCAAAAAAAATATATGAAATGAGTTGACACGACATGTTTAAAGAAAATAACATAAATATGACAAAAGAAAACAAATATGTTAGAATCTGTATAAAATGATTTATTGACGGTATAAACTTAAAACACACAAAATAATAATAATAATAACACAAACACAACATGGGCATATGGTGCAACCTTTACATGTTATTCAAGACAAAATATATTTCAATGAAATTCTCACACCCTAGATAGAATCTCCCCAGAGTAGTTAGGTCTAATCTTCCCAGATTCTTCACCTAATCTTATCTCTCTCATGTAGACTAATCAAGCGTTAGCTCTCTTGATACTAAGAGAAGCAGGTCACTCGTATGCGTTAGTAAATTATGTTATATTGATTGTCAAGTGACTTAGTATTAGCAAAATCAACTAGTCAATTAAAATCAAGTTCAAATAAAATCATCTAAGAAACATAATTACCCAAAATATCTCAGCATTGCCTAATAACTCATTATTGAATTAAAATCAAGAAATAAAACAATAGGTGTGTAGAACATTAAAGAACAATTCAAAGTAAGAATTTAGTAATTCTCATTGATAAAGTGTTACGAATCAAGTGTTTATCCACAAGTTATAGCTTGTCAATCTCCAATTGACTACTAGGAAAAAAATATCTAATATAGGAAATTACAAAAGAAAATGAAATCTAGCTCTAACTACAAAGAATCTAGAGTCGCCCTTTTAGGGCCCAATTGGCTATTGAAAATGAAGAAATAGATACAAATTTTAATTATCCTTGGGCTATTGTTGATTTATAGGATATGGATTTCTCTACAGCCTAGAGAGTATGATAAAGGAATGGGATGTGAGGGAGTGCAAGGTATTTCTGGAAATGAGTTTCTTCCTAACAAAGAATCTAGTCCTTGTAACAAATGTGATTTGAGTTAGAGTGAAGGTGAATATGATTCCTACAAAAATCAAAATCAGGAAAAGTTATAATATTTTTTGAAATTGAAGAAGGGTGAATTGAGGAGATCGAGTTTAGAAAGGGGAGAAGTAAGAAATGTAAAAGTAAATTTCCAAAACATTTGTTGTCAAGGGAAAAAAATTGCAATTGGATCTTTATTTGATTCTAACTTTCTTAATCCAAAAAAAAAAGTTATAGGAGGGAGTAACAGACGTATAAGAGCTTGGGAAAAAGTTGGGTCTTAGGGTCATCAGTAATAAAAATCAAGCCATTGGAAAATTGGTGGATATTAAAGAGAGAAGATTAAACTAGGTTTTTTAAACGACTAATTTCTTCTCTTTTCTAAGGCTTTGATCTTTGGTCCTCGAATTATTGGGTTTTTCTGGCATAAGTTATATTAAATAGTGACGGTTTTACTGCTCAAGTTTTCTTGTTTTGAATATAGTTGTTGGTACCATGAGGTCCAGTTGTCTTTCATCAACTTGATAAGGTTTTCGATTGGTATATTTTATTATGGAGATAAATGCTGTCAAGAAATTGCAGTTGAGGTGTTATTTTGGAGGCTACTTTATTGCTGGTTCTATGTTGGTTTTTTAATGTTGTTTTAGGTGTTATTGGGGTATAGTAGGAGTTTATTGTGTTGGAAAACTTCAGTTTAAACAACTTAAAATAAAAATTTTGAGAACTAATTTGATTTTTGATATTTATAACGATAAATACTAGAGAAAAATTGTATCTGAGTTTTCGGTTAGATGAATCTTTGTCATTCCCGACTTTCAACCAAATGATCTTTTCTACTATTTTCATGCCATGGATTGTCTCGAATGTCGGCTTGATCAAATCGAATCAAATAAAAAAACTAGAAATAAATTTCTTTTCTTTTGGAGTGAAAACAAAAATTTTCTTCTCAAATAGAAACTAACAAAATTGCAATTCTGAAAAAATATATCTAATAGTTGAGAATAAATTCTCTCTATTTTTCGGTAGAGTAACAATATCTTTAATTTGTGTATATAACCCTACTAATCTCATCTATTTATAGGGAGAGAAGATAAACCCTTATTGAATTAGAGAAGTTTATTTCAACTAGAAAAACAAAATTCTAGCTCAACAAGGATGTAGGGGGTAGCAACCCCAGTTAAATATACTAGGGCTTGTCACCCACTTTGTAACACCCCATACCTGACCCAGCCGCCAAGCCCAAATATCAAGATGTCACAACATCGTCACATATCAAACTCATAATAAATTGTTACATTATTAAGAAATCATCCTCTTTAACAGTGATTTTATGAATTTTCAGACAAACATATATTAAACATCATTAGAACATGCCAAACATACTTTAAATAAATTTATAATAATAATTAAACATGCATTAGTACCACTTAGCAAAATTTACAAAATGATCACGTAGGTATTGATACTGACCCTAGGGTATCCATATTTTCTTTAAGTGGCATCAATACCACCTAGAAAATCGATATCAAACTTGCATTTTGTTTCTTGCAGAAAAACAAAATTCTAGAAATTATTAGTACCTTTCGAAACGTATCGGCACCAGTCTACAATTCTAACTTACTGTACATTTGAAAATCACAGAGGTATCATTTTTAACTCAAGAATATCAATTCCTTTGATCTAGACCAGAAAATTACAACAGTTCAAAGCATGCAAACCATTCCAATTCAAATCTAATCAACATGCATCTTCTACCATATCAAATAAACCTCAAAACGTCCATAATAATAGTTTCAAACATCAAGAATAAATTTTAATGATACTAAGCATAATACGGTTAAATTCTCTAAAGCCTAAGAGCAATTAAGCTATGGAACTTCCAAAACATCATGACAAATATCGTTAAAAGTCTACTACATTGGCTTATTCCCAAAACATAAAAAAATAACAATAACACCTATGAAATAACAGAAAAGGACTTGTTTCCATCACCCCTCGGAACCACACTGCTCACACTGGCACACTACTAATCTGCAATGGTTTAAAAAGGAGTGGGTGAGCTTAACAAGCTCAGTGAATGCCTAGAACAACTACCATGCAAAAATTCATCAAGCATTAATGAAACAACCATGTAGCACAATCTCAACAGTTCCAACTCTAGTGTTATTTTATACTTATACATGCATTATTTACTAGTTGATTTACATGGTAATCATATTCACTTTTAAGCATATATCATAATACTCATATAATCACATAATATTTAAGCATATATCGTAATTCTCAAATAATCACATAACATTCAAGCATATATCACAATCCTTAAAAACAAGTTTAGATAAATTGATGCTTGAGCTATGAAACATAAAAGCGAGCTCTATTATCACTCATCGGATACACAGATCTTTAACACACCACATAGACTCATAGAGTCAAACATGTCCCAAAAGTGAAGCATAAAGCTAACACTCTCCTTGTTTCCCCTATAATGTCCTTCTAAATGGAGCTTAGCTCACATTCCCTTATCCCTCCAACATGTCCAAGGGCCTCAACGCCCAAAATCACTGTACATGTAGATGAGCACTCATAATCCTATAGCATGTCAACTATATCCAATGGTTTCAAGATCACAAGGTTAAAATATCTGAAGTCAAACACATATCACTTATCGATTATTCATGCACTATCATTGCATATTTGAATCTTTAGCAAAACACTGTCACCAAGATTTAACATATACATACATGTACACATTTACACTTTCACAACAATTATCATAACCACATATCACATGTTATAGCATCTAATCCCAATTCACATATTTACAAACACATAAGCACATAGTTCACAAGATAACATAGGTATGAGAAAGCTTACACTCAGAATTTAGATTAGGGGTTTAGTCTACTACTAAATTCCCAAATAATGCATTGAATCATGTCCACAAACAATTATTCCAAACACTTACCAATTACGCTTTCGTCGAAAAGCTGAAACTCAAACTAGCTTTTTATTACCTTTATCATTACTCGTGAAGGTCCTATCGGATCTGGAACACAATAATCCACACAATAATGCATTCAATAATTAGCTAAGAACTCACAACAAGTAATAAAAAACATAAGCCTAAACTAAGTTTTCATGTAACTGAAACCTTTAACATAGCAAACTTAAAACTCAAATATCTCGATCTATCAAGCCCATACCCATACCCAATCGTCGAGCCCGAATATCAAGATGTCACACCATCGTCATTATTAAGAAATTATCTTTTCGTCAGTGATCTTATAAATCTTCAGTCAAACATATATTAATCATCATTAGAACATGCCAAACAAACTTTAAAAAAACTTATAATTATAATTAAACACGCATTAGAACCACTTAGCAAAATTTACAAAACAATCACGTAGGTATCGATACTAACCCTAAGGTATCCATATTTTCTTTAAGTGGTATCGATTCCACCTGGAAGATCGATACCAAACTTGCATTCTATTTCTCACTTAAAAATAAAATTCTAGAAATTATCAATACCTTTCGAAAAGTATCAATAATTTTACCTCGAGTATCATACTTGTGATATGGTATTGATACCAATCTACAATTCTGAGTTTCTGCACATTTGAAAATCATATAAGTATTATTTTTAACTCAAGAATATCGGTACCTCTACTCTAGACCAAAAAATTACAATAGTTCAAAGCATGCAAACCATTTCAATTCAAGTTTAATCAACATGCATCTTATACCATATCAAATAAACCTCAAAATGTCCATAATAACAGTTTCAAACATCGAGAATAAGTTCTAATGATACTCGTCATAATACAATTAAATTATAAAAATCCTAAGAGCAATTCAACTATGGAACTTCCAAAACATCATGACAAAATCATTAAAAGTCTACCACATTGGTTTATTCCCAAATCATAAACAAATAATAATACCTACCAAATAACAGAAAAGGACTTGCTTGCATCACCCATTGGAACCACACCGGCACACTACTAATCTGCAATGGGTTTAAAAGGAGTGGGTGAGCTTAACAAGCTTAGTTAATGCTTAGAACAACTACCATGCAAACAATTCATCAAGTATTAGCGAAACAACCATATAGCACAATCTCAACAGTCCCAACTCTAGTGTCATATTATACTTACACGTGCATTATTTACGAGTTCATTACATGGTAATCATTTTTACTTTTAAGCATATATTACATTACACATTTAATCACATAACATTTAAGCATATATCATAGCACTCACATAATCACATAACATTCAAGTATATATCACAATACTTATATAATCACATAAAATTTAAGCATGTATCACAATACTCATATAACCATAGAACATTCTAGCATATATCACAATACTCAAATAATCATGTAACACCCCTAACCTGTATCCGTTGCTGGAACAGGGTTACTGAGCATTACCAGAATAAACAGATCAAACACAGACATTTCATATTATTTAACATACATGTTAGATATTATTCATAAAATACCTTATATGAGGCCTCGAGGCCCAAAACATACATTAGAAACAAGTCGGGACTAAACTAGGTACTCAAAGAATTTTTTGCAAAATTTCAAAATTTTTCCTAGGTGCAGGGTACACATGCCCGTGTGGTCAGGCCATGTGGCTCACACGGTCAAGAGGCACACCCATGTCTCAAGTCGTATGGGCATTCGAAATGGGGCCCACGGTCATGTCCTAGCCCGTGTCTGTACCCGTGTAACTCTCTGACTTGGGTCACAAGTCCAAGTCACACGTCCATGTGCTAGGCCGAGTGTAGGTGCAGGGGTCACATGGCCAAGCCACATGCTCGTGTGTCAGGCCATGTGATCAATTCTGAGCATTCTATTTTGAAATTTTTACTATGCAGGTGACACTCGGCCAAATCACATGCCTATGTGCTAAGTCGTGTGTCACACACGTCTGAGACATACGCCAGTTTCTTGCCCGTGTGGACGAAAATAAGCCATTTCCAAGGCCACATTTCCCACCCAAGCTTGGCAACACCTAACCAAACATTTTTTAACATCAATAGACCATAATAAGGTATTCAACCAAACCAAAATTAAGCTTTATACTTTACATATTACCATAACCATTTAAAAATCTTTACTTACCAATTTTAATCCAACCATCAATATGTTTGTAAATTATCCATCATTCAAACATATTAACTCACATTAGATATGATAAGGCCATTACTTACACATCAAAACATGTTTATCACAAGCCATTCTAATGGCAAGTTACAACACTTGTAAGCTTACATTGGCCAAATTATACTATACATGCCGTTATAACCAAAAGTAATTTACTATTTATACCAAAATGAGCCGAAGGATAGTGTGACGATGGTCTGACCAACCGCCAACCTTTACGAGCTTCCAAGTACTATAAAACAGGGAAACTAAAACAGAATAAGCATATAATGCTTCGTAAGTACGTATTACATGGAATTTAACTTACCATATAATCGCTAAAGGTAAGCATTCCAAAACATATTCCAAACAACTTAGAAAAAAGCCTAAACACATATCCTTGTCAACATGTTAGTCATGTATTTCAAAGAAATACCAAGGGACATATATGAGCTCATAATAATAGAATTGCCATATGCATATACTTTCCATATCATGAATTCATATAACATGTACAAACCATTTCCATGAATTTCAGATATATTTAGTAATTATTCATTCTGAATCCATATTATCTCATACCAGAACTTTGCCTGTTGAACCATTTAAAATCTCGATGGATACAAGGGTAGTGCACACAAAGTGTACAAAACTGTAATCTGACAATTCATATTCAGGAATGCTCATACGAGCACATAAACGGGGAGCTCTCTCTCGGGCCATATAGCGAGAATCTCATGTGAGCCATGTAACTGAAAGCTTATAAGAGCTATAATCAGGAAGCTCATGCGAGCTAATAACGGGTAGCTCCGAAGAGCCACTAATCGGGAAGGTCTTAATAGCCATATATCGAAAAGTTCAAGCGAGCCATATCGGGAAGCTTCGGAGAGCCATTAATTAGGAAGCTCATGAAAGAGCCTTTAATTGAGAAGCTCACAAAGAGCCATATAACGGGACACTCATAAGAGTCACAACCTATCAGGATGCTCTGAAGAGCTATTAACGTGAAGCTCGCAAGAACTATGTAACGGGAAGCTCGAGAGGGCTAATAACGATACACTCTTTCGAGTCATGGTTTGTCCGCAACACATGTAGAACCACAACCAATAAGGGAACCCAGTATCCATCGAATTTCATTTTTTCAAACGAGACTTTATATTTGTCAGGCATTATCGGATATGTGATTAATTTCATAGATATATGAAATTTACACAATTCACATATACATCATTCAATTCAACCATATAAATATACAAAATTTAGTTACACGAACTTACCTCGGTAATTGTTTGTGTATGTAAAATCTACTAATCCGACACTTTTTTTTCCTCGATCTAACTCCGTATTTAGTCTATCTGGATATATATGAATGAATTTAATATCAATTTAATACAATTCATACTCAAGTCAATCCAATTCACATCTTAGGCGAAATTACTATTTTACCCTATACTTTTAATTAATTTTGATTTTGTCCCTAGGCTCCGAAAATAAATTTCATTCAATTTAATCCTTATTCTAAGCCTAACCAATTTTTACATATAACATTAGCAGTGTATGTATTTCATAAAATTCAGAATTTTTTCATAAATTTTAATCTTTACAATTTAGTCCCTAAATCACAATTTCATAAAAATTCAGTTTACAAAAGTTGTTTATCTATCAACAACCTTTCATTTTCTACCATAAATTTCATAATTCATGCATATTCATCCATGGAAAAACTTGAATACTTTGATAACTTTCCAAATTAATCCCCGAGATAGCTAAATTAAGCTATTACGATCTCAAAACATAAAAATTAGTAAAAACGGGACAAGATTACTTACCCAATTAAGCCAAATAAGCTTGCTTGAGTTCTCTTCTCTTAGCTAGGGTTTCCATTTCTTTTATTTCAGAAAGATGATACAAAATTATGATATTTCTTATTTAATCAAAAATCATCTTTTATTGTTTCATCTTTCCAATTTAGTCATTTTCTTTATTTAATTTTCCATGGACGAATCATCATACTTATCTACTAACTCCTCTTAATGGTCTATTTGCCATATAAGGACCTCAAATTTTGAATTCCATAGCTATTTGATACCTATAGCTATTAGAACTCAACTTCTGCATTTCATGCAATTTGATCCTTTTATCAATTAAACATGTAATCGGTAAAATTTTCCTAACTAAATTTTTATACGATATTTATATCATAATTTAGACCATAAAATAATATTAGAATAATTATTCTTTTCGAACTCAAATTTTTGTTCCCGAAACCACTGTTTTGATTTCACTGAAAATGGGCTGTTACAACTCTCCCCCTTAAAGAATTTTAGTCCTCAAAAATCTTACCAGTAAAGAGGTTCAGATATTTCTTTCTTATTGTTTCCTCACGTTCCTAGGTAGCTTCTTCTATACAATGTCGTTTCTAGAAAACTTTTACTAAATCCACCTTTTTATTTCTCAATTTTTTCGTCTCATGTGCCGAAATTCTGATCGGTTCCTCACTGTAAGTCATGTCAGGCTAAATTTTAACATTTGTCAGAGAGATAACATGTGAAGGATCATACCGATATCATCATAACATAAACACGTAAAAGACATTGTGAATGTTTTCTAATTCCGGTTGTAAAGCCAATCGGTACGCAACAGGTTCGATTCTTTCAGTAATCTCATATGGCCCGATAAATTGTGTACTCAATTTTCCTTTATGGCCAAACCAAATAACTTTCTTTCTAACACCTCTCACCCATATTCAACACTAAAATAGGGTTACGAAGCATTACCGAACTTATATCACATTTCAAACTTACATTTCATACACAATTAATCAAATCATATACATCTCATTCAAAAACAATCATTTTATCCTTAATACGAGCCTATGAGGCCCTAAACATGCATTCAGGGTGGTTCGGGACTAAACCGATAACTCAAAAAAATTTTCAACACTTAGAAAATTTTTCCATAAAACAAGGGACACATGCCCATGTGGCCCGACCATGTGTCTCAGACGGCTAATAAACACTCCCGTATCACAGGCTGTGTGAACATTCAAAATGGGAGCACATGGTCGTATCCCAGCTCATGTTCGACCCCGTGTAACTCTTTGACTTGGGTCACACGGCCAACACACACGTCCGTGTGGCTAGCTCGTCTGCGCTAAAAATGGCCATACAAGCTATATGCTAGGCCGTGTGCTAGGCTGTGCCAAACCTGTAGGGTATACTGATTTATGCCACACGGTCAAGTCACAAGCCCGTGTGTGAGGCCGTGTGAAGCATACTTACTTGGTTTCAAAATCAACACTAGGGGACACACGGTCGTGTAACATGACTGTGTGTCACACACGGTTGAGACACACACCCGTGTCTCTACCCTTGTGGACAAAAGTAGGCTATTTACCAAGCCACTTTGCCACCCCAAATTGGCACACACCTACTTCAAACCAATTACATAATTCATAACATTTACAAGCAACCAAAGCAACCATATCTAAGACCAAAATACATACACCATTTTAATGCCAACATCTAACATGCTTATAATACCATACTATGCCTACACAAATCATGCAAATTCACAATTTCAAATCAATTATATGTACCATTTCAACTACGCATTTCTTTGCCTAAAACCACAAGCACAACTGTAACATCCTAATTTTGGGCCTAATCAGAATAGTGGTTGCGGGACCACAAGTCCGACATTAAAAATATTATTTTATTATTATTTTAATGTCTACAATATAATACTAAAGTTGTGTGAAATTTTCATAAAGAAATTTCCTCGTTTGGGCACTCAATTTAGTCAAAAGGACTAAACCATAAAAAATGCAAAACTTGAGTTCTAGAAGCTATAGGTATTAAATAGCTATAGAATTTTTAGTGGAGGCCCTTTTGTGATAATTATCCCATTAATAAGTTAGTGGAAGATATTTTTTTGGTATTTTTGAAATTAGTTTGAAAAGAAAAGGGTAAATTAGTAATTAAATCAATAAAGGTATAATAAGACAAAATAGCAAAAGCTATCATCTTTAGTTCTTACCTCTTCCACCGAAATGAAAAAAAAAGGGTAGCCATGGATGAGCAAACATTCAGCCAAGCTTTGGAGCTTTATAGGTGAGTGGTTTTTGTCCCGTTTTTAATAATTTCTATATTTTCGGAGTCATGGTTACTCGATTTAGCTATCTCCTGCCTTCGTTTTCAAAATTGTTAAAATTTATAAATTTTGCCATTGTTGATAAAGTGTGTATTTTGATAATTGATGATAGAAAATACATTCTTGTTGTTAGATAAACAACATTTGTAAAGTCATTTTTGATAGAAATGTCGATTAGGGACTAAATTGAGAAATGTGATAAATTATGTGGTAAAAGTGTGAATATGTGAAAAATGTGGGCTTCTGTAAGTATGATAAATATTTGACTAGGCTTGGGTAATAATAAAATTTGATTAAAATCGATTTAGGAGCCTACGGGTAAAATCGTAATTTTTGTGAAAGTGTAGGGGCAAAATGGTCATTATGCCAAAGTATAAACTATGAAATTATTAGTTAATGTGATGATTTAAAGTAGTGAATTTTATCATTTTAGGTCAAGAAATCGAGATTCGAGCTTAAATAGAAAAGTACGAGGTTATGGACTAAAATGACATAATTAGCCGAAATTGCATTCGAGTTAAGTCTGTGTTATTAAATAAGTATGATATCCATGTTATTGTTAATATACTTGAAATGTATATTGCTATGATTGTATTGAATTTTATGTTCAAGTTATTGTATATGAGAAAGTGATGCCGAATGTTAATAACATGTATGTGATGATTGAATACATTAGAAATTTGATGGAATATGATATTCCATAGAAATGAGTAAGTTGTACATAAATAATGCTAATTCAATATTATCATGTATTTTATGATTAGTATGGTATGAACTGTTGATTTGCTTTGTGAATGAGAATTTATATAATGAAAACTTCCGGTTGAACATTAGGAATAGATTTGGATATTCATGCCATAACATTGGGTGATATGTGTGCTAGTGTAAGGCATGTCTGGGACATGCATAGGCCTCGAGATATACCAGCCAGTGGAAGACATGTCTGGGACATGCATCGCCTTTGAGACGAGAGCTAGTGTAAGACATGTCTGGGACATGCATTGGCTTCGAGATATACAAGCTAGTGTAAGACCTGTCTGGGACATGACGTCAGCTTGTTGTGTGTCAGTGTAAGACCTGCCTGGGACACGGTATCGGCCTCAACATATGAAAGTCAGTGTAAGACCATGTCTGGGACATAGCATCAGCATCTTATCCCATGTTTGGGGCTAATGAATATCTTGTAGTATTCTAAATGGTTCAACGGAAGATTTATGGTTTATATTGAAATGATAGAGCTTATGTCAATGTTGTGAGTGGTACAGGTACTTACATGAAATTGATAAGATGTGAATTCAATTCATGTTGTATAATTAATAAGGAATGAATATGAGTAAGTAAATGAGCATGTTGAGTAACACATGTATGCATGCCAAACTCATGAGAAATGATTTCAGTTTATGATGCATATTTTGTGAGGATGTAAATAGGTAAGTCATGCCTACGAGAATGGTTTTGTGATGACCTTATGATTATAGGTCTATACTTATGATGTATAAACATGTATTTTTACCAATGTGGTGAAAATGAATTAATAAGATGTGATAAACTTAGTATCATTAATATACACTAAAACAGTTTTGAACAGCAGTAGTAGTCTGACTTTGAAAATCCACCAAAAATTGTGGAAATTGAGTTAGAGGCTGAATAAAACATGAGATTCAATCTTAATGAGTCGAGTTTCACATAGAAGAAACGATGTAAGCAAAGGAGTTTCATACTATGAAATATTTAAATTGTTGTTAGATAGAGTCAGAATGATTTCAAAATCCCCTATTCTGATTTTATAAATTCATTGAAAATTGTAAAAAAATAGTTATAGGTTATAATTTATATGCTTAGAATTATTAATGAGTATATTTTCAATGTAAATAGGCAGAAACATCATCCAAGTTGCATATTATGAGATAATTAAGTTTTAGTGAAGAGGGATCGGAACTGTCAAATAGCAAAAAGGGGTAACTTTAAGGAATAAACTGTACTTATTGGCTAGACTAAAAATTCTAAAAATTTTATGATAAGAAGATATGTGAGTCTAGTTTTAGGGAATATTAGCAGATCTTAATTTGGAGTTCAGTAGCTCCAGACATAAATAAATTGGTAATTATAACTCGAGAAAATAGCATGACCAAAATATAAGTAAAAGTGTAATTATGGTTGTATTAGCTTGAGAAGCATGTTGGCATGTTGCTTATTATTTTCATACGGTCTTACTAAGCTATAAAGCTTACTCCCTTCCTTTTCTTTCCTTTAGTGTTGTCAGGTTGGCTTGGGATTGGAGTTCATCGGAGGCAGCATCACACTATCAAGCCATCACCCTTGGAATATTGATATATGTTAAGCGTGTTCAAGTGAATGGCATGTATAGGGACTAGGTTTTATGATATATATATTTATGATTAGTCAAATGTGTTGGCTTATATTGAGTCATTTGTATATGGCCAAGAGGTGTGTCTTATTTTGATTATGGTGTGTAAACCTATCTATCTATGCTATATCTTCATGCCTATGATGTGATTGTAGTTGTTTGCCATGCTTGGTTGGTATTATGTCATGTGTGTTGGATGCATGCTTTCTGGCCATTCAAGGTGGTCATAGCCATGTAGTAATTACACATTATAAAAACAATATGATAATGATTGAACATGAGTGCTTGATGAATAATTTGGTAACCGTAGTATAATAGTAAAAGTGATCATTAAAATGACAAGTCTTATGAATGTGGATTAAGGTATCTAGACTTGGTATTGCATGAGTAGATGCATAGCTTGTAAGAGGACATGATAATGTTATGAAAATGTCTTAATAAAGGTTTTTTAATCACTAAAATGATGCTATAATTTGTGGTTTTAATGTGTATATGGTTGTAAGGGTTTATGGGTAACATGAAGGCTTAGAAAATAGCCTAAGTGTTGACTACACGGGCCGAGACACGATCATGTGTCTCAACCGTGTAAAGAACACGACCTGGAGCCTTGGGCGTGTGGCCTAGCCATGTGGTTCGATTTGCATGCTAACGTCATAAACAAAGAGTTACACGGTTTGAGGACACGGGCGTGTCCTTATGTCCACAAAGGCGTGTAATGGAAAGAAATTTTCTAAGTTTTCCCAAAACTTTCTAAGGTTCTTGGTTTAGTCCCTAACTACTTTCAATGCATGTTTAGGGCTTCGTAGGCCCGTGTATGAGACATTATGCATGTGTATGAAAAGTTTTGAATTAAAATAAATTTTGTAGCCCAGTTTTTGCATGTTTGTGAACGATTATGTCCGGTAATGCCTCGTACCCTGTTCTGGCTCCAGACACGGGTAAGGGGTGTTACAACAACCATTCCCAATTCATCAACCATTAGCTACCTTGAAAGTTGCATTCAACAATTCATTCCCAAGCAATTATGAACAACATCACTAAGAGGCATTAATACATATATACATACACCACATAATTGCCAAAATAAGCCAACTTACATGGCTAACACAAATCAAATGCTTTATATTCACAAGCCAACACAAATGGCCAAAATCATGCTACATATACCAAAATGACTCAAAGTCCTTATACATGCCATATACTTAAAATACCAAAGTTCATAGGTACCAAGTGATAGGTGAATAGTGTGAAGTGATCTCTGAAGATCCCCAAATCCGAGCTAGCTTGATAACACTATAAAACAAGGGAAAAATTAACAAAGTAAGCTATGAAAAATAAACAAAGTAACCTATAAAGCTTAGTAAGCTCGTATAAAATAAACTTATTTCAATCTCAAGATTATAATACAACAATTTGAATATATCAACATTTAGCATATATTAGCTAACAAACCTTTCATATACAAAGTTATGATATCAATCACATTCTTCACAAGTTTCTTCGAACCAAAGCTTATACATGTCATGTACGTACCTGTGCCATCTCATATCATTCTCATACTCAATCACATCTTTCATTTACCCGTTGAACCATTCGGAAAAGAAGTCCGATACTCAAGAGTCTCGCACACTAAGTACCTATACCATGGCCCAAAGCCAAATCAAGGTAGCTTATATCTAAAGTATTGATATCATGGCCTGAAGCTAGATCAGCCGATATTCATGGCCCGAAGCCAAATTGGTATAACTCGCACCCGAAGTGCTAATATCATGGCCCGAAGCCAACTCAATGTATCCTCTAATGACATGTCACTGGTATCCTAAACTATTCCTAAGATTAAACCGGGATTTTGAATGTTGAATCGTCATCAAATCACTATCGATCATATCCATAGTCTCGTATTCAAAATTTATGCAATATCAAAGCATATGAACTACATTTGTATCAAAACTTATAAGATACAAACTTACCTCAGACGTAAAGATGATGAAATAGATCGATTAATCCGAAACTTTTTTTTCCCTCGATCTAGATCTGAGCTTCATTTTTCTTGATCTAAATATAATTAAAATTAACTTATTTAATCATTTCTCAATTCAATTTAACCCAAAATTCATATTTAAACAAATTTACACTTTTACCCTAATATTTCACATTTTTCACAATTTAGTCCTTATTTCATAAAATCATAAATTCATGCAATTCAATATTAATCCATGCTAGCCGATTTACCAATCAGCCCCTAGTAGCCCATATTTTTCGTTTATTTCACATTTTAACCACTAAATTTCTGCATTTCACAATTTAATCTCTATTTTGCATTTTCACTAAAAATCACTTAACAAAACTTGTATATTTATCAACAAGCATTCATAATCTATTAAGAAAATTCAAAAATCATGCATATTAATCAATGGAAACATTCAAAATATTTAAGATTTTTGCAAAATAGTCCCTAGGCTAGCTAGACCTAGTTGCAACGATTACAAAAACATAGAAATCATTAAAAATGGGACAAAAACTGACTTACATGCACAAGGAGAAGTGACTGAATGTTCAAATCCCTAAAATGGTGTTTTTTCTCATGTAATTTAATGGCCATACTTGTCCACTCACAATTGAAATGGTATAATCATAACATAAGGACCTTAAATTTAATGTTTTATAGCTATTAGACACCTTTAGATATTAGAACTCAAGTTTTATGCTTTACGTGATTTAGTCCTTTTTATCAAATTGACCAATCAAACGATAAAATTTCTTAATGAAATTTTCACACCAACATAATACCATACTGTAGAAATTAAAAAAATAATAAAATAATTATTTTGACTTCAGATTTGTGGTCCCAAAACCCCTGTTCTGATTTGACCCAAAATGGGCTATTACATTCTTCCAAGGCGATTCTTTCAAGAATACCTTGTCACCAACCTAAAATTCTATTTCTTTTCATTCAATATCTGCATAAGATTTTTAATGATCAAAAGCTGCTTTCAAACTATCTCTGATCACTTTCATTTTTTCTTCGGTTTCATGAATCAAATCAGCTCTGTGTATCTTTTTCTCACAAAGCTCAGTCTAATACAACGGAGTTCTACATTCACGACCATACAGAGCTTCATATGGTGCCATCTTTATACTTGACTAATAACTGTTATTATATGCAAATTCGAATAATGGCAGATATTTTTCCCAATTACCTTCGATTTCTAATACACAACGCCAAAACATATCTTTAAGAATCTGAATCACACGCTCTAACTGACCATCAGTTTGAGGATGGAATGCAGTATTGAAATGTAACTGCATGCCCAAAGCTTCTTGCAACTTGTTCCAGAATCGGGATGTAAACCGAGGATCTCTATCAGAAATAATAGAGATTGGCATTTCATGTAATCTAACAATCTCATAAACATATAACTCTGCTAATCTGTCCATGGAGAAATCTATACGTACCGGAATAAAGTGTGTAGACTTCGTCAAACGGTCGATAATTACCCAAATAACATCTTTCTTTTTAGGAGATAGGGGTAATCCTGACACAAAATTCATGGTAACTCTATCCCATTTCTATTTCGGTATCGTAATTGGCTTTAATAGTCTCGAAGGTACCTGATGTTCAGCTTTAACTTACTGACGTATCAAACATCTAGATACAATTTTAGAAATATCACGCTTCATTCCCGGCCACCAGTACATGTGACAGCCCTAAAGTGACCCTAGTCGGGAAGTGGTTTCGGGGCCACAAAACCGAGTCATAAAAAAATTAGCTGTCATATTTGATGCTTATTATATGTATATATGCATGTGTGAAAATTTCATGTTTGAATTTTGTCAATTGTAAGTGAATTTTATCAAATAGGACTTATGTGAGAAAATTTAGAAATGTGCTAGGCAAATGTGAAATGGCCTATTGATGCATGTTGTGAAAATGATGGGTTTGCATGTCAATTTACCCAAATTTAAGCTTAGTGGCCGGCCATGCTATGAGTGGAAACATGTCACAAACATGTTATGTTAGTGATGTATGTTAGGAAAAATAAAATAAGGAGTATGGGTAATAAAGAAATGGAAAAAAAGGAAAGAATATGTGTGATTGTCTCCCCCCCCATTGCCATGAGTGGAAGAAAAGAAAACAAAAAAAAAGTGTTCATCCTTTGGTTCATCCTTGGCCGGAAATTCTAAGGAAGAATGAAGGAGTTCTTGTTTCATGTTTGGTTTGGAAGAGGATTAGGAGGAGGTTCGGCCATACTTGTGTCTAGATTAAGGTATGTTGATGTTGTGCCATGAGATTCATGCATGTTTTTAGTTGCTAGCTTGAGTTCTAATTAGCCATGGTTCAAATCTTTGCTATGTCATGGGGATGATATTCGGCCAAGGTGGATTTTGTGTTAATGTCATTGCATGCTAAATGTGAAGCTTGTTAATGATACATGTGATGGTGGATTGATTAACTCTTGGATTTTCTTTTTAGCATTTTTGAGTGAGACATTAAGTTCTTTGTTTAACCATGATCAAAATTGAAATGGTAAGGTGTTGTGATGTATTCGGCCATGGTATATCCATAAGTATGATTTATGCTTATTGCATGGTAGGTAAGATTTGTGTTTTGGATTTATGTTTATGTTTGGTTATAATCAACCTTGTGATTCGGTTCTTACACATATATATATATATGTTTGCACATGATGTATTGGCATGACATATATAATATCTCAAGGTATATATTTTCATATGATGGTGTTTCGGTTATGGAGTAAATGATGGATGCGTATTGAGTTATAATATGTAATGCATTAGTTAGTAAAATGTATGCCATTTGTGTGTGGTATTAAGTATATAATTGGCCTCAACATAAACATGCATATTCGGCCACATGAATGAGTACATAGGTTGATGTGTTTGTTCGGCCATAGGTAAGCATATTGAAGGATTTATCTTGACTTAGAAAATTCGGCTAAGGAGAATACTAACTAATGTGTTGAGTTTGATTTATGATTCCGTACATATGTGACTTTGATGTCTAATGAATTATATATGGGCTAAGTGCCTTGAGTTCCTCTTTTCGATGCTCAAATGATTAAATCAATTTATTTGTTAAATTAAGCTCAAGAGCAAAGGGGAACTAAATCCGATAAAGGGAAGGAAAAAGTGGTCGAATAGCCATCGAAATCGTTCGACAACATCCGAGGTAAGTTCTTGAGTAATAGAGCTTAAATTATGATTTGATTAGATCATGTTTTAAGCAAATCAAAATCATGCTCTTTGTGTGTGGCTATTGAGCCGAAATTGCAAGAGTGATAAGTGTCTTGTGTTTGAGTTTTGCTAATGAAAATGAAATACGAATGTGTCATGATTTATTGTTAAATGTGCATGGTTATTCGAATGATGTCCGGGCTAAGTCCCGAAGGCTTTGTGCTAAGTGACCATATCCGGACTAAGATCCAAAGGCATTTGTGCGAGTTACTAATTACGGGCTAAGCCCGAAGGCATTGGTGCGAGTTACTAAATCCGGGTTAAGTCCCGAAGGCATTTGTGCGAGTTACTATAACCGGGCTATGTCCCGAAGGCATTTGAACGAGTAGCTATATCCGGTTAAATTCCGAAGGTACGTGATTCGGGAATGAACGATCTTGCTGTAAAAATTTCAGTTAATACGCTTGTAACATCCCAACATTGAGGTATGTTTCGTATGTGCTTTGAATTAGTTGAGCCCTTACAAATAAGTATTCGCTCAGTTGATAAATGAGCTACCGGCCTTTGGCTAAGTTGATCTTTGTGTATGAATATAAGGGTTGGTAATGTGAAGTAAGTATGATATTGAAAATTTTTGCATATGAAATTATCTGTTTAGCTACATGAATGCTATACCTTGGTTGTGTCTAAATTCTTTGCTCAAAACTTACTAAGCATTTAATGCTTACTCCGTTTCTTTGATTCTCTGTTTATAGATTTTGGTTCTTTAGCTATCGGACTCGGGATTTTGAAGTCGAAGTCGCCCACACTATCAAAGCTCCTTTTGGTATACTTTTGGTTGAACTTTGAAATGGCATGTATAGGACTACCCTTTTTGTTGTGGGTCATGGACCCTTTGGATTTGTATAATTTTGGATAGCCATGCGAAAATGGCTTATATATGTTTGAGCATAATGTTATAATCATTTGGTATGGATATGGTTATTGAGAGGTGTGGATATGCTTAACAAGGATTGGCCATGGGAATGGTTAATCACTATCATAATTTGTGCTATTTATGCTAAAAGGGCTAGTTGAATCATGGAAACTATGAAATAGGTAAAGTCTACCTTAAAGGCAGATGCTGACAGCAGCAGTGATGTAGATTTGGAAAATATCTAAAATATTAGGAATGGAATTAAATAGTGAATAAATTATGTAAACGAACCTTGATGAATCTATTTTCATAGGAAAGTAATGAAACGATCATATGAACAGTATGTTAACAGATATTCAGGTTTTTGTGAGACAGGGCCAGAACGGTTTCTGGATTCCCTGTTCCGAATTTGTAAATTCATTATAAATTAACCAGAGATAATTAGAAGTCATGCCATATATGAATAGATTCCTTTTTGAGTCTAGTTTCTATAGAAACAAACGACATCAGTTATGAAGCCCTGTACAGGGAGATATCCAAATCGTAATGCATGAAGGTCAGTGTAGTCGTACCCTGTAACAGGGGAGATTTTAACTAATAAAATGTACTAATTGGCCCAACAAAAAATTCTAGAAAAAAATATGTAGATGAACATATGAGTCTAGTTTCAGGGAAAAATTACGAAACTGATTTTCGAGTTTTAGAACTCAAGATATGATTTTTAAGGTGACAGTGTCACAGTTAGCCAACTGCCTGGATATTTTTAAAATGGACTGTAAAAGTAAATGAATTAAGTCAGTTAGCACCTCGTGTTCGACTCCGGCAACGGTCTCGGGTACGGGGTGTTACAGTACATTTGTTTCAAATCGTTGTACATTTTATTACTCCCTGGATACACAAACATAGTACCGCTATGAGCTTCATATAGAATCTTCTGTACAAGTTCTGAATTCCTTAGTACATAGACTTTTCCTCGGAATAACAAAAAATCATAGGTCCAATCTAAAATTCTGAATCAGAAATCGATTCATACTGTACTCGTTTATCTTGTAACTCATTATCACTTTTCTGAGCTTCGCAGATCTATTGTAGAAACATCGGCTTAGCTTTTAACTCAGCTAAGATTGAACCATCTTCAGATAGTGACAATTGGGTATTCATAGCTCGTAAAGCAAACAGAGACTTTCTACTCAGAACATTTGCAACAACATTTATTTTCCCTGGATGATAATCGATAACTAAATCATAATCTTTTAATAATTCAAGTCACTTGTACTGTCTCAGATTTAAATTCTTTTGCGACATCAAATACTTTAAACTTTTATGATCAATGAATATATGGCATTTTTCACCGAACAAGTAGTGTCACCAAATTTTTAGGGAAAATACAATAGCGGCCAGTTCTAAGTCATGTATCGGGTAATTATTTTCATGTGGTTTTAGTTGTTTAGAAGCATAGGCTATTACTTTACCTTATTTCATCAAAACATAGCCTAAGCCATTCAATGACGCATCACTGTAAATTACAAATTCCATTTCTGATTCAGGCTGAAGTAAAACTGGTGCTTTAGTCAACAAGGTTTTCAATTTGTCAAAACTTTACTGACATTCATCGGTCCATTCAAATTTCACATCTTCTGCAACAATCGTGTCATTGGAGAATCTATCATCAAAAACCCTTTTACAAATCTCCGATAGTAACTAATCCCAGAAAACTTCTGAATTCAGACACATTTTTCGATGGTTTCCAGTTAACAATAGCTAAAATTTTATTCGGGTCAACTCTAATACCTTCACCCGATACTATATGTCCAAGAAAACCAACTTCCTGAAGCCAAAATTCACATTTGCTAAATTTAGAATACAATTATTTTTCACGCAGAGTTTGTAGAACAATTCTCAAATGGTCAGCATGTTCATTTTCATCTCAAGAATATATCAGGATATCATCAATGAATACCACCACAAATCTATCCAGATACAGTCTGAAAATTCTATTCATTAAATCCATAAATACCGCTAGTGCATTAGTCAAGCCAAATGGTATCATAAGGAATTCATAATGCACGTGCCTGGTTCTGAAGGCTGTTTTTGGTACATCTCAGTCTTTCACTCATAATTGATAATAATTAGAATAGAGATCAATCTTTGAAAAAATTGTAACACCTTTCAACTGGTCAAATAAATCATCAATGCGTAGTAGTGGATAGATTGTGACCTTGTTTAACTGTCGGTAATCAGTACACAATCTTAAGGGCCATCTTTTTTCTTAGTAAACAAAATGGGTGCAC
Source organism: Gossypium hirsutum (assembly GCF_007990345.1). Lineage (NCBI taxonomy): Eukaryota > Viridiplantae > Streptophyta > Magnoliopsida > Malvales > Malvaceae > Gossypium > Gossypium hirsutum. Next base: position 22,993,502 of record NC_053431.1, on the reverse strand, counting down.
CCAAGGTGGAAAACTAGGTCGAGCAAAAACCCTATTAGTCAGTTCTTGCAACTGTGCTTTCAACTTTTAATAGCTCGTTTTGAGTCGAAACAGTGGTTTTGGGACCACAAATTCGAAGTTAGAATAATTATTTTATTATTATTTTAATGTCTACAGTATGATATTATGTTCGTGTGAAAATTTCGTTAAGAAATTTTATCATTGTATTGGTCAATTTGATAAAAAAAGGACTAAATTGCATAAAGCGTAAAACTTGAGTTCTAATAGCTAAAGGTGTCTAATAGCTATAAAACCTTAAAGTTAATGTCCTTATGTTGTAATTAGACCATTTCAATTGTGAGTGGACAATTATGACCATTAAATTAGGTGAATTAAAGGTTTATTATTAAGGTTATTATCGTAAATTAATTATTAAGGTTAAAATAACTAAAACAAAGCCAAAAAATTGCTTCATCTTCTTCCTATTACCGAAATTACATGAAAAAAAACACCATTTTAGGCTTTGAACATTCAATCACTTCTCCTTGTACCTGTAAGTTCATTTTTGTCTCGTTTTTAATGATTTCTATGCTTTTAAGATCATTGCAACTAGGTCTAGCTAGCTCGGGGACTATTTTGTAAAACTGTTAAAGATTTTGAATATTGCCTTTGCTGAATAAGCATGAGTTTTGAAGTTTCTTAATAGATTATGAATGCTTGTTGATAGATATACAAGTTTTGTAAACTAAATTTTAGTGAAAATGCAAAATAGGGATTAAATTGTGAAATATGGAAATTTAGTGGTTAAATTATGAAATAAATGAAAAAATATGGGTTGCTAGGGACTAATTGATAAATTGGCTAGCATGATTAATATTGAATTGCATGAATTTGTGATTTTATGAAATAAAGACTAAATTGTGAAAAATGTGCAATATTAGGGCAAAAGTGTAAATTTGCTTAAATGTGAATTTTGGGTTAAATTGAATTGAGAGATGATTAAATAAGTTAACTTTGATTATATTTAGATCAAGAAAAGTGAAGTTCGGATCTAGATTGAGGGAAAAATAAATTTTCAGATTAATCAATCTATTTTATCGTCTTTACGTCCGAGGTAAGTTCATATATTATAAGCTTTGATAAAAATGTATTTCATATGTTTTGATATTGCATATATTTTGAATACGAGACTATGGATATGATCGATAGTGATTTAACGTTGATTCGACATTCGAAATCCGGATTGAACCTTAGGAATAGTTTAGGATACTAGTGACATGTCATTAGAGGATACATTGAGTTGGCTTCAGGCCATGATATTAGCACTTCGGGTGCGAGTTATACCAATTTGGCTTTGGGCCATGAATATCAGCTGATTTGGCTTTAGGTCATGAAATTAGTACTTCGGATATAAACTACCTTGATTTGGCTTCGGGCCATGGTATAGGTACTTAGTGTGCGAGACTCTTGAGTATTCGACTTCTATTTCGAATGGTTCAATGGGTAAACAGAAGATGTGATTGAGTATGAGAATGTATGAGATGCTACGGGTATGTATGTGACATGTATAAGTTTTGGTTCGAAGAAACTTGTGAAGAATGTGATTAATATCATAATTGTTAATATGAAAGGTTTGCTAGCTAATACATGCTAAATGTTGATATATTCAAATTGTTGTATTATAATCTTGAGATTGAATTAAGTTTATTGTATACGAGCTTACTAAGCTTTATAGCTTACTTTGTTTATTTTTTTCGTTTTTATACTGTTATCAAGCTAGCTCAGATTCGGAGATCGTTAGAGATCGCTTCATACTATCTGTAATATTCTGAATTAGAGCCTAATCAGAATAGTAGTTTCAAGACCACAAATCTGAGATAGAAATAATTATTTTATAATTATTTTGAGGTCTATGATACGATTGCATGATTGTGTGAAAATTTCGTGAAGAAATTCTATGCATAAAGTGCTTAATTTGAAATTAGGTACTAAATTGAATAAGTTGCAAAACATGAATTCTAGAAGCTTTTAGTATGAAATCACTTCGGAATATTAATTAGGAGGTCTTAAATAGCAATTTAACCAATTTCTAAAATTTTGGACAAAAATGGGCTTGTAGATGAAAAAGTACAAAGAAAGGCATTAAGGGCATTTTTGTCATTTGGTAAATATAGTCATTAAAAAGGGAAAAATAACACAAAAATGGACTCATCTTCTCCATAAGGGCTGCCGAATTTTGCTTGTCACCATAGCTAGGGTTTCAACATTTTCAAGCCTTGATTGTAAGTGATTTCCATGCCCCTTTTTAATGCTCTTTTCGATTTTAAAATCCAGAAAGCATGTTCTATCATTTTCTAGCAATATTTTGAGCTAGGATGCATGTATGAAAATTTACCCATGTGTGACATAATTGTATTTTGATGAATAATGAAGGAATATGATGGTTTGATGTTTGTTTAACAACTTTTTCCTAGTAATTTTATGTGAAAACACTTAAAAAGGGGCTTAATTGTAAAAATGGTAAAATTGATGGTAAAAATCTGATTTTTAGTGTGAAATATGGGCTGCTATGGACACTAGGAAATTCGGCTATGCCTAGATGTCATGGGAAATGCATGTAACTCATTGTACAAACTTAAGGACTCAATTGCAAATAATTGAAAAGCTAGGGGTAAAATGATAATTTTTATCCGAGCCCGTATTAGGGGCTGTTTTGATGAATGTGTACATTGAATAAATTAAATTGGCATTTTAGATCAAGAGAAGCAAGATTCGAGTCGTGTTCGAGGGAAAAATAAAGTTTACGAGGAATAGGCTTGATTTCTAACATTTTGTACCGAGGTAAGTTCATGTGTAAATGTAGTAACATAATTGTCATTTTAAGTAATTTAATGTTATTTATAATGATATGATGATTATTAGCATGAAATATTATGCTTTGTGGATTATTATTTAGTAATATGCAAATTATGTGAGCTACTTAATAAATATGAAATGCTACCAAGTATCGGTTCCGACATTCCGTGGAAGACGGCAAAGATGTGTGATTGAGGAAAATCCCATTTGAACCTTGGGAATAGATTAGGATACAAGTGACATGTCACTAGGATAATTGAGTTCCAAGCTCGTTGAGTTGAGTCCGAGTTCGTGAGATGCAACTAGGCATCCGAGCTCGTTGAGTTGAGTCCGAGTTCACTTATGGATGCGAACGCCCGAGCTCGTTTTGTTGATTTCGAGTTCGCTTATGGGCGGTTTACATGGTAGCTTGGCTACATAATTTTCACAGGCTATTGAGTTTGTCTAGCTGCGGGTACGGCACTTATGTGCATGCAATCCGTGTATCCAAATTATATTCCGATGTGTTCAATGGGTGAATCTTAAGTGAATAAGGAGAATACTTAAGACGAAGGTGACATGTTGGTAAGTGTGGTGAATGAGAAAATTGGACAGGTATTCGCGTAAACCCTCGGGAAGAGAACTTGGTATGATGAAATCGTGGTAAGATATTAAATGCAAATGTAGCATGAATGTCTTGGTGATATTTATGCAAATGATGTTTTATGTTGAATTGTATGATTATGTTACTTGCTATTTGCATGTGAACTTACTAAGCATTTAAGCTTATTCCCACCTTTCCATTCTTTGTAGTTTTGACAAGCCAGCTCAAAAATCGGGAACGGTCGGAGGCTCGCTCACACTATCCGTGGACTATTTTGGTATAGTGGCTTGTATATTTTAAGTATGGCATATATAGCATTATAATCATTTTGTGTATACGATCTTATGATATGGCTATTGGATGTTAAGGAAATGTTTGGTAATGCTTAGCCATTGGAATGGCTAATAAAGATCATATTTGGTGTTATGGATGCTTAATGTGCTATCTAATCCATGGAAATTCATAAAAAGGTGAAATTTACTATAAAATAGTAGCATACATCAACAATGACGTGAGTTTGAAAATCACTAAAAATAGTAGAGACAGAATTATATGATGAATAAAATATGAAATTAAAGATTATTAAGTCTATTTTTATATGAAAGAAACAAAACAGGTAAATGAGTTGTATTTTATGAGAAATTTGAGTTTTAGTAGAATAGGGTCAGAGCAACTTCTGAATCCCCTATTTTGAATTTAGAAATTCACTAAAAATTTTACGAAAATAATTATGAGTCATAATTTATATGTATAGTTTTCTTATTGAGTCTACTTTTAATAGAAACAAACGCCATAGTCATCTAAATATTTACAGAGAGAAAAGTGATTCGTAGTGAATAGAGGTCAGAGTAGTCAAACACTGAAATAGGGGAAATTTTAACTAATAAACTGTACTAATTGGCCTGACCAAAAATTCTAGTAAAAAATTAGTAAATAGATATGTGAGTCTAGTTTCGGGAAAAATTTACGGATTTGAATTTCGAGTTTTGTAACTCAAGATATGAGTTTTGTAGAGACTGTGAGGCAGATGAGCAGTTTATTACAAAAGGTGAAATAAATTGTTTGAAATTGTTTAAGTGATAAATTAAGTCTGTTAGCGCCTCAAGCTCGACTCCGGCAATGGTCTTGAGCAAGGGGGTGTTACATTTGGTGGTATCAGAGCTACGGTTTAGTCGGTTCTCAGACTAACGCGGCATATGTACGAGTCTTGCTATACATGCCATATATATATTGTGCTAGTGTGACGACTCCTGACCTTTTAAATGATTTTTTATATAGTAAATGGATCCCGATCTAGCTGTGGCCGACGATGTAGAGAGCAATGCTCCAGCTCCTACTGAAGGGGTGGTGCCGACTGAAAACTGACCTCCTACTGTTGGTCAAGGAAGAGGTGAAGGGGCTCGGGAAGCCTTTCTACAGATGATGAATGCATGGTACACCGAGTTCGTTCGTATGAACCCGAATGCTCAACAACCTCCCCCACCTCCCCCGATTCCTCAACCTATACCCCCGATGCCTCAAGGTATGGATCTGATGAAATTTTATAAAACCCCAGTTGACAGAATTCGCAAGCAAGGGGCTAAAGAATTTAGGGCAAATATTGATGATGATGCCGAGAAAGTAGAATTTTGGCTTGAGAATTCTATTTGGGTATTTGATGAATTGTCTTGTACACTTGAATAGTGCTTGAAATATGCTATATCCTTGTTGAGAGATTCAGCCTATTATTGGCGGAAGATATTGATTTTAGCGGTGCCGAAAGAGAAAGTGACTTGGGAGTTCTTTCAAGAAGAATTTCAGAAGAAATACATCAGTGAAAGATTTGTTGAATAGAAGCATAAAGAGTTTCTCGAGTTGAAGCAAGGCAGTATGATAGTTACTGAGTATGAAAGGGAGATCGTTCGATTAAGTAAGTATGCTACAGAATGTATTCCTTCAGAGGCTAAAATGTGCAGACGATTTGAAGACAGACTCAATGAAGACATCAAAGTATTTGTGGGAATTCTTGAGTTGAAAGAGTTCGTACTACTTGTTGGTCGGGCTTGCAAGACTAAAGAACTAATTAAAGAGAAGAGAAAGGCAGAGGCTGAGACTAGAAATTTTAAGAAAAGATCGATGAGCAATGCATTCGCATCGCAATCTAGAAAATCCAGAGATATGTATTCTCGTTCTCATGTTTTGCCCGAACATTCGTATGGGAATCGCAAGAAGCAAAATGTGGGTTTTGAATCTCAGATTACTTCTGTGGCTAGTGTGGGAAATTCGAGATTTGTTAGACTTGAGTGCCAACGATGTGGTAGAAGTCACCGTGGTCCATGTAGAACAAACGAATGTTACCAATATGGTTCTCCAGATCATTTTATTAGAGACTATCCAGAGAGAAATGAGAAAGAAAAATTTTAGAGTGCAAAATCTAGTGGTGCAGTTTCGAAAGGAAGATCTTCAAGAAAAGCTGGAAATGAGGCAAGTAGCAAGAATATAGTTAGAGATTCAGCATTTAAATCTGAAGCTAGAGTTTCAGCTAGAGCTTATGCCCTAAGGGTGCGTGAAGATGCTTCATCTCCTGACATGATCACTGGTATTTTTTCTCTTTATGATGTTAAGATTCTAAATTAGGGCCTAATCGAAATAGTGGTTTCAGGACCACAAATCTGAGATAGAAATAATTATTTTATAATTATTTTGAGGTCTATGATATGATTGCATGATTGTATGAATTTCGTGAAGAAATTCTATGCATAAAGTGCTTAATTTGAAATTAGGGACTAAATTGAATAAGTTGCAAAACTTTCATTCTAGAAGCTTTTAGTATGAAACTGCTTTGGAATATTAATTTGGAGGTCTTAAATAGAAATTTAACCAATTTCTAAAATTTTGGACAAAAATGGGCTTGTACATGAAAAATTACAAAGAAAGGCATCAAGGGCATTTTTGTCATTTGGTAAATATAGTCATTAAAAAGGGAAAAATAACACAAAAATGGACTCATCATCTCCATAAGGGCTGTCGAATTTTGCTTGTCACCATATCTAGGGTTTCAACATTTTCAAGCCTTGATTGTAAGTGATTTTCATGCCTGTTTTTATTGCTCTTTTCAATTTTAAAATCTAGAAAGCATGTTCTATCATTTTCTAGCAATATTTTGAGCTAGGATGCATGTATGAAAATTTACCCATGTGTGCCATAATTGTATTTTGATGAATAATGAAGGAATATGATGGTTTGATGTGTGTTTAACAACTTTTACCTAGTAGTTTTATGTGGAAACACCAAAAAAGGGATTTAATTGTAAAAAGGGTAAAATTGACGGTAAAAATCTGATTTTTACCGTCAAATATGGGCTGTTATGGACACTAGGAAATTTGGCTATGCCTAGATGTCATGGGAAATGCATGTAACTCATTGTACAAACTTAAGGACTCAATTGTAAATAATTGAAAAGCTAGGGGTAAAATGATAATTTTTATCCGAGCTCGTATTAGGGGCTGTTTTGATGAATGTGTATATTGAATAAATTAATTTGACATTTTAGATCAAGAGAAACAAGATTCGAGTCATGATCGAGGGAAAAATAAAGTTTACGAGGAATAGGCTTGATTTCTAACATTTTGTACTGAGGTAAGTTCATGTGTAAATGTAGTAACATAATTGTCATTTTAAGTAATTTAATGTTATTTATATGATATGATGATTATTGCCATGAAATATTATGCTTTGTGGATTATTATTTAGTAATATGCAAATTATGTGAACTACTTAATAAATATGAAATGCTACCAAGTATCGGTTCCAACATTCCATTGAAAACGACAAAAATGTGTGATCGAGGAAAATCCCGTTTGAACCTTGGGAATAGATTAGGATACAAGTGACATGTCACTAGGATATTTGAGTTTCGAGCTCGTTGAGTTGAGTTTGAATTCACTTATGTATGCAAACACCCGAGCTCATTGAGTTGAGCCCGAGTTCGGTTATGGGCAGGTTACACGGTAGCTTGGCTACATAATTTCTACGAGCTATTGAGTTTGTCTAGCTGCGGGTATGGCACTTATGTGCATGCAATCCATGTATCCAAATTATATTCCGATGTGTTCAATGGGTGAATCTTAAGTGAATAAAGAGAATACTTAAGATGAAGTTGACATGTTGATAAGTGTGGTGAATGAGAAAATTGGAAAGGTATGCGCTTAAACCCTCGGGAAGAGAACTTGGTATGATGAAATCGTGGTAGGATATTAAATGCAAATTTTTCATGAATGTCTTAGTGATATTTATGCAAATGATGTTTTGTGTTGAATTGTATGATTATGTTACTTGCTATTTGCATGTGAACTTACTAAGCATTTATGCTTATTCCCTCCTTTCCATTCTTTGTAGTTTTGACAAGCCAGCTCAGAAATCGAGAACAGTCGGAGGCTGGCTCACACTATCCGTGGACCATTTTGGTATAGTGGCTTATATATTTTGAGTATGGCATGTATAGCATTATAATTATTTACTGTATATGATCTTATGATATGGCTATTGGGTGGTAAGGAAATGTTTGGTAATGATTAGCCATTGGAATGGCTAATCAAGATCATATTTGGTGTTATGTATGCTTAATGTGCTATCTAATCCATGAAAATTCATAAAAAGGTGAAATTTGCTATAAAACAGTAGCATACAGCAGCAATGACGTGAGTTTGAAAATCACTAAAAATAGTAGAGACATAATTAGATAATGAATAAAATATAAAATAGAAGCTTATTGAGTCTATTTTCATGTGGAAGAAACAAAACAGGTAAATGAGTTGTATTTTATGAGAAATTTGAGTTTTGGTGGAATAAGGTCAGAGCAATTTCTGAATCCCCTGTTTTGACTTTAGAAATTCAATAAAAATTTCACAAAAATAATTAGGAGTCATAATTTATATGTATAAATTCCTTATTGAGTATACTTTTAATAAAAACAAACTCCATAGTCATCTGAATTCTGTAAAGAGAGAAAAGTGATTCGCAGTGAATAGAGGTTAGAGTAGTCGAACACTGAAATAGGGGAATTTTAACTAATAAACTATACTAATTGGCCTGACCAAAAATTCTGGAAAAAAATTAGTAAATATATATGTTAGTCTAGTTTTAGGGAAAATTCACGGATTTGAATTTCAAGTTTCATAACTCGAGATATGAATTTTTTAGCGACTGTGATGTAGATGGGTAGTTTATTACAAAAGGTGAAATAAATTGTTTGAAATTGTTTAAGTGATAAATTAAGTCTGTTAACGCTTCAAGCTCGACTCTGGCTATGGTCTTGGGTAAGGGGGTGTTACACTATCCACCTATCACTTGGTACCTATGAACTTTGGTATTTTAAGTATATGGCATGTATAGGGACTTTGAGTCATTTTGGTATATGTAGCATGATTTTGGCCATTTGTGTTGGCTTGTGAATATAAAGTATTTGGTCTGTATTAGCCATGTAAGTTGGTTTATTTTGGAAATTATGTGGTGTATGTATATATGTATTAATGCCTCTTAGTGATGTGGTTCATGATTTCTTGGGAATGAATTGTTGAATGCGACTTTCAATGTAACTAATGGTTGATGAATTGGGAATGGTTGTGGTTGTTGTTTTAGGTAAAGAAATGCTTAGTTGAAATGGTACATATAATTGCTTTGAAATTGTGAATTGGCATGATTTGAGTAGGCATAGTATGGAATTATAAGTATGTTAGATGTTGGAATTGAAATGGTATATGTATTTTGGTCTTAGGTATGGTTGTTTTGGTTGCTTATAAATGTTATGAATTGTGCAATTGGTTTGATATAGGTGTGTGCCAATTTGGGGTGGCAAAATGGCTTGGTAAATAGCCTATTTTTGTCCACACAGGTAGAGATACGGGCGTTTGTCTCAGCCGTGTGTGACACACTATCATGTTACATGGCCATGTGTCTCATGGTGATGATTTTGAAACCAAGTCAGTATGCTCAACACGGCCACATACACGGGTGTGTGACTTGGCCGTATGGCATAAGTCAATATACCCTACAGGTTTGGCATGGTCTAGCACACGACTTGGCACACGGGTGTGTGTGGCCATTTTTAGGGCACACGGGCTAGCCACACGGGTGTGTGTGTTGGTCGTGTGACCCAAGTCAGAGAGTTACACGGGGTCAGACACAGGTTGGGACACGACCATGTGCTCCCATTTCGAATGTCCACACAACTTGAAACAGGGGATGTCTGTTGGCCGTGTGAGACACACGGGCGTGTGTCCTCTGTCGTATGTAAAAATTTTCTAAGTGTTGAAAAATTTCCTAAGTTATCTGTTTAGTCCCAAACCAATTCCATTGCATGCTTAGGGCCTTGTAGGCTTGTATTAGGGACAAAATAATTGGTTGCGAATGAAATGTATATGAACTGACTAATTGAATGTGAATTGTATATTTAAAAGTATTGTAAGTTCAGTAATGCTCCGTAACCCAATTCTAGCGTTGAATACGGGTGAGGGGTGTTACAGAACTCCTGTAATTTAGTAGGAGCCATTCTGAAAGGTGCTATAATATCGGTGCTGTCCCCGGAACAAGATCTATAGAAAATTCTACTTCTCTGACCGGTGGTAATCCGGGTAATTCTTCTGGAAACACATCAGGATATTCACAAATCACTGGCACTGATTTAATCTTTGATTCAGACACTTTAGTGTCCAATACATAAGCAAAATAAGCATTACACCCTTTCCTGCATATTTCTATGCTGACATGGCTGATATCACATTAGACAAACCATCTAATTTATTAGATTCAATACAAAGTAATTCACTGTTCTAACATTTCAACACAATATGCTTCTGTTTACAATTTACCACGACATCATGTTGAGTTAACTAATCCATACCCAGAATCACATAAAATTCATCAAATGGAAAAAACATCAAATCAGTTGGAAAAAAAAAACCCCGTATCATTAATGGAAAATTCTTACAAATTTTATTCACCATCACATGCTGGCCTAAGGGGTTTGATACTTTAACCATGAATTCAATGGATTCAATAGGCAAATTTTTGTCTAACACTAAATTTGTGCAAATGTTTGAATGTGTTGAGCTAGGATCAATCAATGAAACTATATTAGTATCAAGGAAAGAAAAAGTACCAGTAATAACGTCGGGTGCAGAGGCATCCTCACGTGCACGAATAACATATGTCCTTGTCAATGCTCGTGCTTCAGATTTAACGTTTGAATCTTTTGTCATACCTCGACTTCCACTAATATTGCCGAGGTTACAAGGTGGTCTACCTCTCGTGGTGATATTACTTAGCTTTGAAGTTTGAACAGTATCTTTTTTAGGCCTTTCCGGGCAGTCTTTGAGATAGTGGTCAAAGGAACCACATCTAAAACAGGCTCCACTTTTCATTCGTCACTCACCAAAATGAAATTTATTACAGTGCTTGCATTGGGGTTTAGGATTTCCAACACTACCCGTACTTGCTATAGATGTAGCCTGAGATCTTGGATTGGAGCGTTGAATACCTCTATCTCTCCCAAAATACCCCGTAGAAGTGGTAAAATGATAATGATATCTTTTTTATTTCTTTCAAATTGACTGTTGCGACTTCCCTGTAAATCTTTTACTTGAAGTTTTGGTTTCCATCTTAGCTTATTTCTTTTCTTTACTCAGCTCTTCAACTTTATGTGCTATATCGACCAATACAAAAAATTCTTTTAATATAATAATCTCAATTAGAAATTTTATATCTTCATTTTGACCCTCTGCAAACCATTTACACATGGCGATTTCAGTCGGGATACACTCTCTAGCATATTTACTCAGTTGGTTAAATTCTCCTTCACATTCAGATACTGTCCTATGCCCCTATTTGAGCTTCAGGAATTCTTTTCTTTTTTGATTAAGGAATCTCTGACTGGTATACTTCTTTTTGAATTCAGTTTGGAAAAATTCCCAAGTGACACTTTCTTTCGATACAACAGAAATCAGTGTATTCCACCACTGGTAAGCTGAGTCTTTTAGCAGAGATACAACACATTTTAGACATTCATCTAGTGCACAAGACAATTCATCCAAAACCCTGATAGTATTTTTGAACTAGAATTCATCCCTTTTAAGATCATCTTTAGCGATAGCTCTGAATTCTTCTACCCTGTAACACCCCAAACCCGACCCAGACGTTACGGCCGAATCTGACGTGCCACATTGAAGTTAAAAATCCACGTTTCGTTTTAGCGCTTTAAAACCAAATTTTGTTAAGCTTAACCAAGTGACTAGAAGCTGGGCACCAGGTAGGAATCCGTAACAGAGGAGGTGAGCCATAAAGGCTGCTTCAGTACCAAGCTCTTCGATTGGATCCAATCCTAGACATGCCCACAACCATTGCCACACTAGGTTATAACGAGTTAAAATTTCTTTGAGTAGATATATTTGATAAATCGAATATTCGTGACGTTGTGTTATTTTGAAAACAAGTATCGTTTCGAAAACCCGTCCTAAGTCTAGCCCATTTGAATTACTATCAGTAAAATATAGGGTATAAAATAAAATAATCTCAGAAAAATAACTAAAATGGCCTTATTACAACCCAAAACCAAATAATAATATTAATTAATATAAAACTTATAAAAAAAAACCGGTTACTTATTGCAATTAAGAAAAACAGAAATAGTAGTGTGGTCATCTCCGAGTCCCTCGCAGCTCCAAACCATCTAAGCTTAGGGATTACCTGCACAGTTAGAAACGGGGTGAGTTTACGAAAACTCAGTGTGTAATCCCCAACAAAAAAACAAACAGTGAATAACACAGTGTCAGTACAATCTGGGCCAAAACCCTATTTAGTAACAGTACAATCTGGGCCTTAGCCCTTAAACAGTAGCAATATGGGCCTAAACCCTAATTCAGTCTTGACATATACTGGGCCAAAGCCTTTTCATAAATCATATCACTAGGCCGAAGCCTTTTCATAAATCATATCACTGGCCGAAGCCTTTACTGTAAGCGGTATGGCCCATAGGCCTATTTCAATATCACATGTAATATCAATGAATGTATGCAAGCCCATTTGGGGAGACTACTCAACCCACCATCCGCTACTCTCCACCCGTACCAACCAAGCTCTCCATGTGGGGAATAACTCAACCCACCCAACCAAACTCTCCACTGGCAGCATAGCTGCTTTATCATATAACTGGAGGCCTAGCCTCTTTTAATAACTGGGGCAAAGCCCTTTTCGGTAAACTGGGGGCAAAGCCCTTTTCGGTAAACTAGGGCATAGCCCTTTTAGCACTTCCTCCATTTATAAAACCCAACCCATGCAACATGTAATGTATGCAGAATGTCATGCCCATATTTGAATCAAACAATCACAGTCAAGTCATTCATATCACCAACATACATTTACAATCAAATCCGTCAACCACACAGTCCAAGTCAGTCACTTGCCCACAAGGGCAAAACAGTCATTTAACACTCTAGGGGCAAAATGGTAATTTTTACCCCACAAGGGTGTCTCGGTAATTCTATCCTATAGGGGTATTTCGGTATTTTTACCCTACAAGGGTATTTCGGTAATTTTACCCTACATGGGTATTTCAGTAATTCTACCCTACAGGGGTATTTCGATAATTCTACCCTATAGGGTTATTTCAGTAATTCTACCCTACAGGGGTATTTCGGTAATTCTACCCTACAGGGGTAGTTCGGTAATTCTACCCTACAGGGGTATTTTGATATTTTACAAATCGAGAGTATTTCGATAATTTCACAAATCAGGGGTACTTTGGTAATCTTACAAGCCAGGGGTATTTTGGTAATTTTACTGATTGAGGGTATTTTGGTAATTTTTTAAACCAAGGGTATTGTAGTAATTTTGTAAATTGAGGGTAAAATGGTAATTCTATAAATTGAGGGTAAAATGATAATTTTATAAATCGAGGGTAAAATGGTAATTCTATAAATCGAGGGTAAAACGGTAATTTTGTAAATCGAGGGTAAAACGGTAATTCTATAAATCGAGGGTAAAATAGTAGTTCTGTAAATCAAGGGTAAAACAATAATTCTATAAATCGATGGTACTTTGGTAATTTTACAAGTCGAGGGCATTTCTGTAATTGGTAAACTAAAGTATTCTAAACAGGGATAACAATACGTATGGCCCTAAAGCCTATTCTCAGCCCAAATGGGCCCACACGCTTGTGTGGCCCTTTTAGCCCAAATCTAGCCACAAATATGAGATCACCTAGCCTAGTCCAATATTTACTACACAATCAAACACCTTATCCAATTGGGCCCGTAGGCCCATTGGGCCCACATGACCCTTTTCGGCCCATCGCGGCCCGAAGTAGCCATCCTACAGTTAGAGGAGTGAGAAATACACACCTGACAGGAGACTGGAGTTAATCTGCACTCCGAGCACTCTTAGCCGACGCCCAACCCAAACGAGCACGCCTTAAAGCGAAAGGGATCAGTTAAGAAAGGTACCTTACTCTCCTCATGGTTCTCTCTATTTAAAGCCAGCTTCGCATCCACTCTTATGTTAGCTTCCCGATGTGGGATCCTTCCAACATCAGAGTTTAAATTCAACACCAACTCTTGCCGCCCCTTGTTAGCAAAATAAATGCTCTTTGATTGCCATGAGTTTTGAACCCTGGACCTCCTTGCCAACTCTATGACCCCACCTTGCCACTTTACCACTGGCTCTTTTTGTGTCATATTTTATCCCCAATTAATTATAAGCTCTAAAGGCCAAAGTCCAGGTTCCCCTAAAAAAAACAGAATAAATTGCAAGAGCCAAGGCTTGAACTCAGGCTCCCATACAACCTTAATTACGCCACTTCCACTAGACCACATTGCTCTTTGTGTCATTTATTTAACACAATAATTTAAAAGGCCCTCATCCAAGCATCCAGGTTTTTTTCACTTAATACCAAAATTTTGCTAAAGCCCAAGTTTGAACCCAAGATTTCTCCAACACTTCTCAAAGCCATTAACCACTAAAGCAAACATTTAATTGTTTCATTTCATTGCACAATTAAATACCTATATACAACCTCCTTACGGACCCCACTCAAGGCCCAATACTTCTAGGCCCAAATTCGGGGTGTTACAATTCTACCCCCTTAAAGAAATTTCGTCCTCGAAATTTTCCACTCTCGACTACACCACCACACTTCCGCTGCGCACTCTGATACTAATAATACTAACATACACCCAAAAAATTTGCCCACCGGAGCGGATAGATTTCACATGCAACCAATTTCTACATTTCCAGAACACACACCAAATAAATACTAAATCTAAATTCAAGCGTTACAGTTTACTCTAACTAGAGAGTTCCAATATAGTGCTACTATCTATAGTGGTTTCTCAATATAGCATTTCAATCTATAACAGTAAACAGAGTTAGAGAACTTACAGATTTGGTGCTGGAGACTCGGTGTGCCACACTTCCAGTAACATCTTTTCAGAAACAAGTCAAGTTTCATTGATAAATTTCAAAACAAAATTTTAGAAAAACCCTTTTCAAACCCCAATTTTGAAAAAAGAAAAAAAATAAAATAAAAAAATAACAATAATTTTCTGCTACCCATACCACAGCCGAGTTTTGTAACCTGGCTCTGATACCACTAAATGTAACACCCCAAACCCGGCCCAGACGTTACGACCGAATCCGACGTGCCACATTGAAGTTAAAAATCCACGTTTCGTTTTAGCGCTTTAAAACCAACTTTTGTTAAGCTTAACCAAGTGAATGGAAGCTGGGCACCAGGTAGGAATCCGTAACAGAGGAGGTGAGCCATAAAGGCTGCTTAAGTACCAAGCTCTTCGATTGGATCCAATACTAGACATGCCCACAACCATTGCCACACTAGGTTATAACGAATTGAAATTTCTTTGAGTAGATATCTTTGATAAATCGAATATTTGTGACGTTGTGTTATTTTGAAAACAAGTATCGTTTTAAAAACGCGTCCTAAGTCTAGCCCATTTGAATTACTATCAGTAAAATATAGGGTATAAAATAAAATAATCCTAGAAAAATAATTAAAATGGCCTTATTACAACCCAAAACCAAATACTAATATTAATTAAGATAAAACTTATAAAAAAAATAAACCAGTTACTTATTGCAATTAAGAGAAACAGAAATAGTAGTGTGGCCATCTCCGAGTCCCTCGCAACTCCAAACCATCTAAGCTTAGGGGTTACCTGCACAATTAGAAACGGGGTGAGTTTATGAAAACTTAGTGTGTAATCCCCAACAAAAAAACAAACAGAGAATAACACAGTGTCAGTACAATGTGGGCCAAAACCCTATTCAGTAACAGTACAGTTTGGGCCTTAGCCCTTAAACAGTAGCAATATGGGCCTAAGCCCTAATTCAGTCTCGACATATACTCGGCCGAAGCCTTTTCATAAATCATATCACTGGGCCGAAGCCTTTTCATAAATCATATCACTGGCCGAAGCCTTTACTGTAAACGATATGGCCCATAGGCCCATTTCAATATCACATGTAATATCAATGAATGTACGCAAGCCCATTTGGGGAGACTACTCAACCCACCATCCGCTACTCTCCACCCGTACCAACCAAGCTCTCCATGTGGGGAATAACTCAACCCACCCAACCAAACTCTCCACTGGCAGCATAGCTGCTTTATCATATAACTGGAGGCCTAGCCTCTTTTAATAACTGGGGCAAAGCCCTTTTCAGTAAACTAGGGCATAGCCCTTTTAGTACTTCCTCCATTTATAAAACCTAACCCATGCAACATGTCATGTATGCAGAATGTCATGCCCATATTTGAATCAAACAATCACAGTCAAGTCATCCATATCACAAACATATATTCACAATCAAATCCGTCAACCACACAGTCCAAGTCAGTCACTTGCCCACAAGGGCAAAACAGTCATTTAACACCCTAGGGGCAAAATGGTAATTTTCATACTTAGGGGTAGTTTAATAAAATTTACTATTCTAGAGTTTACATACATATTCTAACCATTAACACATTAACAAAAGCACTTACCGAGCGTTTTTATCGAATTGGGCCCGTTGGCCCACTAACTCATTTTCGGCCCATCAAGCCCAAATATACCGAACTGCACGAAATTACGCACTCTGCAATCATACTGCTTGCGATTACCAAAATTAACAACCAAACCACCTCACGAGCACTCGCACACTTGCAAGTTCACAAATGCCGGCTTTTCGGCGTTTTGGCTTTTCGGCTTTTGCCGATCTAGTCTATGAGTGGGTGTCGTTTACACACCTATTTGCGACGATATGCTGACGAGTTCCACACACGAGTTGCCTACAGTCAATCACTAATATGTTAACTATGAATCCAATCGCAACTTATATACAGAATCCCTTACCAAAAAAATTCAGCCATTAACACCTTAGGCACTAGCAATCTTAGCTTTGCTGAAATTAGTGACTAGGTTTAGATCCAGTCGTTCCACTTGTCCAATCCTTCGATCAGCAGTCTCTAAATCACACTATTATCACAATAAAACAATTGTCACAACCCTTAGAGCCACAGAGCCCAAATCGATAGCCTCCCTAAACCTTTAGGGGTTTCGGCTTTTCTAAAACCTGAAATAAAGAATAGGTTCAAAAACTTACCACTGGTTCCTTCAGTTAATGATTCCAGTTATTCCTACTCGATTCTGATGCAGATCTAACCCCGCAAATGTTAACAAAAATCGAGCCTTTAGTGATCTTAAGAATTTGACTATGCCCCTTTGACTATGTGTTTTCGGCTTTTTGTAACTGTGTAAAGAAAGATGGAATATGGGAGTTTTGTTGTGGTCTTGTCGATAGAAACTTGGGGTTCAGAGGATTAGAGAATTGGTCGCAAAGATGGAGAGAAGTAAAAAGATTTGGCTAGGAAAAATCGGCATAGAAGAAAATATAGGCTTTCGGGATTTAGGCTTTTTATGGCAAATGGTTATAAAGGTTTAGAAACGACTGATAAAAGATGAAGATGTACAGGATGATAGGAAGATTCGGCTATAAAGGAAAAAAGAAAAAGAAGAGGAGAAAGTAGATGGAGAGAAAAAGAAAAGAAAAGAAGAAGGAAATAGAATGGAAGAAGAGAGTATAAACGATGAAGGTCGATCTCAAAAACAACAGTAGCTATGAATGGCCCCAACCTAAATCGATTAATTACTTAAAAATACCCAAGACTAAATAAATAAAGAAAGAAAGAAAAGAAAGAAAACCCATACACCAAAATTTTAACAGTTTTTCGGCATTTAATTGCCTATAGCCGAATTGGTACTCTGCCATAAATCTTATTTCGGCATAAATTCCTTCCCAAATTCAAATTCCATACTTTTCTCCTAAATTTCAGCCCCCACCAATTTAAATCCCATCCAACCTCTTGGTACCACCAACAATAGTCCACCGCTTGACCGACTCAAGCCAATATTAGGAGAGTTTCGGTCAAACTCTGACTCTCCCCCACGTGAGTAGCAAAATTCCCAACCTTAAGCACGAGATGAAGCTCGAACCCCGGACCTTCGTCCGTCTTGCGCCCTTGCACCTTCGCCCGAGCTGCTAGCCATTGCACCACGCTTTCTTCTTTAGTAACATATGGTTACAATTAATTATAAACCTTACCTGCTAGAGCTTTGGTCCGCTTAAAAATAAAAGAGAATTTCGCCTTCCACGCGACTTGAACCTGCGGTTTGAAAGAACTTGAGGAAATTCTTTATTTAGTCCAAAATGATGATTGGACAAATCAAACGATTTGATCCTAAGAGAGGATCATCTTACAGACATTTTTGGTGGGTCATAGCATTTGAAGAATGGTACAAACCCACAGGCTGAGTAGGAATGATACTTCGATGGAAATAAGGATAAACTTCGACGAAGGAATTAGTGGTGACGTCTGGAATAGGGGTCATATTCATAAACATTTTGCATTATAACAGGTTTAATTAGGAGCATTTGACTCACTTCGATCATAGCATCCTAATCATTAAGCATGAACTCATACACATTATACAGGTTATGTCCTTCAGGGGACAATGAAGATTGATGCGCCTTAACCCCCTAGGCAGTAGGGTAACAAGCTAAAGCATAGCAGATCTGACCTTCAGGTGTTTACGCTGAAGCAGATCCAAGATGATTTGGCATCTCTGTATTGTCAGAGAACAAATCGAAGAAACAGATTTGGCATCTCCGTATTCGACGGAGAGCAGATCAAAGACATAGCAGATCTAACCTTCGGATGTTTTCATACCGAAGTAGATCCAAGATGATTTGGCATCCTTGCGTTTACAAGGAGCAGATAGAAGACATAGCAGATTTGGCTTTCACGTGTTTACAATGAAGCAAGATCTAAGATGATTTGGCATCTCTGTATTATCAGAGAGTAAATCGAAGAAACAGATTTGGCATCTCCATATTCGACGGAGAGCAGATCAAAGACATAGCAGATCTAACCTTCGGATGTTTTGCATCAAAGCAGATCCAAGATGATTTGGCATCTTTGCGCTTACAAGGAGCAGATCGAAGACGTAGCAGATTTGGCTTTCACGTGTTTACACTAAAATAGATCTAAGATGATTTGACATCTCTATATTGTCAGAGAGCAGATCGAAGATAGCAGATTTGGTGTCTCTGAATTGTCAGAGAGCAGATCGAAGATAACAGATTTTGCGTTCCTGAGTTTGTAAGAAACAGGTTAAGATAACCAATTTGACATTCCTGAAGCTATCAGAATACTTTTGAGAAAGATGAGGATCAAGATTTTGAGATTTGGCCAGGCCGGGCAAATTTGGTTCTTTTATAATCTTTGCTCTATTCCTGTTTCACAGTAATAAGCAAAGAGGGGCAGCTGTAATAACCCAAACTCACCCGGGCCCATGAATAAATAAAAAAATAAATAAATAATAAAATAACAGTTTTATACAGTCCATGTACAAAGCCCAAAACCTGGTTACATTTTTAACCCAATAAGCCTATACCCGGTTACACCTTTGGCCCAGTCACCTAAAACCCAACAGCCCCAAAAACCCATACCAGACCCAAACTAGCAAGATGCCTAAATCAAATCTGGAAACCCTAGGGTTTCCAGAAGCTTCGCACCGCAAACGCCCAATCGTCATGCCTCTTCGTCTCGCACCACTCCAGTAGCCCTCCATCAGCGCCGTGACTCTAGCTCCATCTCGCGTCGTAACCGGCACATTTATCACCGGATTCTTCGCTGTTACCTACAAAAAAGGGAAAGAAACAACAAAGAAGAAACAAATATGGCAAGAAAATAAAATTGAAATGTATAAATGTATTGTATAAGGCTATAAAAGCCCGAAGGGAAACAATGTAAGGAGAGAGTTTTTTTTTTAAAGAAATAAAACAGATATATGGAAATATTCAGAAAGATACAAGCAGTTTCTCAAAGGTGATTTAATCTTGTACCTTGTTCTTTATTTTTCGAGGCGCATACAAATTATTTTTGCAAAAAAATTTGCTGAAGTTTAAAAGGAAGGAGAGGTTACCTGTGTTTCGCTTGAAAGGACGAAGGTTTTTAACCCTCAGACCACCGTGTACGACGGCGCGTGTGGCGCGTATGTAGGTGCTGCCCCATAGTTGGAGACCGGAGCCCGGACTACCCTCTTTTCTCTCATTTCAGAGAATTTCAAGATTTTTTTTTAAAAGGGGCTTTTGAAATGAATTTCAGGCTATAAAACTGGCTTAAATAGTGTAATCAAAACGATGTCGTTTTACTTAATTTGATAAGTAGCAAAATGGCACCGTATAGATCCAGGATCCGTGCGTTGACCTGAGATTCGGGTAAGATCCACGCATTTTTTAAAAGGGGCTAATTGTCCAATTGATCCTCCTGCATTTTAGTTTTTTTTTTAAATTCATTTTATTTTTATTTTGAATTGGCCCTAACCTTTATATTTTATTTCAATTTAGCCCTGATGGCTATTAAAATTCATTCTAAAGAACGACGCCGTTTTGGAATTAGGGCAAATTGCCCAGTGAGTCCCTTGTAATCTTGGGCGCGTTCCAATTAGGCCTAAAATCTTTTATTTTTTTTAAATTAGCCCTAGAACTTTAGTTTTATTTCATTTTAATCCTTTTAAATATTTTTTTCATAATTTATTAAATAACTTTATATATTTATAAATATTAGTTATATAAAATAGTATATATTATTTTTATATATTATTCATTATATTATTTATATTATTATACATTTTATTTATAAATTTAGAATATATTATATATTTTACTATATATATATTATTCCTTATTATAAATTATGTATTATTTTATTATTTATTAATTGTGTAAAATCTTTAATTTTTTTTTAAAATTATTATTAAATAATAGCATATGTATTATCCTTATATGATATTTTATCACATCATTTATATTTCATTATATTTTATTTATATATATATTATTACATATCATATATTATTCCCTATATTATTCCCTATATTATCTTTCTTTTATTATATATTATTTCATTATTTATTATTAAATTTGTAAATTACTATAAACTAACATATATATATTGTTATTATATTTAATGTCTATATTCAAAATTTATTATAAAATTTTGCTCCAATTTAACACATTATTTTATTTTATTTTTTATGATATATCAAGCTACTATATATTTATTTTTTTAAAAATTTTTTATTACTTATATATTGCTTGATATATTTTATTTTTTATTTATTGTTTTTATCCTTTTTTGTATTTATTAGATATTGTTTTAATATGCTAATTTCATCTCATAAACTATTTGTTTTTTTTATGTTATTTTTTCATTGTTATATATATTCGCATGAAAATTGATCATTTTATGTTGTTATTTTAAGAATATATTCGCATGAAATATTATTATGTATGTTTAATTTGTATTGATATATTCATTATTTCGCCATTTTTGTATTTTTGCATGAAATGATAATATGTATATTTATGTTACCTATGATCATATATGTATAAAATGATAACGTATATTATGTAATTTATGCCATTATCCATCATTTTTTTACATCATATTTGCATGTATTGTTAAAGTAGGTATCATGTAGGATAATTTATTTAATGTTGATCATTTGTAATATGTTAAATGCATCATCACTTTAAGGAACTTTTATATTTCATTCGATCCAAAAAGAATTTTAAAAATAAGGCAATGTTTTTGGTAATTAGGAATTCGGGAAATAGTGCCCTAACATGCTGGGTTGCAATTTCCCGTTTGTCTAAATGCCTAAAATATCCTTCTAAATAAGCTTTGAAAATCACAAGATGATTTTAATTATGAAAGTTTAAGAATATTGTATCCAATCATGCTGGATGTGATGTTTATATTCTTTGGAAACGAAGGAATCTTGATTCTTTTTAACTCAAATTATTATGGTTTTAAAAGAAATCTTATTTCTCAATTCTTTCAAATTTTTGACATTAAGGCAAAATTATTCAATTTGGTACCAATTTTGGGCGTTGCGAGGGTGCTAATCCTTCCTCGTACGTAACTGACTCCCGAACCTGTTTTCTCATAATTTCGTAGGCCAAAATATTTTATAAGGTGATCCAATCACACCTAAAAAGGTTGGTGGCGACTCCCGTTTTCATTTTTTTCGAAAAACTCGTTTTTAAGGAGGTTTCGACAGTGAGCTTCGTTCAAAATCATCTAAATTAACTCTGAATTTCTCGGAACATAAATTCGATCTCAGAATCGCAAACAATCATCATTACTAACTCGAAATTCAAAATTAGAATTCAAATCACACTAAGCTCGTTTTGTTATAATCTCATTATCAATTTTCTAAGCATCAATAATTTGTTGTAAAAACAATGGTCTAGCTTTCAGTTCAGCTAAAATCGAACCATCATCAGACAGAACCAAATGAGTATTCGTCACACGTAATGCAAATAGTGACTTTCGACTCAAAGCATCAGCAACTACATTTGCTTTTCCTGGATGATAATCAAAAACAAGCTCGTAGTCTTTTAGCAGTTCTAGCCATCTTCTCTGACGCAAATTCAAATCTTTCTGAGACATCAGATATTTTAAGTTTTTGTGATCGGAATAAACGTGACATTTCTCACTGAACAGATAGTGGCGCCAAATCTTTAAAGCAAACACAATAGCCGCTAATTCCAGATCGTGTGTCGGATAGTTCTTTTCGTGCGGCTTTAACTGTCTCGAAGCATAGGCTATAAATTTGTCTTCATGCATCAAAATGCAACCCAGACCGTTCAACAAAGCATCACTATAGATCACAAATTCTTTACCCAATTCTGGTTGTACAAACACCGGAGCTTCAGTCAATAGGGCTTTCAACTGATCAAAGCTTTTCTGACACTTTTCAGACCAATCAAATTTCACATCTTTCTGAAGCAGTTTCATCAACAAAGTTGCAATTATCGAAAAGCCTTTTACAAAACGTCTACAACAACTGGCAAGTCCTAGAAAACTGCAGAATTCAGAAACATTTCTCGGAGGCTTCCAATCCAAAATAGCTGAAATCTTGCTCGGATCAACTCGGATACCTGATGCTGACACAATGTCCCAGAAATCCAACTTTGCGTAACCAGAATTCACATTTACTGAACTTCGCATACAATTGTTTATCACACAAAGTCTATAACACTATTCTCAGATGTTCCGCATGCTTAGTTTCATTACATGAATAAATCAAAATGTCATCAATGAATACAATGACAAATTGATCTAAATACGGTCTAAAAATTTTGTTCATCAAATCCATAAAGATAGCAGGTGCATTCTTTAATCCGAAAGGCATAACTAAAAACTCCTAGTGGTCATACCTCATTCGGAAAGCAGTTTTCAGAATGTCTGAATCTTTTACTCTCAACTGATAATAGCACGATCTCAAATCTATCTTTGAAAACACACTAGCTCCTTTTAACTGAACAAACAAATCATCAATTTGGGGCAGAGGATAATTATTCTTGATAGTTAATTTGTTCAACTAACGATAATCACTGCACATCCTCATCGTGCCATCTTTCTTTTTCACAAACAGAACAGGAGCACCCCAAGGTGAAAAACTTGGTCTTGTGAATCCTCTATCGGTTAACTCTTGTAACTGAGACTTTAACTCTTTTAACTCAGTCGGAGCCATTCTATACGGAGATATCGAAATCGGCGTAGTTCCCGATACTAATTCAATGCCAAACACAACTTCTCGAATCGAAGGTAATCCTAGAAGTTCTTCAGGACACACATCAGGGAATTCACAGACAACAGGAACTGATTCAATTTTCTTTTCTGTTTCTTTCGAGTCAATCACATAGGCAAAGTAGGCTTTACAACCATTTTTCATATAACTCAGAGCTTTCATTGACGAAATCACAGCCAGTAACCCATTCAAATCACTAGATTCAATTCGAACTATTTCATCATTCTTACATCTCAAATCAATAGTTTTCCATTTGCAATTTACAATAGCATCATGCAAAGTTAACCAATCCATACCCAGAATTATATCAAACTCATCAAAGGGTAATAACATCAGATTAGCCGAAAAACAAATGTTTTGAAACATTAACGGACAATTCTTCCAGACTTTATCAACCAAAACACATCTACCTAGGCGGTTCGATACTCTAATCACGAATTCAGTAAACTCTACAGGAAAAGTCTTACTAGATACTAAATTCATACATATATACAAACCTGTCGATCCTGGATCAATCAATGCAATCACGAAGTATCATAAAGAGTGAAAGTACCAGTAATAACATCTGAAGAAGAAGCTTCTTCGCGTGCACGAATAGCATAGGCTCTGACAGGTGCGCGAGCCTCAGATCTAATAGTCGTATCTTGAGTTCCCTCTAGCTGCCACTCACATTACTCGTATTTCTGGGCGGTCCACCTCGTGCCGAGGTGTTACTCTGTCTCAGATTTTGCACAATCTCTTGTTTAACAGACTTAGGAAAATCACGGATAAAGTGATCTAAAGATCCACATTTGAAACAAGCTCATTCATACAATCTACAATTGTCAGGATGTCTTTTACCACAATGTTTACACTCAAGTCAATCGGATCAAACATTTCCAAAACTAGCAATAGAAGTAGCTAGAGTTCTAAAGCTCGAATGCGTTCTAGCACGGTCTCTACTCGACTGCCTTACATTTGCCTTTGAACGACTATAATCATCTCAGAATTTCTTTGACATAGACCAAAATAGAGTTTGATAGTGTGGAGATGATCCTCGAAGATCCCCGAGCTCCTGATAGCTTCGATATCTATAAAAAATTGAAAACAAACACAAAATAAGCTTTCGAAAGCTTAGTAAACAATATACAAATAAATTCATCACATAACACATTTCTAAACCATTTCATTCATGTAGTTCATGGAAAAACATAACTACATATCCATAATTCTCATATAACTTAATTGTTCATAAGTCACTTACACATAACACATTTCATACTCATATATTTCATGCATATTTCATATGTCTACATATAAACATATACTTACCTTTCGTTCTTAATCATAATGTACATTCCAAACGTACCTGAATTTGGGTACACATTCTCATATTCATTTCTCCTAGGAATGCCCGTTGACCGTTCAAAATTAATAAGGATACTCAGATAGCTCGGGAAGCTCGTACATTGCCAACATTTCAAACGTGGTCTTACATGTAATCAAATATAGATTTCACTATCCCAGATAGGGTCTTACATGAAATCAAATACGATGCCAACATCCCAGATGTGGTCTTACACAAAATCACATATCGAAAATCCTATGTCATGACATATGTATCCTAACTATTCCTATGGTTCGTACCGGGCTTTTCGGACATCGTCACATTATCAAACTTTCTCGGATATCACATATTCAGCTTTTATATAACCATTCATCACAATTCAATGCCATATAAACATAAATAAATCGACTCAAACACGTTTATTTGTATATTGACTTACCTCGTACAGATTCGAACGAACGAAGTCGAGTACTCGAAGACTTTCGACTTCCCCTGATCTAATTCTGTTTTCTTTTATTCTTGATCTATATAAATTCAAAATTAACTCTTTTATTCAACAAATCATTCAAATCAATCCATAAATAAAAATTTAGGGCATTTTACAAATTAGCCCACATTTTAACATTTTAGCACTTTAGTCCCTAATCACAAAAATCACAAAATATACAAAATTTACATATACCCATGCCTAGCCGAATTTTCATAGTGTTCATATAAGTCCACATATTTCATTTATTTCACATTTTAGTCCCTCAATTTCTCAATTTCACAATTTAGCCCAAATTACTCAAATTCATCAAAAATTTAAAGACAAAACATGTTAACCCAACATCAAGCTTCCATATACTATCATCAAACTTCATAAAACTCATATTTTCATCAATGGCTCAACTCAAAATCATCAACAATTTCAGAAATTTAGACATGGGCTTGATAGAACACTAAGCAACAATCACAAAAACGTAGAAATTATCAAAAACCAAACAAAATACATATCAAAATCAAAGGGAACAATAGTCGAACCCTAGCTTATATTTTTATTTCTTTTTCTTTGTGTTTTTTGGCAAAATGATGAACAAATGGCTAATTTCATACATTTTGTTTTATTAATCACATATTAATTCATCAATTACTATTTTACCTTTAATGAACATTCATTAAAAATCCACCAATTAAGGACATATTTGTCCATCCAATAAGCTAATGGTTTAATAACAATATAAGGACCCCACATTTAATAAAACATAGCAATTTAGCACTTTAACAAATAGAATGCCACTTTTACATTTTACGCGATTAGGTCCTTTTATCAAATTAAGCACACAAACGATCAAATTTTCATACAGAATTTTCACACATACTAATTCACATATAATAAGCACGAAAAATAATATAAAAATATTTTTTTCTGACTCGAATTTGTGGTCCCGAAACCAATATTCCTACTGTACAGGCCAATTTTAGCTACTATTACAGAGAACCCATTTACAATTTTATAATCCCTCAACCCAATTTCAAACCCCATTAAATCACTAACCCATTAAACCCCAAAACCCAACTAACCTACCCTAACCTAAACAGCCCAATACCCATTAAGCCCAACTAATACATCAGCCAACTCAAAATTCAAACCCCATTTACAACCAGAACCCAATATCCCTGAACCCATATACCCGAAACCCAATAACCTAAACTACCAGCCCACTAAACTAACAACCCATTACACAAAATCAGAAACAAAAAATACCTAATCCCAAACCCTATCCTCCTAGCATTCGGTACCCACTTGCCTCTGTCACCACCGACGTCTGCCACGCCCCATACCCCCACACAACAGTCCCATACCTCCACAGTCCTCGTACGCCACGCCCACACCCCATACGCATGACAACAGACTCTGTACCTACAAAAAGGAAACAAAACAACAGCAGCAACAGAGCAGTAGCGAATGGAAGAAACAATATTTTTTGTACTCTTCTTTGGAGCATTCGGCTATAAAGCCGAAATGGAAAATCTGTAAAGGGGGGATTTTGTTCTTTGTTTCTTAAAAAATAAAAACGACAAAAAGGTTCGATTGTAGAGCAAAAAATAGCAGCCTAATTAGAGTTTGAACACAAAATAACATCCAAGCAGGCAGAATACAAAAGATCGAAGATTCAAAAGTGAGTAAAACCGAAGGTAATTCTTCATTTCAATAACTGTTTTAAGTCCATTTTTTCACCACAAATACATAAAAATTTACAAATAAACATAAAGAAACAAAAAGCAAAAAAAAAAAGAAAAAAATAGAAAATTACCTTTTCTGGCCACCGCGTGCGGTGGCCGGCGCCGGCGCCGGCAACGGTTCGGCGATCGGACCGGAGCCCTCCCCATTGGCCGGAAATCACTCCGGGCTTCCCTCTCCCCTCCCCCTTTTCTTTTTTTTCTCTCAGCTGTTTCAAATGAAAAATAAAAAAAACTTTTGCTTACATAGGGGACCAAAACGGTGCGTTTTGGTCCCCCCTTTAAATAATTAAAACGTCGTCGTTTTAGTGCGGGTCGGGTCGACCCGACCCACTCCTAGTCAGGATCCGTGTGTTTTTACAGCGGAAGGGCTAATTGTGCGTTTGGCCCTTCCGCTTTTCTGATAATTTACAATCAAGTTTATTTTATTTTAATTTGGCCCCAATAGTTTTGCTCCGAGTTCATTCTGGTCCCTTACCTGCGCAGCGTTTTGGAAAGTTTGAAATATTGCACTTTTAATACCCCATGGTTTTACCCGTGTTCAAATAGGCCCCATATTTTTGTCTTTTTTTTAAATTGGCCCCATAACTTCGTTTGTGATTTAATTTTAGTCCTTTTTTTGTTTATTTTATATATTTATCCAATATCCTTGTCACTTTTACATTATTATTATTAGTGTTGTTATATTATTGTATATTTTATGTATGTATATACTTAATATATTTATGTATACATGTGGCA
Organism: Gossypium hirsutum; assembly: GCF_007990345.1. Taxonomy (NCBI): domain Eukaryota; kingdom Viridiplantae; phylum Streptophyta; class Magnoliopsida; order Malvales; family Malvaceae; genus Gossypium; species Gossypium hirsutum. The sequence continues at coordinate 22,965,604 of NC_053431.1, read as the reverse complement.
TTACTATTAGTTTTTTTTTGTGTATAAATTTTGTAAATGTTTCAATATTATATTATTATATATATATATGTATTTTTTATATTAAAGACATGTGCTTTAATACTATACTTTATGTATTATTGCGTATATTTTCAGTGTATAGACATACACTTATTAAGTATTATCGACGGTTTTATTATTATTAGTTTCAACATATATATATTATGTTTATTTTTAATACTACGTTATGTATATATATTTATATATATTATGTTATGTATATATTTTGAACACCATACATATTGAGTATTTCTAATGTCCCATTCATTTATACCCACGTACGAACATATCCATGTAATGTACTAGTAAGTTCATTCTATGTCGTTATCGTTTCTAATGTATATGTATATGTATATTTCATGAAATATAATTAATAGTTACTCTTTTAACATTATTTTGAAGTACATGTATATTATATGTATCCTTTTAATATGTATTATATATATATATTCTGATTCTATATTGTGTATATACATATTTTCAATGTTATCTTTTTAAATCATACGTCGTTTTATATATTTTCCATAGTCTTAACTAGATTTTATATTCTTATATGCATATTATTACATTTATTTTATTCTTATCATATATATTATCAATACATGTATTTTATTATATGTATATATATATTATGTACACATATTAATATTATTATGTAAATCTTTCCATCCCTATTTTTATGTATATATTCGTAATGTCACTTTTACATATGTATATTCAATGTTTTTTTTTCGTTTTCGATATTATTGTCATATTTAATCTTGCATGCACGGTTATTGTTTTAATATTTTTGTTATGTTTGTCATTTGCTTCAATATGTATACCTAGTCCTTTCATTTGTTTATTTATTTTTGTATTCATTTTGTCTTACGCGTTTTAAAAAATCACGTTCTTGTTTCTAAATTAATTTCGATAATCAAAGGCAACATATCGGTTTAATACCAAGTCGACGGTTCCATTGCTATGTTGAGTGGAATTTGTCAGTTCGTGTTTAATCGGTATACCCTTCTCAAAAAAAGGAAATCAAATAATGAAAGTTTTCGTCTTTTGAATCGGATCACGATTGAATATAACTTTGAACTCATATTTTGAAAATCAAGACAACACCTGTTTATGAGATACCAATTTTTAGGCGTCGCGAGGGTGCTAATACCTTCCTCGCGCGTAACCGACTCCCGAACCCTAATTTTTCTTTGGCTTTTAACGTAGACCTTAACTCGGCCTTTTTCTTGTTTTTAAAAAGGAAATCTAATAGGTGTCCGATCACACCTAGAAAAAAGGATCGGTGGCGACTCCCAGTTTATTTTAAATCAAATTTCAATTTCCAAGTTTTTAATCGCCACAATTAGCGACCGAAGCTAAAGCTAATTTTTACGACGCTACAGCTGGCGACTCCACTGGGGACATACTTACGAGACGAGTGGAATTAAACATGTTTTGTCAAAATTTTCAAATTTCTTTGTTCAAAGTAAATATTTGGTCGTGATCCGAAATCTCGTTTTCAAAATTCATGCATTTGTATCGTGTTGTAAATATTTCTTCTAACTTGTTATTTGGTTGTTTTTCAGTTTTCAATTTTTATGGTTTTAATTTTAGTTTAGTTTCTTTAAGTAAAACGTAAAGGTTTATGAGTTTTTCCCCACCCACCGTGCACTTGCGTTTCGCATAACATGAGTTCTCTACTCGGGCTCCGTCCGTTTAAGTGAAAGTAAACGCTACGCCTTCGTGAGTTAACTCGTCCCTCCGCACAGGCTAGTGAATACTTTTGAGTTACATATGACTTATGCTTTCGTGAGTTAACTTGTCCCTCCGCATAGGCATAAGTAAATGTAATCCCTCGAATTGAACTCGTGAGCCTGTGATGGGTTATGACCGAGGCTTCGTGCTAATCTTAGCAGATGATAGTACGAGCAATTCGAGTACCTGTCTAGAACCGAGACTGCATGTAATGAACCATACGAGCTATCCAATTAGAGCCATGCCGAACCTCTGTCCGCTTATAGTTACCAAAATAAGTACACGGGGAAAATGCCTTTTGACGTTTATTTACACTGTTTATGCAAAATAATTGGATTGCGTAGTTTAATTTGTTTTTCAAATTATATTTGTTGTGTTTACTAACCAAGTTTGTTTGTTTTTATTTTTATTTTCATCATGCATCATAGGCATCATATTAGGAAGGTGTTGATTAAAGGTTGGTTGCCAAAAAAGGGGTTTCTGATGGAGGAGTCAATTACACAAATAACCGAGAAGAATGTCGTGGTTCGGGACTGGTCTCTAAAACCTCAGAGAGAAGAGGGGGATAGTCTAGTGGAAGGGTGTGTTGCCAATTTTCCCGAACATATAACTGTAAATGTTCGCCAAAATAACCTTGAGGATTTGGTTCGAATTTGGAATCAGTGGGATTCAGACACTAGAGACATTTTCACTGAGAGGTATGGAGATATAGCTCACCTAATCACCATCCGTGTAGACGAACAGTTGATTCAAGCCATGGTTCGGTTCTGGGACCCAGCTTATCAGTGTTTCACCTTCAGTCAAGAAGACATGACTCCAACCATAGAAGAGTATGTTGCTTTACTCCGCATCGACAATGTACAATTCGGCAAAATATATGTGAAGGAACCTAAGCCGATGACCTTCAAGAAAAAGTTAGTGAGACTGACAGACATGACTGATGCATGGGCTGAAAAACAGATAAAGAAGAAGAACGAAACCATTTGCATTCCATGGTCCTCCCTACGAGATTTGGCTCTGAACCATCCCGACATGCTGAAAAGGGTAAATCTATTCGCTTTGGCCATTTATGGTTTGGTCATTTTCCCAAAAGTTCTCGGACATCTCGAAGTTGCAGTAGTTGATTTCTTCGAAAGGTTAAAATAAGGAATCAACCCTGTCCCGACCATCCTAGCCGAGACCTTTAGGTCCCTGAGTAGTTGTCGAAGAAAAGGGGAGGGACTATTTATCGGATGCGCGCAGTTGCTCAATGTTTGGATTTTGAGTCACTTCTGGAAGGTAGAGCGCACTCCGTTCCATATGTTTTCTAAAACATTCTCCCCGCTAGAAGCTTACCTCAAGAAAGAATGCCCGAAGGAAGTCACCGAGCAACATTGGGTATCAGTTTTTCAAAATCTTCGCGCCGAGGATATAACATGGAGAGCACCCTGGATCCGTCCTTCAGTTCTGCTATACAAATGTGGAAGCCAAGATTGGGTACCTTTACTTGGGTTATGGGGAGGAGTTGAATATGCTCCGCTATTGGTCCAAAGGCAATTTTCTTCGCGACAGTTCCTCCCCACAACTGGAGGACTGGCACAGTTCGAGTTCGCTTTCGCGGGTGAAGGATATATGAAGAGAGTCCGAGACACTGCAAAGTCTTGGAAGGAAATTCATTTCATGGAATTAGCCTTGTATGCTGATACCCGTACCCAAGATTACGACATATGAAGGAAGCAACGGGTAAATAGTCAGCAAATCTCATCAACAAACTACACCATCCAGAATCCTTTCTCGGAGGAAACGTCGTTTGAGCTAGAAATGGCAAGACAAGAATTCGAACGAGAAAAGGCCAAGATGTCTCGGGACCTTAGTGCCCTTCAAGAAGAAAACTATCAACTGAAGATTAAAGTTCAGGTTGAAAGGTCCAGAACTGAAAAAGTACAAAGAGAAGCCGAGATTGTGAGAAACGACTTAAGGGACCTTCATTTGGAAAACAAGAAATTAAGAAACACTATAAAGAATAGCGGGTTGGGCAAGTCGACAGCAGAATGGAAGGAAGAAATTAGCAATATCAAGGGAGGAATGGAGTTTTGGAAGGGAAAAGCAAGGAAAGAGGAGGAAAAGGCTGCGCGCGCTGTGATAGAGTTAAGAAGGAAGAACGCCGAGTATGAAATAGTGACTATAGAATTTGTGAATAGTCAGTCTGAACATCAAGAATTAAAAAGGAAAACACGAGATCTAGAAAATATGCTGCAATCTCGTCAACAACAATTAGATAACCTCCTGAAGGCTCTAGAAGAAAAGAGTGGGCAGTACGATAGGGACATTCACGCGTATGAAGGAACTCTCAAAGAAAAAGAAATGCAACTCGACTTCTTGATCAATGAAATTTGCAAAGCGGCTATACAAGTTGTTCAATTATCAGATGAAGCCGAAGTTCTCAGTTGCCAATTCCCTCCGAGCCAAAGATCGAGCATATCAGAGTTTTTAGAGCAAGTGAAGAAACAAGGCAATATGGCTAGGAAATTTGTGTAACCATTGGAAAAATGGAAACTTTGTGTAATAGACTATGTTGATAAATGAAATGCCTAAATATGGGGCTATCTTGAAATCAACACCAAATTCTTACATGTTTACTCATAACTAACATTTATACATCATTTATTCTTTGGACATTCATCCATTCATATACTCATTCATTCATTCATCGCGTGTACATATCACCATAATCATCCACTGAAACTAAAGAACCGTATAATCCGCAGTTGCAAGATTTCAAATCTGGAACCATGCCATTCCTATAAAACGCGCTGACAAGCTAGAGTAATGGAAGCTGAATTCAATGAGAGAATTGAAAGGATGGAAAGGGCTCAAAAGGAATTACAAGAGCAACTGGCCAAATCGCAACAAGAGATGAGAGACCTAATGGAGAGATCTCGAGAGGAATCACTCGAGCAAAGAGATTAGATGGCTAAAATGATGGAGATGATGACAACTTTGGTCAAAGGAAAAATGCAGAACCCCGATGTTATGGAACCTCAGTCAAGAATTCACCACGATCAGGATCCACTCTATCCCCCAGGATTCACTCCACCGCCCGCATATGCAACACAAATAGGGTATACTCAAGGGGAACCCACTGGCTTGGAACATCGACCTATGCCACCTACTCCACCCACTAATTTGGGGCAAGGAATATTCGCGTCGAACCCAGGGGCTAGTCCTGCTGATCCACTAGTTCCAGATCTGGATGACCCAGCAGAGGTAGCCAAGTTAAAATTGGATAACCATGACGCAAAATATAGGAGTCTAGAGGAAAGACTCAAAGCAATAGAAGGCACTGAAGTCTTCTCCGCACTAGGTGCCAAGAAACTCAGTTTGGTACCTGATCTAATTTTTCCCCCGAAGTTCAAAGTGCCTGATTTTGAGAAGTATGATGGGACAAGGTGCCCAAAAGCACATCTCATTATGTTCTGTCGAAAAATGACCGGTTATGTGAACGAGGATAAACTACTCATACATTGCTTTCAAGATAGTCTAACAGGGTCAGCTCTTCGGTGGTACAATCAACTTAGTAGAGACAAGATTCGATCCTGGAAGGACTTGGCGTCAGTATTTTGCGATCAGTACAAGCATGTATCGGATATGGTGCCAGACTGTATGACCTTGCAAATGATGGAAAAAAAGCCATCAAAGACTTTTAGACAGTATGCGCAGAGATGGAGAGACGTCTCAGCTCAAGTGGAACCCCCACTAACAAAAACGGAGATAACCGTTCTCTTTATCAATACTTTAAAGGCACCGTTTTATGACAAATTAGTGGGAAGTGCCACGAAGGATTTTGCGAATATTGTAATATCCGGTGAACTCATAGAGAATGCCGTCAAGAGCGGTAGAATGGAAGGATCAGAAGGCTCAAGAAAAGCAGCACCCGTAAGGAAGAAAGAGCCAGAAGCCCACATGGTGGGAACTTGGAGTCGTTACATTCCCAATTCGTATCCTAACCAGCCCCGACCTCAAAATTATCCACCCCCGAATTTCTATTATTCCCCTCAAACCCCTTACTACCAAGCACCACATCCGTCCTACCCCGTATACGCCACAAACAACCAAAGACCCGTCACCACTTTCCCACAAAACACGGTACCCGCCTAAAGCCAACCCAGAAACGAACCAAGACCAGCAAGGCATAATCCCGAGAGATCGTAATTTACCCCGATCCCTGTGTCGTATGGGGAATTGTACCCAAAACTTTTGGAAAAATAGCTAATTTCTCCCCATTACATGGCACCCCTTAAACCTCCATACCCAAAGTGGTACGATCCAAACGCTAGTTGTGCATACCACGCAGGGAACCAGGGGCACTCTACTGAGAACTGTCTTGCTTTCAAAAGGAGAGTTCAAGGACTCATTGACGCGGGTATCCTACGATTCGATAGTGCCAGTAACGCCACGGGGAACCCGTTCGCTAACCATACCAAAGGGAATGTGAGCACAGTGGGGAAAGAGGATGAATAGAAGGTTAGAAGATGAGTTTCACAAATAAGGACGCCTCTGCAGAAAATCTGGGAGGTATTGGTTAAGAAAGGATTGCTCTGTCACTCTGATAGAATTTTTGGAGAAGAAGGTCAAAGTTTTTGTAATTTTCATGGGATTATTGGACATGACATTCAGTCATGTGAGGACTTTAAAAGGTTACTTCAAGACCGGATGGATAATAAGGAGATCAAGGTCCTTAACAAGAGGGAAGATGCCAACGAAAGAGAAGTATGCGTCTCTGATAGCCAGTCATCAGGGCCCCCTTATAGTGCTGATCGACCGTTGGTAATTTATTACGACACGATGAGAGAGCCATTGAAACCACAGATGGTAATTGAAGTACCGTCTCCTTTCCCGTATAAGGACAACAAAATAGTACCGTGGAGATATGATGTTAATATCGTTACACCGGAAGTTGAAAAGTCCAAAGCCATAATTGAAGATGTTGGGGAGGTAGGTCATTTTACTCGAAGTGGACGATGCTATTCTAAAGAAGTTGAATCGGTAAAGAAAAGTAGCGACTCGAAGCAAAAAGGGAAAGCAGTGATGCACGAAGTCGAAGTCTAGCAAGAAATTCCACCCGTGCAAGAAACTAAAAGCCTGTGAATGAGGAAGAAGCTCAAGAATTCTTGAAATTTATTAAGCACAGCGAGTATAGTGTGGTGGAACAATTGAGCAAGCAGCCAACACGAATCTCAGTTCTATCTCTACTGTTAAATTCAGAGCCACACCGGAATGCTTTATTGAAGGTGTTAAATCAAGCTTACGTGGCCAACAACATATCTGTCGAAAAGCTTGATAGGTGGGCAAACAATCTGAATGCGAACAACTTCATCTCTTTTAGTGATGATGAGATACCACTAAATGGTAGAGGCTCGGTGAAAGCGCTGCATATCATGACCCGCTGCAAGAGCTACATAATACTGAACATACTCATCGATAATGGGTCAGCGTTAAATGTTATGCCATTGGCTACGCTTTCCAGAATACCGATGGATTTGTCCTACTTAAAGCCCTGTCATTCCATGGTAAGGGCATTCGACGGGACGAGGCGCGAAGTCATGGGAAAGATCGAAATCTCTTTGGAAGTGGGCCCTTACATCTATGAGGTCGAATTCCAAGTCATGAACATTACACCCTTTTATAATTACCTTTTGGAAGACCTTGGGTCCATTCTGCTGGAGCAGTCCCATCATCCCTCCATCAAAAGTTGAAATTTATCATGGATGGCTGTTTGGTCACAGTCGAGGGCGAAGAAGACATTGTCGCATCTATCTCTGCTGATGCGCCATACCTGGAAGTAAGTAAGGACGCAGTGGAATGTTCCTTTCGATCCCTTGAATTCGTCAATGCCACTTTCGTCGCTGAGGGAAACAGAATTCCGATGCCAAAACTGTCGAGAAATACCAGAATGGGTGTCAAGTTGACCGTAGGAAGGGGAGCTCGTATGAGAAGAGGTTTAGGGAGACATCTGCAAGGAATAGTTAGGGCTTTAAAGCCAGTGCACCACAAGGCCCGGTACGGTTTGGGGTTCCAGCCTGACATGCGTCAAAGAAGAAGGCAGTGGAAGAAGGATCAAGAGAGAAGAATTGCAAGAACTTTGGGCCGAGAACCAGAATGGGAACCAACAGAGTACCCTCCTTTGTCAAAAACATTTACATCTGTGGGAATGATGTACCCTGGACAAGATGATCCACGAAACATGCTGGGGTTAATTGAAAGGGGTTTTCAGAATGTCAGTATAAATGTCATTGACAAAGAGGCTGATGCAAGTAAAAATGTCTTGAGGATACGCCCTTGCCCTCCTGGTTTCATGTTGAACAATTGGACTGCTAAGGAGCTTCTTATAGTTTATAAGTCTTCAGAGTAATGCTAAACATTAACCTTCTATTGTGTCCTTAGATATAATAGAATTCTTTTGTAAGAGCTTGCATTCGCTCTTTATCATTTAAATGAATATCGATGAAGATGCATTTTGTCACGATTTTTCGCGTTATCACTAATTTCACAATCATTTTCTCATTTCATAGCCTATCCTTACATTTGCCTCATTGCCATTACATAACATTTTGTTTGTTGTTTCCAATACTTGGATGTCCCCCTATAGCTTCCTTTTCCATTCAACTTTCAGGTGCTCAGATATTGACGACATGAATAAGCCCGTTACGAATCTTAAAATTGATTTTGAGAAGGCTGTTTGCTTAGGAGAATTTGAAGCCGAAGAAAATGCTGATGATTATGTCTCGTGTCCTGAATTGTTAAGAATGGTGGAACAAGAGGATAAACAGATTCTACCTCATGAAGAATCTGTGGAAACAATAAATTTGGGCACTGAAGAGAGGAAACAAGAAGTGAATATTGGGACTTCTATTTCAGAAAGTACCAGGCATAGTTTGATCACTTTACTCCGCGAATACAAAGATGTTTCCGCATGGTCATACCAGGACATGCCAGGGCTAGATGAAGATTTAGTGGTCCATAAGCTCCCATTAAAGCCAGAATGCAAGCCCATCCAGCAAAAATTAAGACGGATGAGGCCCGAAATGCTGTTGAAAATAAAAGAGGAAGTCAAGAAGCAATTTGACGCTGGCTTCCTACAAGCCTCCAAATATCCAGAATGGGTGGCTAACATAGTCCCGGTACCAAAGAAAGATGGCAAAGTACGAATGTGCGTGGATTACTGTGACCTGAATCGAGCAAGCCCAAAAGATAATTTTCCCTTGCCACATATTGACACGTTGGTGGACAACACAGCAAAACATTTATTGTTTTCTTTCATGGATGGATTCTCGGGGTATAATCAGATCAAGATGGCCCCTAAGGATATAGAGAAAACTACCTTCATAACAATGTGGGGAACGTTCTGCTACAAGGTGATGCCATTCGGGTTAAAGAACGCTGGGGCAACATATCAGAGGGCTATGGTAACGTTATTCCATGACATGATGCATAAAGAAATAGAGGTTTACGTTGACGACATGATTGCTAAATCCCGAGGGGAAGAAGAGCATGTAGTGCACCTTAAGAAGTTGTTCGAAAGGCTGAGAAAGTTTCAGCTAAAGCTTAATCCAGCCAAATGTACATTTGGGGCTACCTCGGGAAAGTTGCTAGGCTTCATTGTTAGTGAAAAAGGTATCGAACTTGATCCAGATAAAATAAAAGCCATCCAAGAATTACCACCTCCGCGCACGCAAAAGGAAGTTAGAGGATTTTTAGGGAGATTAAACTACATCGCCTGATTTATCGCTCAACTTACCAACCAATGCGACCCAATCTTTCGGCTTCTTCGAAAACATAACCCGAGAGAATGGAACGAGGAATGCCAGGTGGCCCTTGATAAGATAAAACAATATTTGTCCAGTCCTCCAGTGCTAGCACCGCCAACTCCTGGAAGACCATTGATATTGTATTTGACTGTGTTCGAAAGTTCAATGGGTTGCGTACTGGGGAAACACGACGAGTCAGGAAAGAAAGAAAAAGCGATCTACTACCTCAGCAAAAAGTTCATTGAATATGAGGCAAAATATTCGTCCATTGAGAAATATTGTTGCGCTCTGGTTTGGGTAGCTCGAAGACTCAGACAATATATGTTGTATCACACGACATGGCTAATTTCAAAGCTGGACCCAATAAAATACATGATGGAATCGCCGGCACTATCAAGAAGAATGGCACGATGGCAGATCCTCCTTTCAGAATATGACATTGCCTATGTAAGTCAGAAGTCGATAAAAGGGAGCGCAATAGCTGATTTCTTAGCAACTCGAACGACAGAGGAATATGAGCCTTTAAGATTCGATTTCCCAGACGAAGACTTAATGTGCATCACAGAAATAGAATCCGAGTCATCAAAAGAGAAGTCATGGAAGATGTGCTTTGATGGTGTGTCAAATGCTTTAGGGCATGGAATTGGAGCAATCCTGGTATCACCAGACGGGAATCATTATCCGTTCACTGCAAGACTGAATTTCTTCTGTACCAATAACATAGCAGAATATGAGGCCTGTATCATGGGACTTCATGCAGCTATTGAACGAAACATCGAAATCTTAGAGGTGTACGGGGACTCAACCCTAGTGGTTTACCAAATCCGTGGAGAGTGGGAAGTGAGGGACCCAAAATTGATTAAGTACAGTGATTTAGTGGCTGAATTGATCAAAGAATTCAAAGAAATAACTTTTCATTACTTCCCGCGAGAAGAAAACCAATTGGCTGATGCCCTGGCCACCTTGGCTTCAATGTTCAAAGCAAGTAAAGAAGCAGAAATAATGTCCCTCAAAATGAGCATATACGAGGTCCCTGCACACTGTTGTAGCATTGAGAAAGAGGCAGACGGACGGCCATGGTTCCATGATATCTTAGAATATATCAAGAATCAAAGTTATCCCGAACAAGCGAATGAGAACGACAAAAGAACAATCAGAAGAATGGCAGCGGGATTTGTTCTTGATGGGGATATCCTGTATAAAAGAGGAAAAGATCAGATGCTTTTGAGATGTGTGGATGATGTTGAAGCCAGAAAAATACTTGAAGAGGTCCATGAGGGAATTTGCGGAACACATTCCAATGGTTTCAATATGGCCAGAAAGATCATGAGACTCTGCTATTATTGGCTGATGATGGAAAGTGACTGCATCAATTTTGCAAGAAAATGCCACAAATGTCAAATCTATGGTGATAAAATTCATGTAGCCCCTTCTCCTCTTCATGTCATGACCTCTCCGTGGCCTTTTGCTATGTGGGGCATGGATGTTATAGGGCCAATTTCTCCAAAAGCTTCAAATGGACATCGATTCATCTTTGTGGTCATCGATTACTTTACAAAATGGATTGAAGTCGCTTCGTTTGCCAATGTGACGAGGACTGCAGTTTGTAGGTTTTTGAAAAAGGAAATCATTTGCCGATATGGTTTGCCTGAAAGAATCATTTCAGATAATGCCACGAATCTGAACAATAAGATGATGAAAGAAGTATGCGAACAGTTCCAAATAAAGCATCATAATTCCTCGCCCTATCGCCCAAAGATGAACGGGGCTGTTGAAGCAGCCAACAAAAATATTAAGAAGATCGTTGGGAAAATGACTGAGACTTATAAAGATTGGCACGAGAAGCTACCATTTTCTTTGTATGCATATCGCACATCTGTGCGGACATCTACGGGAGCAACTCCTTTCTCTCTGGTTTATGGAATGGAAGCTGTGCTACCCATCGAGGTTGAGATCCCTTCTCTGCAAGTCTTAATGGAATCAAAGTTAGAAGAAGCAGAATGGGTACAAGCTCGATATGATCAGCTGAACCTCATTGAAGAAAAGCGTTTCAGGGCAATTTGTTACGGGCAGATGTACCAAAAAAGAATGATAGCAGCCCATGACAAGAAGGTACGACCAAGGGAATTCCATGAAGGAGAACTCGTGCTGAGAAAAATTCTCCCAATACAAAAAGATCTGCGAGGGAAATGGGCACCAGACTGGAAGGACCGTACGTCGTAAAGAAGGCATTCTCAGGAGGAGCTTTGATCCTTACCGAGATGGATGGGAAAGAGTTGTCGAATCCAGTGAACTCAGATACGGTGAAGAAGTACTATGCTTGAAAAAAGAAAGTCGAGATGAAAAGGACATCCTAAAAAAACAAAAAAAGGGATCAGAGCGAAAACCCGAAAAGGGCGCTTTGGTTAAACATAAAAGATTAGGATGAAAACCCGAGAGGGCATTCTAATGAAGCAAATATTCGGCTTACAAGGCAAGGCGTTTTAAGCTGTATGACAAACAGTGAGACTGCAGTATTTGAAGCATCTCTGAAAGCTCGAAATCTTCTATGCAAGGAGCCAGACTCTAAAAGATTCTTGACTGAGGAACGTGAAGAGTTCATGTGTCGAATATCTAAAGCATTTGTATCCGTTGAATACGATCTCTTCTTTGCACATTTGTACTATCATTAGTTAACTTTCTTTGTTTGCCACATTTGAAATAAAGGAATATGAGATATCCTTTTTGTCCCTACCTGACCATTTTCATGCATCTCATTATGTGTTTATTTAATGATAAATAGTGAAATGACATACTCTAAACAAAAGAAATGTTAAGCATTACCTGGATGAAAATTTGATAAGTACAAGAGCCTTAAAGCAGGGACAAAATTCAACCAGGAAAAAAAGAGTGTTATCTGAGAAACGTCGATTACTCGTGAAGCTTGAAGACGGGTACATGGCGTAAAGAGAAAGTCAAGAGCCGAAGTAATGAATGCGGACCATCACAAGAATCGTGACGAAAAAAGACATACGACAAACATGCTTAAGGAACACTGCATAATCATGTAGGCATAAAGGCATTTAAGACAAACATGTGCATATCATGATAACATCATGCATGGCATATACAGTTAATCCAATAGAGCAAAGGACGTGATGATAGTTGTATTGAATCAAAGGAAAAGACACATGAGTTCCACCAGATGATATGTTTTGGGTACTCTGAGGTATTTTTAGTTTATGTTTCAAAAAAATTGACTCATATTGCGAGAGCTGAGTCAAGCCTCAGGTCACGCTGAGGTATTTTTAATTCCTGTTGTTTCAAAAATCAGCTCATATTGCGAGAGGTGAGTTGAGCCTCAAGACACGTTGAGGTAATTTCAATTTATGTTCCAAAATCAACTCATATTGCGAGAGGTGAGTTAAGCCTCGGGGCACGCTGAGGTATTTTTAGTTTATGTTTAGAAAATTGACTCATCTTGCGAAAGGTGAGTTAAGCCTTTTAATTTCTGTTTTTCAAAAATCAACTCATATTGCGAGAGATGAGTTGAGCCTTGGCTCACGTGCTGAGCTATTTTCAATTTCTATTTTCCAAATTTCGTTCGTCAAAATCAACTCATATTGCAAGAGATGAGTTGAGCCTCGGGTCACACGTCGAGGTATTTTCAAATTCTGTTTTTTAATTTTTACTTTCCTAAAACCAACTCATATTGCGAGAGGTGAGTCAAGCCTCGGGGCACGCTGAGGTATTTTCAATTTTTGTGTTTTAATTTATACTCATATGGCGAGAGGTGAGTTGAGTCTCAGGACACGCTGAGGTAATTTCAATTTCTGTTGTCAAAAAAAAATCAACTCATATTGCGAAAAGTGAGTTGAGCCTCAGTTCACATGCTGAGATATTTTTAGTTTTTGTTTTTAATGTCTGTTTTTAAAGAGTCAATTCATATTGCGAGAAACGAGTTGAACTCAAGATCACATGCCGAGTCAAGAATAAATATTGGAGCTAATTGAAGATGTCAGATTTTGTCTCCTGAAGTTACAGTGGAGCTGATCGAGGATATCAGATCTTGCCTTGCTAGAATTACAGAAGAGAAGATCGCAAATTTCATCTCACAGAAGCAATAGAAAAGCAGATCAAAGCTGTAGACTTTATTTCTCTGGAGTTACAATAAAGCAGATCGAAGACACAAATCTCATATCCTTGAAGTTACATTGGAGTAGATTGAAGCTACAAGGCATATGTCAGAAGATGTAGTGGATTGAATCTAAAGCTACAAGATGCAGTGGACTGGAAGAAGACTATCTGAACAAGAAGAGCACCAATGAAGTCAAGACTCGTAAAACAGGGCAAAATTGGCCTTTCTTTGTGTCTTTGCTCTATTCTCGTTACACGACAATGAGCAAAGAGGGGCAGCTGTACAGGCCAATTTTAGCTACTATTACAGAGAACCCATTTACAATTTTATAATCCCTCAACCCAATTTCAAACCCCATTAAATCACTAACCCATTAAACCCCAAAACCCAACTAACCTACCCTAACCTAAACAGCCCAATACCCATTAAGCCCAACTAATACATCAGCCAACTCAAAATTCAAACCCCATTTACAACCAGAACCCAATATCCCTGAACCCATATACCCGAAGCCCAATAACCTAAACTACCAGCCCACTAAACTAACAACCCATTACACAAAATCAGAAACAAAAAATACCTAATCCCAAACCCTATCCCCTAGCATTCGGTACCCACTTGCCTCTGTCACCACCGACGTCTGCCACGCCCCATACCCCTACTACAACAGTCCAATACCTCCACAGTCCTCGTACGCCACGCCCACACCCCATACGCATGACAACAGACTCTGTACCTGCAAAAAGGAAACAAAACGACAGCAGCAACAGAGCAGTAGCGAATGGAAGAAACAATATTTTTTGTACTCTTCTTTGGAGCATTCGGCTATAAAGCCGAAATGAAAATCTGTAAAGGGGGGGATTTTGTTCTTTGTTTCTTAAAAAATAAAAACGACAGAAAGGTTCGATTGTAGAGCAAAAAATAGCAGCCTAATTAGAGTTTGAACACAAAATAACATCCAAGCAGGCAGAATACAAAAGATCGAAGATTCAAAAGTGAGTAAAACCAAAGGTAATTCTTCATTTCAATAACTGTTTTAAGTCCATTTTTTCACCACAAATACATAAAAATTTACAAATAAACATAAAGAAACAAAAAGCAAAAGAAATAGAAAAAAATAGAAAATTACCTTTTCCGACCACCGCGTGTGGTGGCATGCGCCGGCGCCGGCAACGGTCCGGCGATCGGACCGGAGCCCTCCCCATTGGCCGAAAATCGCTCCGGGCTTCCCTCTCCCCTCCCCCTTTTCTTTTTTTTCTCTCAGCTGTTTCAAATGAAAAATAAAAAAAAACTTTTGCTTATATAGGGGACCAAAACGGTGCGTTTTGGTCCCCCCTTTAAATAATTAAAACGTCGTCGTTTTAGTGCGGGTCAGGTCGAGGTCAGGATCCGCGTGTTTTTACAGCGGAAGGGCTAATTGCGCGTTTGGCCCTTCCGCTTTTCTGATAATTTACAATCAAGTTTATTTTATTTTAATTCAGCCCCAATAGTTTTGCTCCGAGTTCATTCTGGTCCCTTACCTGCGCAGCGTTTTGGAAAGTTTGAAATATTGCACTTTTAATACCCCATGGTTTTACCCGTGTTCAAATAGGCCCCATATTTTATCTTTTTTTAAATTGGCCCCATAACTTCGTTTGTGATTTAATTTTAGTCCTTTTTTGTTTATTTTATATATTTATCCAATATCCTTGTCACTTTTACATTATTATTATTATTAGTGTTGTTATATTATTGTATATTTTATGTATGTATATACTTAATATATTTATGTATACATGTGGCATTACTATTAGTTTTTTTTTTGTGTATAAATTTTGTAAATGTTTCAATATTATATTATATATATGTATTTTTATATTAAAGACATGTGCTTTAATACTATACTTTATGTATTATTGCGTATATTTTCAATGTATAGACATACACTTATTAAGTATTATCGACGGTTTTATTATTATTAGTTTCAACATATATATATTATGTTTATTTTTAATACTACGTTATGTATATATATTTATATATATTATGTTATGTATATATTTTGAACACCATACATATTGAGTATTTCTAATGTCCATTCATTTATACCCACATACGAACATATCCATGTAATGTACTAGTAAGTTCATTCTATGTCGTTATCGTTTCTAATGTATATGTATATTTCATGCAATATAATTAATAGTTACTCTTTTAACATTATTTTGAAGTACATGTATATTATATGTATCCTTTTAATATGTATTACATATATATATATATTCTGATTCTATATTGTGTATATACATATTTTCAATGTTATCTTTTTAAATCATACGTCGTTTTATATATTTTTCATAGTCTTAACTAGATTTTATATTCTTATATGTATATTATTACATTTATTTTATTCTTATCATATATATTATCAATACATGTATTTTATTATATGTATATATATATTATGTACACATATTAATATTATTATGTAAATCTTTTCATCCCTATTTTTATGTATATATTCGTAATGTCACTTTTACATATGTATATTCAATGTTTTTTTTTTGTTTTCGATATTATTGTCATATTTAATCTTGCATGCACGGTTATTGTTTTAATATTTTGTTATGTTTGTCATTTGCTTCAATATGTATACCTAGTCCTTTCATTTGTTTATTTATTTCTGTATTCATTTTGTCTTACGCGATTTAAAAAATCACGTTCTTGTTTCTAAATTAATTTCGATAATCAAAGGCAACATATCGGTTTAATACCAAGTCGACGGTTCCATTGCTATGTTGAGTGGAATTTGTCGGTTCGTGTTTAATCGGTATACCCTTCTCAAAAAAGGAAATCAAAAATTGAAAGTTTTCGTCTTTTGAATCGGATCACGATTGAATATTACTTTGAACTCATATTTTGAAAATCAAGACAACACTTGTTTATGAGATACCAATTTTTGGCGTCGCGAGGGTGCTAATACCTTCCTCGCGCGTAACCGACTCCCGAATCCTAATTTTTCTCTGGCTTTTAACGTAGGCCTTAACTCGGCCTTTTCTCGTTTTTAAAAAGAAATCTAATAGGTGTCCGATCACACCTAGAAAAAGGATCGGTGGCGACTCCCGGTTTATTTTAAATCAAATTTCAATTTCCAAGTTTTAATCGCCACAATTAGCGACCGAAGCTAAAGCTAATTTTTACGACACTACACCTACTAGGGTCTAACCCGAGCTGTTACAATCAAATATTTTAAACTCTTGTGATCAATAAAGATGCGTCACTTCTCACCAACTAAATGATGTCTCCAAATTTTTACAGTGAACACAATAGAAACCAATTCCAAGTCGTGCATTGCACCATTCTTCTCGTGCAGTTTCAATTGTCTTGAGGCATAAACTATCACTTTACCCTCTTGTATCAACACACAGCCAAGACCGTTCAATGATGCGTCACTAAAAATCACAAACTCTTTTCTCGACTCAGGTTGCACTAACACTGGTGCCTCAGTCAACAAGGTTTTCAACTATTCAAAACTCTATTGACATTTTTTAGACCACTCAAATTTCACATCTTTCGTAACAATCTTTTCATAAGTGTAGCAATCATCGAAAATCCCTTAACAAAACGTCAATAATAACCAACCAAACCCAAAAAGCTTCTAACTTCGAATACATTTCTCAGTGGTTTCCAATCAACAACTGCCGAAATCTAAGTCGGATCAACCCGTATACCACCCGCTGAAACAATGTGTCCCAAAAATCTGACTTCTCGGAGCCAAAACTTACTTTTGCTGAATTTAGCAAACAATTTCTTATCTCGCAAAGTCCGTAAGACAATTCTTAAATGTTCGGCATGTTCAGACTCATCTTGGGAATAAATCAAAATGTCATCAATAAAAACAACCACAAACTTATCTAAATACGGTCGAAAAATTTGATTCATCAAGTCCATAAAAATTGCAGGAGCATTAGTTAACCCAAATGGCATAACAAGAAATTCATAATGCCAGTACCTCGTTCTGAACGCGATATTCGGCACATCCAACTCTTTAACTCTCAACTGATAATAGTCTGATCTCAAGTCTATCTTCGAGAACACTGTTGCCCCTTTCAATGATCGAACAAATCATCATTCTTGGTAAGGATACTTATTCTTTACCGTAACCTTGTTAAGCTGACGATATCTATACAAAGTCTCATGGATCCGTTTTTCTTCTTGACGAATAACACTGGTGCACCCCAGGGTGAAAAGCTCGGTCTCGCAAACCCTTATCTGTCAACTCTTGCAACTAAGACTTAAATTCTTTCAGTTCGGTCGGAGCCATTCTATACAGAGCTATCAATATTGATAAAGTTCTCGGTACAAATCAATAGTAAAATCAACCTATCTGATCGTGGTAATCCAAGCAACTCTTCTGGAAACACATCTGGGTATTCACAACTATTGGCATGGATTCGATCTTCAATTCAGACACTTTCATATTCAGTACATACGCAAGATAAGCCTCACAACCTTACATACCTCTGAGCCGACATCGACGAAATCATAATAGGAAACTCACCCGACTCATCCGATTCAATCCGAAGAATTTTATTATTTTGAAATTTCAATTCAATAATCTTTCATCTACAATTCACTACTACATCATGTAGAGTCAACCATCCATTCCAAGAATTACATCGAACTCATCAAACGTAAAGCATTAGTCAGCCGAAAAACAGTGACCTCGAATCATTCAAGGACAACTCTTGCAAACTTTATTAGCTATAACATATTTGCCTAAGGGTTCGACACTTTAATCACAAACTCAGTACACTCAACAGGCAAATGCTTACTAGATACCAATTCATGCAAATATAAGAATGAGTTGATCCAGGATCAATCAATGCAACTACATTAGTATCATAGAGAGAAAATGTACCAGTGATAACATAAGGGGAAACGCATCTTCGCGAGCGCGAATAGCGTAGGTACTAGCAAGTGCTCTGACCTTTGATCTCACAGTTAAATCTTTCGTTACACCTCTGCTACTATTCCCATTTCCAGTATTTCTCGGTGGCCTCCCTCTAGTGGAAATATTACCCGGTCTTGCATTCTGAAAATTATCTTTCTCATCATTTTAGGGCAATCTCGAATGAAGTGATCTGGGGAGCCATATTTAAAGCAAGCCCGGTTATTCATCCTATATTCACCAGGATGTTGTCTACCATAGTGTTGACATTTAGGTCTATTTGACCTAGCGTTACCCACGCTTGCTACTGACGTAATTTGGGGCTTAGAACCTGAATATTGCTTCCACGGTCTCTGTTAGGATACCCAGCTGAAGCATTTGAACGAGTATACAAATCCTTTGATTTCTTTTACGAAGACTGAAATGACTTATTCATCAGTCTTTTTCTTGAATCTCTAGCCTCAAACTCAACTTTGCTCTTTCTTTTCTCAACTCTTCGGCTTTGCAAGCTCAGTCGACCAGGACGACAAATTCCTTCAACTCTAAAATCCCAACTAGCAGCTATATCTTTCTTCAGCCCATCTTCAAATCTCTTACACATGATAGCCACGTGGAACACATTCCCGAGCAACTTACTGAGCCTAACAACTCTCTCATATTCAGTCACAACATTGTAACAACCCTTACCTGTATCTGACGCCGGACAGGGTTTGAGGCGTACCAGACTAAAACATAGACATTCATACAAATCGAGCCATAAAACTTTGTCCAAATTAAAACCATTCATTAACATGCATATTTCCCTATACAAGCCTACGAGCACAAAACATACATTGGGTGTGGCTAGACTAAACGAGAACTTTCAAACTTTACAACACTTAGAAACAAATTTAATTGGAGGGCCACATACTCTGGATAAACCGTGTGGTCACACACACGCCTGTGTCCTCAGCCGTGTAACTCTCTGTTTATGACGTCATCAACATAATAGGGTCACACCGGCTAAGTCACACTCCCGTGTGCTAGGACGTGTGGCGGATTTAATTTCATGAATTTTCATGAATAAGGTGCAGACTTCACACAACCAGGGCACACACCCATGTCCCCAAGCCGTGTCTCTCACATGTCTGAGACACACGGACGTGTCTCATACCCATCTATTTACTACTGGGCATTCTATTTCTTACAACTAAGATGCAGGGGACATATGGTAGGATCACACGCCCATAGGGCAAACCGTGTGTCACACATGCCTAGACACATGCCCCTTTTGGACAACTTTGAGGCTATTTTCCAAGCCAATTGCCACCCTTATTTGCACCAACACATACAAGACTTCAAAGGCACTAAACATGGCATAATTAAGTACTTAAACTCATCAAATAAGTCATGTTCCTGGCAACACTATATCAACTTATACATGCCATTACCATCTTTAATCCACTACATATCACATCAATATGGTAACACAATTTACTCATTCTACACATTCATATCTTAGTTCATCATCCATATACTCACAATTCCATCATCAAACATCTAATATATCCACAATTCAACATACCAAAATTTTAACCATATCATGTATACCTTGCAATGCAGCATATATGAATAGGCTCACAACCCAATAATCAATAAAGCCAATCTCATGCCATATACAAATGAATCATAAAATATTATAACCAACAACTGGCCAATTAATATGAACGTACAAAAAGACCAGTCCCATACATCCATATTCAAAATATAAACCAATATACCCAAGACCAATTAATAGTGTGATCGATGCTCCGACGACTTTCATCCCGAGCTAGCTTGGCGTCACTATAAGGGATAAAAAGAAGGGGTAAGCTTTAAGCTTAATAAGTTAGCATGTAATAATTAACATTAGTCATGCATTATTATACACATACATAATATAATTTATCACAATGCCATCAAGTATCATAGATACATCTTAAATCATGTCATTTTCATAGGTACAATAAATCATGATCATGATTCATTCATTCACTTCTTACCAAGGTCTCATCGATTCAAATCTCAATATTATGGCTTTTTTACATACTTACCCTTCCAACATGATCATATCTTGTCATTCTTTGACATAATCTTTGGATTACCGTAAACCACTTGAATACTAAAGGATACCCAGGAATATCTCATACACATAGTAAGATGCCAATGCCATATCCCAGATATGGTCTTACATGGGATACATATCGACGTCAATAGCCCAGCTTGTTTCACAATTTCATATCATTCATATCCAATATTCTTATCGAAGTCTCATTTTCGAAGCCAGTCCTAACTGTCTTACACGAAATCGCATGCCATTCATATCCCAATTATGTCATCGAATCTATACCCTAATGTCATACATTTTCCTATCTATTCTTAAGTTCACCGGATTCGAAACAAATCTATCGGATCGTCATGACATCATAAACCAAATCCAAGAAAAATTACATCAGCAATATCAAGCATAGATACATAAAAATGAGTAATTATTTACACACAACTTACCTGTACCAAAATATGGCTAACATTATTTAGTCAACTTTTCTCCTTCGTTAGGTCGGCTCCGTTTTTTATTATCACTTGAAAGGAAACCCTAGCTATGCTCTTAAAATTTGCACCCACAGAAAAATGAGAAATTGCTTATTTTTCCCTTTTTAATCTTTTATTAACCAAATTACTCAAATTCATTTTTACTAAACTTTCAAATTATTCATCATGCCATTTTCCATAAATTAAAATTGGGAAAATTGTATTTAAGGACCTCATTTAATCCAAAGCATTTAACTTAAACTTCTAGAATTCATATTTTGCAACTTTTGCATTTAGTCCTAAGTTAATTGGAACTTATTACAAATTTCTTCAGAAACTTCAACAATCAAGAAAACATGTATGGATCTCAAAAATCATAAACAAATATTTTATTTTGGATTTGTGTCTTGAACCATATTTTGATAGCTAAATTGGATTTACAGAATATACGGACTTTTTTCACTCTAATAACTCTTTGCGTTTCTGATCAATAACCCGTTGACTATATTTTTTCTAACTCTTCTTGGAAGAAACCCAGGTAACTCTTTCTTCCATTACACAGATGCAAGAGTATTCCACCCTGGTATGTAGTCCCTCAGTATTGATTGGTGATTCAAGCACTCTCCATGCACATGAAAGCTTATAAATCCCCTGATAAGTTCTCAAGCCCACAATCAGCCTCTTGTCTTTCTGAAATCTTATTAAATAGAGGCTTGTTTAGTCTTAAATTCTCCACCTTGGGAGCTATGGGATCGGTTGGGGGTTAGGTGGGGTGGAAGATGTCTGGCAGCCAGATTTGGTCAGACAAACACGCAAACCACTCATTCATCCTTTGGAAGAAAGCTTCTCTAGCCTCTCCTCCCTGAGTAAACCGTTACTGGTCTACTTTCAGATGTCGCTGTCCTTAAGCGGGAGCCAGCACATTACGTTTCAACATCATCGGCTACCTATCGCTGGGATCCATCTTAACTAGAATGGATAACACAATTTAAATTGTCAGAGTCGTCAACCGAAAGAAATGCGGAGATCTCTTCCACGACTTGGAACCTCAGATAGTGTTTGAAAAATGTAAGGTAAACCAACAAACACTAAAGAATGAATGGTCTTAGATAAGCTGTGCAATGACTATAGTGTAATGGTGAGGAAAAGTATGAAGTGTTCGCTAGTATGATCTAAGG